>NC_137803.1:19921628-20271628 GCF_963383645.1 Muscardinus avellanarius
GAGAGAGAGAGAGAGAGAGAGAGAGACTGGGAGGAGGAGTGGCTTGGAGGAAGAATGCTACTGGATTCTATCTCAAGTACCACAAAAATGAAATTAAATAATAAGCCAGGCATGGTGGCACACGCTTATAATCCCAGCATTTGGGAGGCTGAGACAGGAGGATCGCGGTTTGAGGACAGCCTCAGCTACTACTTAGTGAGGCCCTTTGGGACTCAGTGAGACCCTGTTTCAAAATAAAGAATAAAAAGATAGGGCAGAGGGTGTAGCTCAGAGGTAGAATGCCCCTGGGTTCCATTCCCAATACTGCCAAATAATAATAATAATAATAATAATAATAATAATAATAATAAATAAAAATGATGCAATATATCTTCAAGGATAGCTCTGCAGAAGAAAACCTTTAGAAGTCTCCAATATAGAAAGCCTTGGATCACACCTATGTGTATGCACTTGCTTTGGGCCTCAATATCCCAGAAATCTGAGACAAGAAGTTTCCTTGCCTTCGTTAAACCTGTTACCCAGGCCAGGCTCTTCTTAGAGAAGTTGCAAGCCTATCAGGAAAAATACCAGGATGGAAAGGAGAGCCTCCCCCAACCCTTCCAGAGCTCACAGGGTGATAAGACCACTTGCTTCTGAAGGGACTCCTTATCCCTACGAGCTCTGGTAGGATTGGGTAATCTAGAGATAAGGCAGATGTAAGGAATTACAGCTCCTGATAAAGCTCTGTGGTTTTGTTTACCCACACTTGGAGGAGATATGGGTGACCCAGATAAAGAACTGCAGAACCCCCAGGTGGACTTAAAATGACTCCTCATGCCTGGGGGCGGGGTGGGGGGGGCTGCTGGGAGTGACCTGCTACTGTATTTGTTCACACTTATCTCTGCGAAGAAGCTTGTTCAGCCATCGGCCAGGAAGGAGCCGGCTAGGAAGAGCTCAGGGCGTGTTAGGCAGCGACTCCCCAGGGGAGAAAGTCCTCTCTGGTCCCTGAGAGGCCTTGTATCATCCTGTGAAGACATGCTTAAATGCGGAGGATCATAGGATGTTTTTCTTCCACAAAGATCAAGTCAAGTCGAAGCAAGGGTTAACCATGTTTCCACCTAACTCAGACCAGAGCCACCACCTGTGTTCCTGGGGACACTGAGGAAGGGTGGTGAATTCTGAAAGGGTACAGTGAAAGGAGAGGATGGAATCAGACTAGAAGCACTTATGAGAGCCGGGCACGGTGGTGAAGGCCTGTCATCTTAGTGCCTGGGAGGCTAAGAGAAGAGGATCACAGGTTTAAGGCCAACTGCAGCAACTGAGAGAGACCCTCGGCAGCTTAGTGAGACCTTGTTTTAAATAAATAAATAAATAAATAAATAAATAAATAAATAAATAAATAAATAAATAAAAGGGCTGGGCGTATAGTGCAAAGATAGAATGTCCCTGGGTTTCTGTCCCCAGAACTACAAAAAAGTTCATGAGAACAAGGTAACGCTCATGTATTTATAATAGCATATTCTCTGAGTTACATTATAAATATCTTGAGAAAAAAAACTGTGTTAAATATAGTATAATCTCAGTTATGTTAAATGAATTCACGTTAAGAAATTCTAGAAGGGTATGTAGGAAATTATCCATCACAAGAATGTATGAGAAGCAACTGTGATATTTCTAGGGAGCGAGTGAAGTTCTGAGAAAGAAGAAAGAGAGGTTTCCAATTTACATTCTGGATGGTTTCTACTACAGGATTTTTACTATCTATACGCTACTTTATAATTTTTAGAAACCAATTTCTAACTGGGCGTGGTGGTGCACGCTTGTGGTCCCAGTATTTGGGAGGCTGAGACAGGAGAATCGCAGTTCATGGACAGCCTCAGCTGTTTGGTGAGTCCCTTTGTAACTCAGTGAGACCCTGTTTCAAAATAAAGAATGAAAAGGACAGGATTGGGGGTGGAGCTCAGAGATAGAAAGCTTCTGGGTTCCATCCCCCGTACCAAAAAAAAAAGAAAGAAAGAAAGAAAGAAAGAAAGAAAGAAAGAAAGAAAGAAAAAAAGGAAAAGAAAAACCAATTTCTCTTTCAAATACAACTTACTTTTTTTTTGGTGGTGGTGGTACTGGGGTTTCTGGAAGCCCTTCTACCTCCGGGCTACACTCCCAGACCTATTTTTACATTTTTTTAAATTTGGAAACAGGGTCTCTTAAGCCAGCGCGCGGCTGGCTTCGAACCTGCGCGATCCTCCTGTCTCTGCCTCCCAAGCGCTGGGATTACAAGCGTGCGCCACCACGCCCGGCTGACTTTTTTTTTTAAGCTTTCTACAAACAAACAAAAAGGTTTGCCAGGCATGGTGGTGCACGTTTATTGTAATCCCAGTACTTGGGAGGATGAGACAGGAGGATTGCAAGTTCACGGCCAGCCTCAGCTACCTAGTGAGGTCCTTGGCAACTTAGTGAGACCTGGTTTCCAAATAAAAAATAAAAATTAGGGCTGGGAATGTACCTGGGAGGTAGAATGCTCCTGGTTTCAATCCCCAGTACAACACACTCACACACACACACACACACACACACACACACACACATACACACCCCTTTGAAAATATCTCTGCTCTCTTCCTTGACCACTGAGGGAATTTATTTGCTCAGAGCAGTCCCTTTTGGGCTACTAGTCCTCCCAGAATTCTTTTTTTTTTTTAATAATTATTTATCTTCCAGAAAACCACGCAATATAGTTCCTGAATTTCCAGACTGGATTCAAAACTTTTCATCTGTCCAGAGTTGGCTTCGTGTCATTGGCATACAGGGTCGCATGGTTATAACAGCCCCACCCTGGGTTTAAGGCCTTATTGCTGCCATCTTGAAATCCTGAATATTATGGAACAAGAGGCCCATTGTTTGCATTTTGCTCTGGGCCTCACAAATCATGGAGCTGGTCGCGTATAGGGCACTGGGCCGCCTTTGCAGATGTGAGGTTTGAAATAAACCTTATTCATTAGTGCTGTCCAAGAAACAGGTATAAATAATTGAAATCGGAGAGAAATAGGCAACAACAATCACCTGGAAGATGGACGACGAGCCTGTGCCCCTCTTGAAGACCCTTGCTTCTTCCCCAACATTGAAATGTGGCCAATTCATTGATGGCTAAATATCTAAATAGAATACATTCACGCACCAAATTTAGTTTCTAAGTTGTTAAGTTTTGACCACTATTTTTTTCCCCTCAAAATACTTGTCAGCCAGAATTGTAAGGGAGAGCCGTGAGGGATGGCATATTCCTGTAATCCTAGTATCTGGGAGGCTGAGAGAGGAGGAGTACACGTTCAAGGCCAGCCTCAGAAATTTAGTGAGACCTATTTCAAAATCAAAAATAAAAAGGAGGCTGGGGGTATAGTTCAAAGGTAGATTATCCCTGGGTTCAATCCCTAGTATAAAACAAAAACAAACAACAACAACCAAAAAAAATATGTATGTGGAAATTTGATGTCCTAGACAAGGATTTTATACATGAGTCAGACATCAAGGTAGGTGTCAGACAAAAGGTGAGCCATGAAGCTGAAAGAAACAAGAGCAGACGGCTCACTCGGTTCATGCAGGAGCTCTCTCTAGATGCTTTGAAGGTTCAAAGACAGGTGCGACTACAGTCTTCCTGGAAACGCAACATCTCTTATTAACTTACTCTGTTATTTGCCTTGGTTTTGAGTAATAGAGGAACCTGGAGAATTTTGTAATTACTTCTTATTTTCAGAACGCTCTTCCATCATGGTGTGAAAATCAACTAAACAAACAAATAAACAAATGATCCTGGCATTTGTTTCAAAGGCTGTGTCTTTGAGCGGTGCCAACAGAGACCTGGACAAATGTGAGCCCCTCCTTGAATGTTCCCCCATCGAGTGATATATTAAACGCTCAAAACATCTCTTAGGATCAGCAGATTTAAAAAGGAGACGAAAGCAAAGCTGGAATGAAGGACCTTGTAGCACAAATAATGTGACGTGTTTTCTATTCCTGAAACTTTAAGTGAATCATCCTTTAGAGTCACACGTTTAAATAGTCTCTTGATTGCTTCCCCCAACCCTCCCCCAAATCTCAGATACTTCTTTTTCAAATCACATATATCCTGGATTTGAGATCATTTTTATTTTTCCCAGTGTTTAATAATAAACCTTGCCAGGCATGGGGGTGCACGCCTGTCATCTCAGCACTTAGGAATCTGAGACCAGAGAGGATCACAGGTTCAGAGGCCAGACTCAGCAACTTAGCAAGGCCCTCAGCAACTTAGTAAAGCCCTGTTTCAAATTTTAAAAGAAGAGCCGGGCGTAGTGGTGCACGCTTGTAATCCCCGCGCTTGGGAGGCAGAAACAGGAGGATCGCGCAGGTTCGAAGCCAGCCGCGCGCGATGGCTTAGGAGACCCTGTTTCCAAATAAAAATGTAAAAATAGGTCTGGGAGTGTAGCCCGGAGGTAGAAGGGCTTCCAGGAACCCCAGTACCATGAAAAAAAAATTTTTAAAGAAAAATAATCTTTTTTAAATGCTAGGGATGTAGTTCAGAGGGGTAGAATGACCTAGCTTCAATCTCCAATATAAAACACAACAACAGACTTTAACCTTTTAAAATCCTAAGCCAATACTTTAAAAGGACAGGGAGATGGTCTTAGTCCTAAATTACTTCCCACTCACTCAGCAACAAGTTATACATACATGCTTGGTCCTTTCCCAGGATTCCTTTCCTGCCCCAATGTACCATGACCACCACCCTATTACAGGGGGCCCCTAAAAGTGACCTTGGTCTCATGATCGGCAATATATTGTTATGGTGACAAGCCCTCTTCCCACCACTACCCACCCAGTGAGTTCTCAGTGATCACTATAAAACTTAACTCTTTATGACTAACGGTTCAGGTCAATCAATTTCCAATGATTATAACAGTACCAGGGATTCTATTCACTGGTGATAAAAGGATTAAGAAAATCAACTAAGACAATTAACTGGAGGATGGTTGAGTTTCCCTTTACTCTTAAAGAAGACACGCAAGCGAGGTGGGAATATTTTCTCCATTAGATCCAGTGCTACTGGGTAATGTTGCTTGTCTCCTGGTCGGGAAGGAGTCCCATGAACAGGCTGATTGTGTTTTTGCCAGACACTCAGATTTCCCTAGGTGCTTTAAGTATACGAAGGAAGACTCGCGCTTTCCTCCCACTTTCTAGGGTTACATTTTACTGTTTGCAATAAAAGCGAATGGTTCATTTCTCAGCCCCCAAATCGGCAGATACCTTTTGTTTTAAGCAAGCCAGTCTGCTGGCAAGTTAGTTAGCAGGTCTCAACTACTCCTGGTCAACAATGACACGAGATTAATGACCTTGATTGCCATCAACAGCTTCTTATCAACATCCTATTAAGGCTCAGAGTTCTTCTACAAGAATGAGTGTTTATACATTTTTCTTCTATGCAAAATACACACACATTTCCTTCTATACAAATCATCTCAGAAGGCAACGCCATCATCTTGATTTTCCAGAACAAAATAACCTTGTGTGCAAAAAGCCAAACAACCGAATACAACAGAAACCTAACTTTCCCGAAGCAATCACAGCTCTTGACACATTTGTTATTCTGTTTGACATCCACAATAAATCGTAATAGTTACCAAATTACTGCTCGGTTTCGAATGATGTGCGCACATCTATAACCTTAGTTAGCTGCTCGCTGGCCTGCTTCAGGAACGCCGTGGCGTCCTCCAGGGTAATTCTATATCAATGACTTTTCCAAATAAATCTAGTTGCAGGTCTATGTTAATGAACTGTCACAGATCCTCTTGTTTTCCCAGGGCCCTGCAGCTGTATCCCTTCACAGGTGCTTGGCAAATTAAAATGATGTTGGCTTGGGGTTTCAGCCCAATACAAAAATCACTCGTTCAGCATATTGCTAGGAAGTTATTCGTGCAAGAAACACATCTTTAGACATGCAGCTTTTCCGCGCGGCCAGTACCCGTGCCTTTATTGACACTTTGCCTCTGTCCTGCTCACCGAAGGACAAAGAGAGACTGTCTCTCTTAGTCAAAACATTCTCATTAAACAATTGTAAGCACCAGGAGCACTTTTTGCTTTTTGAAAAGCAACGTGTTCTTTCTGTCGATCTTAACACCGTGTTCACAGATCACAAACGCTAATTACTGATGTTTGCAGATTGTGTATCTTTTTGAGTTGTTTTGTTAACATCCATTACCCAAGGGATCAACAGACACGAAGAAAATTATTATATGCTAACTATCCACAACCACATTAAATGCTCCTTTTTGGATCTATTATAACCTTTCCATAAAAATAACTAAAACGAGCTAGGCATGATGGGGCAAGCCTGTAGTCCCAATATTGCGGGTGCTGAGACAGAGAAATGCAGATCCGAGGCCAGTCTCAGCAACTTAGCAAGGCCCTCAGCATTAAAAAAGAAGCCGGGCAAGGTGGTGCACACTTGTAATCCCAGCATTTGGGAGGCTGAGACAAGAGGATCGCAGTGTGAGGACAGCCTCAGCTACAACCCTTTGCAACTCAGTGAGACTCTGTTTCAAAATAAAGAATAAAATATAGGGCTTGGGGGTATAGCTCGGAGTAGAATTTTTTTTGGTTCCATTCCTAGTACTGCAAATAAATAAATAAGTAAATAAAATAAAATAAAATAGGATGGGGGGAGGGAGTTGTCAAAGAGGTAGAATGCCCCTGGATTCAATCCCTAGTACCCCTCTCCCCTAAAAATACTAAAATGACTTTGCTTATGGCCAACTCCTTCTAGTGAAAAATAAGGATATTTAAGTGCAAGAGTTGAATCAAATTACCCAAGCTTCAGGATAGAAGAAGGGGCTTCCCTGCGTCTCCATCATACCTCCCTGACCCTCAATTGCCTCTCATTCTGAATTCCTGTCTTGAGTGCTTGCGGCTCCTATCAGAGCACCTGGGTCTGGACTCCTGTTGTGCCATCCATGCCGTTCCCGGAGACAGAGCACCATCCATCTTCTGAGCGCTTCAACTCTGCATCCCCATACATATACACACCTTCTGGTGGCAGAGTGGGAGAGGACTTCTTTTTTTTATTATTTGTTTATTTTTTTATTTTTTTATTATTTGTTTAGTATTTACCTTTTCCTCAATGGAAGGCCTGTTGCAAGAACTGCTGTATACTAAAAATGATTCTACACACTTTGGTCTGTGAATGCACCTTTTCCGTATTTGTAATGTATTCTGCTGGGGATGCGAATGTCAGTACCTTGGACAGTCTTTCCTTCCCATCTCCCTCATAAACACAAGTGCTTTGGACTCCTGCATGTCTATCTAGTATCCAGTATCCATGATGTGCATCTCCTGCTTTGGTGGAGGGGGAGAAGAGATGACATTTCCCAACTTCCTTTGCAAATGTGGGGTCAAAGTGTTTTGAATGAAAATGAGAACTATGCATGGAAGGATGAACACTAGTCTATAAATGAAGGTCAACATAATACGTGTCTAAATACTTAAAAATTATAAATTGAGTCATTAAAATGTTGGCAAAATAGCTTCTAAAGTCCTACTCTTGACCAGTCTACCTTTGTTACATTTGGGAGGGCCAGAATACTTGGCCTTTTTCGAGTTCTAAGCATCAGGAGAGTTGGTCCTGCAATGTGTAACCTTTCTTTTTCTACTCCAGTGCCAACCCTACAGCAAGGGAACTCAATCACATGCAGGGGAGAATTCCAGCCCTCAAAGCCTATAGCCACCCACACCCTTGGCCACCCACCTCCCCGATGCAATCTCCTCTCCTTATCCAAATGTCAAGTCTGTGAGCATTCACACCAGAGGCACATTCTGCCTGCAGGAGTATGTCAGAGGCCCATAAAGACCCAGAAGTGGGATCAGGTCTATGTCGCCTATAATTCCAGGGTGCCCAGAGAACTGTTTAGCAAGAGGGGGTGGGCTTTTGATGGCCACTTCATTTTCATTCAGTGGATTAAAGAATTCTCAATGTGAGTATATAGCAAGAAAAGGGCCCTGTAAAGATTGGGCCCAGAACTAATTTTGGTACTAGAACCCTTTAAAGGGGGCTGACTCCCCTAGCTCCTTTTTGCCCTTTTTCTCTCTCTTTTCTTTATGTATGGACCCATAAACATGATGGCTGGAGCCGTCGCATCTATGTTCTCATCGTGGGGATAAAAGCTTTCCTTTATAATTACAAAGAGCCAGAAGGAGCCAAGATTTCTTTGGACCATGCCAACTACAGACTGCTGACTTTTGGATTTATTTCCATGTGTGAAAAAATATGAGCCCTTTTCCTATTTCAACTATTATTATTTCATCTCTATTGGTTACAGCCAAATGCAAAGGCTCACTGGCTCCGAGGTGGCCTTGGTCCACTTTCAGCACCTGTAATAGAATTCTGCAAAGTATAAGTTATAAACAGTAGAGGTTTCTTTGGCTCATGGGTCTGTAGGTTGGGACGTCAGAGCATGAAAGGAGCATTAGGTGAGGAACTTTTCACTGCGTAACAACTCGGAGGAAGGGGAAGTGCGAGCTCGTGAGACGGAGAGTGCAAGAGGGACCCCAACTTAGAGCAAACTCACTCTCTCAGTAACTCACCCACTGCCAGGGAGACGACAGTAATTCGTCCATGAGGGCTCTGCCTCTCAACTTTGTTGCATTGACGATGACACTTCTACAAGTTGAAGGAGATGTTGCATTGGCGATTACATTTCTACATTGAAAGGGATGCTGAAATCATAGCATACGCCAAGCATGTCAGTGGTACAGAGACATTCAAAATGCACTTTGAATAAAATGAACAATAAAAAGGGGAGTAGAGGAAGGGGTATTATCAGCAAAGGAAGTAGATAAGGTAAAGGTCCACAGGTGGGCAAAGCATATTTGGAAAATGGGGAGCAGAATAACCGGATTTGCATGGGGGAGATTGCTGATCTGAGTTCATCTGTGTGAGTTGTGAGCCCAGTGGAAAGGAAAAAGGAGCCCCGTTAACTTTTCACTCCTACACACTTGTCCCCAGTCTCCTGTGTAAGCTTTCAGTGAAAGGGTGCCTCTTTGCTGTCTCCCGTCCCCAAATAAAGTCAATTAATTATGCAAAAGAATTTGTGCATACACGTGCACACACAATCTTACCCATGTTCACTCTCACTCACAGAGCACGCTGTAAAGTTTCAGCCTGGCACGTTGTATTAGTTATCCTTTTTGTTGCTCTGATTAAAAGAACGGACAAGAACAACTTGAAGAAGGGTAAGTTTCTTTTGGCTCATGGTTTCAGGGGTTCAGTCCATAGATGGCCAGCTCCAAGGCAGAAACATCATGGTGGCAGGGCACAGCAGAGGAAAGTTGCTCAACTCTTGGCTGCCAGATGCAGAGAGAGAGAGAAACAGGAAGTGTCCAGGGACAGAGAGACTCAAAGCCACACCCGCAGTGACCACTCTAGGCTCACACCCTCCTCTGAACTGCCAACACATGAGCTCTTCTGGGTTCATTCTGCATCCGAACCATAACACACACTGTGTTGTGCTTGTCCTTGTTGGTCTGCTCAGCCCTCTCTAAGGCCAGTGGAGACCAAATCTTCTCCTAGTCTCTTCATGCTTTTCAATGCCTATTCTGGAGCTTGGCACTTAGTGAGCATCCACTAAACCTTAGGATAATTCATTACTTAGGTAGATAATGAGAACCTATTAGGAAGAAAGAACTTAAGTATTTTTAAAATAACTTAAAAATAAAACAGATATTTTTACTAGATTGGCTTGCTACTGCTGCACTGGATATCTTGGACGATGGAAAATGCAAACAAGGCTGGTCCAAGAGTCCAGGTTTATGGGAATTCCTTATAGTGAGAGACCAGCAAGAAATAGTAAGGGAAGGCGAGATGTCACAAGTCATAGGAGCAAAACCAAGAAGGCGGCCATCACAGTAAATCTCAACTGTGAGGAATGAGAAGAATTTACAGATGACAAGGAGATTTTGAGATTAAGTGATTAAGAAGGACCAGACTAGGGCTGAATATATGAAAATCAAGCAGAGGCCCTTGTTTTAATGAGGAACAAATAAATCCTGGTTTAATCTCATTGGGTTGAGCAGTCAGTGAGACACTGAAGTAATAATGCGGAATAAAAAACTGGAAGAGTGATGAAATTTTAGAGGGCTTTCCAATGTTTAGTATTGTTGTGTACTTACTCAACTGTCTTGCTATTCTTTTTTTTTTGGTGGTGGTGGTGGTGGTTGGGCGGTGGGTTCTGGAAATTTAAAAATTTAACTCCGGGGCATTCTACCACTGAGCTCCACCCCCAGCCTTGTTTTACTTTTTTATTTTGAAACAGGGTCTCACTAAATTGCTGAGTCTAGTTTGAACCTGGGATTCTCCTGTCTCAGCCTTTCCAAGTCCTGGGAGTATAGGTGGGCATATGCCACCATACCAAGCTTACCTTTTTAATTTGGTACTCAAAACTGGAAACATGATAGCTTATTTTACACAAGGGAACACTGAAAAACACACTGATTTCATCAGCTGCACCAGGACAAAGAGTTAGTAAGTAGCAGAGCAGGACACAAAACTGGTAGCCCCATTAAATCACCACCCAAACCAATGAGCATTCCACTGTGGCTTCCTTGGTCGGCCTACACGGGTCTCCAGAATCCTCCTTGCCACTATCCATGTGGCCCATTTATTCCATATGTTCATATGTAGAAGTAAATTTTTTTAACTTTCTGTACTGGCGCATTGTAGTCGTACATCTTAATGGAGTGCAAGTGGTAGAGGCGTACATGCATACATCATATAGTTTCGATATGGAATGAACCCAGAAAAGCTCACGTGGTAGCAGTTCAGAGGAAGATGTGAGGCTAGAGTAGGTGGGTCACTAGGGGTGTGGCTGTGAGTCTATCTGTTCCTGGACACGTCCATTTAGCCAAGTGAATTTCAAGCATAGAAAACTAATTCTACGTGGTATCCACATGCATTGCTTTAAAAAGGATGAGGCAGAGCATAGAGTATTTATAATATGCTAAAACTATTCTGTAGGATACTAACAACAGAATATACATGTTATTGCACCTTGGCCCGAACCCACTGCTTGTACAACACCCAGAGTGAATTCTCCTGTAATCTTTGAGCGATAAGGATGCACTGATTGTAACAAATAGACCACACTAGTGGTGGGTGATGATAGCTGGGAAGGCTGTGCATGGAACAGGGTGCATGGGAACTTTCTGTTCCTTTGTTTGAGTCTTGCTGTGAACTTAAAACTTTTCTGAAAAATAATCTTAAAAAAACTGGAGGGGCAGAGTATAAAGTGGCTGGTACTTCTGGATTACAGGACTGCTCAGAGCCTGCAATATGGTAACAAGCAACAGGAAGCAGAGTGCAGAAACTTCTCAGACATCTTGGCCAAACAGGAATCTATTTTTCTCCAGCAGCTCACAGGGCTGGTACTCCACAGAACCCAGTTTAAAAAAAAAAAATTCTCAAAGCCAAGTGTGGTGATGCACGCTTATAATCCCAGTACTTGGGAGGCTGAGACAGGAGGATCACAGGTTCGTGGCCAACCTCAGCTACTTAGTGAGGCCGTCCACAACTTAGTGAGACCTTGTTTCAAAATATAAAATAAAAAAGTAGGGCAGGAGGTGTAGCTTGAAGGTAGAATGTGCTTGGGTTCCATCTCTAGTACTCCAAAAAAAAAAAAAACCAGGATTTCTCAATTTGTTTATTTTTTAAAACAGCAAGTTTTATAGCCAAAATTCAAATCCACATTATGGGAAAAAGAAAACCACTCTAATAGTGGTTCCCAATCACACACCAATGTGTGTACACACCCACGTGTGTTTGTGTGTGTGTGTGTGTGTGTGTGTGTGTGTGTGTGTGTGTGTGGTTTACTGAGTTTGAACTCTGGGATATTCTACCTCCAAGCTATACCTCCAGCCCTTTTATTCTTTGTTTAGAAACAAGGTTTCAGAATCTTGCTAAACTGTTAAGGCTGGCCTCAAACCCATGACTCTCCTAGCTCAGCCTCCCAAATCCTGGGTAGGTGTCCACTACCACACCCGGAGGTTCCCAGTCTTGCCTGAGTCACATGTAAATATTTAAAAAATATAATGAAGGCCAGTTCACATCCTAGGTCCTCTGTTTTATGGTCTGAGGTAGGGCTTGGACATCAGAAAACCTTCTGAGTGTTTCTAAAGTGTAGCCAAGTTTGAGAAGACCTGCTCCAGAATAATCTTAAGCCTAATGATACACAAAACTATGAGTGACCGAGATTGAAGTGCTAATGTCAAGTTCTGATTCTTTATTTTTATTATTATTTTTTTTTTTTGGTGGTACTGGGGATGGAACTTAGGGGCCTTCTACTTCTGGGCTGCACTCCCAATTTTATATTTTATTTGAAAATAGGCTCTCACTAAGTTGATGAGAGCCTCACTAAATAGCTGAGGCTGGCTTCAAACCTGTATGATTCTCCTGTCTCAGTCTCCCAAGCACTGGGATTACAAGCATGTATACCACACCCAGTTAAATTCTTTTTTCTTTTTTTCGGTACTGGGGATGAAACCCACCCAGGAGCATTCTACCTCTGAGCTACACCTCCAGCCCTATTTTGATTTTGAAACAGGGTCTCACTGAGTTGCAAAGGACCTCACTAAGTTGCTGAGGTTGTCTGCGAACCATGATCCTTCTTTCTCAGCCTCCCAAATGCTGGGATTACAAGCATGTGCCACCACACCTACCTGGGCCAAATTCTGATTCTTCATCCTTGAGGGATTATCATTGACTATGAGAGCATGCTCACCAGTCAGATCAAGGACTAAATTCTCTCCTGCTCTGTCTCTCCTGCTTTGCATAATGCTTAAGCATAATAATACACAGAACTATGAGTGACTAAGTAAGACTGGGGTGCTAACGTCATCTAATTCTTTATCCTTGAAGGACTATTATTGACAAGGAGAGCATCAATGCCATTCTGACCAAAGTCTGAATTGTCTCCTTCTTTGCATGTGCTCCACTTCCCTATCAAGCACTGGTCCATGCTGAGAGGTCATTTCCCTTTATGAGCTTCCTTATTACATGGTATTCCACTAGGCAGCATTTTCTTCTTGTTCCAAGGCCCAGTGTTGACATGGGTACAGTCCCGTCGAGGGACTCATCTTCTTCCAGCATATGTTGGAGCCCTCACTTGGCACTGACAGCTCCCTCTGCAAACCTGCCCTTGTGCAATACATTCTGGCCACCACAGAGGAGGGAGGTATGATGAGTGCCTGGTGGTTTTCTTTTATTTTCAGAAAGGAAAATAATTCTGGACTTTGTTTCTGGCAAAACACATTAACCCTAAGACCATAGAGCATATTAACCCTAAGACCATGGAGCGTATTAATCCTAAAACCATGGAACATGAGCCTACTCAACATTCCTCTTTACTTTAGCAATCCATTCTGTCCGTGTTCCAACACCAGTTCCTCGAGGAACTCCAGTCTAAGATGGTCACTCCCATTATATTTTGGCCCCATCTAAGATGATCAGCACCACAGAATGGAGGTGTTATGAGCCAGGTGTGTTGGTGCACACATGTAATGCCAGTACGGGAGAGACTGAGATAGAATTGCAGGTTAGAGGTCAGCCTCAGCAATTTATCTAGACCTTCAGCAACTTAATGAGACCCTGTTTCATAATTTTAAAAAATATAATAAGGCTGGAATTGTAGCTGAGGGGTAGAATTCCCCAGAGTTTAATCCCCACTTTCACAAAAGAAGAATCAGAAGGAGAAAGAAAAGGAAGAAAAGGAGAAAGAGGAAAAAAAGAAGGAAGAAGAGGAAGAGGAGGAAGAGAAACAGGAGTAGGAAAAGGGGAAGGAGGAGGAGAATGAAGAGGAAGAGAAAGAGGAGGAGGAGGAGGAGGAGGAGGAGGAGGAGGAGGAGGAGGAGGAGAAGGAGAAGAAGAAGAAGAAGAAGAAGAAGAAGAAGAAGAAGAAGGAGGAGGAGGAGGAGGAGGAGGAGGAGGAGGAGGAGGAGGAGGAGGAGGAGGAGGAGAAGGAGAAGGAGAAGGAGAAGGAGAAGAAGAAGAAGAAGAAGAAGAAGAAGAAGAAGAAGAAGAAGAAGAAGAAGAAGAAGAAGAAGGGAATCAAAGAGAAGAGAAGAAAGGATGGAAGGAAGAGAGACCAGATGTTTCTGGCTCCGATAGCAGGTGCATATCTATTGGAAGGGATTCAGACCAATCAATCTCAGCCATCACTCTAGCCCTGAGCTCCATCAACATGGCGCCAATGGAAGGCAGCAGGAAGTCCAGAGTGTCAGCAGGGAAAGGAAAGAAATAAGGCCAGGTGAAATTAAAAGGAAGGTAGAAGAAATAAAACAGGAAGAATGAAAGGGAAAGAGAAAAGGAAAAGGAGAGAGAAGTGGAGGGAAAGGGAGAGTGGGGAGAGGAGGAGGGAAGTGGGAGGGAGTTACGAATGGGGACACAATTACAGGATATTATTTCGTTGTGGCCTCAGGTGCCATTTAACTTCGTACCTTGACTAACCTTTCTCTAGACACCACACAGATCATATCAACATAATTAATCCCTGTTCTTCTCTGAAAGATTATGATCAATAACAGCTTTCTGAATAGTAGTGACATGTACTTGAGTGCAATCAGCAACAGACTAGAATTCAGAGATTACTCACCTAGTCGCCAGTTATTTGGAGAAAAGCAAAGCTCAAGTCTGAACTCAAAGAATACAATATCTCATGAACTATGAAGACGACTTTGAGGTCACCAGTACAAGTACAGCCTGCCTTTCTTAACTGATCAGATGAAAAAATATCTCCTGTCCACAATGTCCTTTATGATTTGAATTAAATCCTTCCCATGGAGCTAATTGCTGGGGCTCTTTCATCAAGCCTCTTGTTAACATCTCGTGTAGTATTCCCACCTGTTCTGATGTCAGTCTGGCTCATCCATCACCCCTGCAGGGTTATTGCTCACCCAGGGCTATGGACTCATTCTGCATTGTGGCTAACACTCTTAATGCAGCTGGAGATTTATGACCTCCCTCTCTCTCTATCATGGCAGGCCAGGCTGATCCAAGCCTCTGACTCATGCACTGTACATCTCCAAAGAGTAACTGTGTTTGAAATTTTTCCTCCACTGCTGGCTGATTCTACCTCCAAACAGTAGGTAAAATACCATTTTTCCATGAGCCCGGGAAAAGGCTGACCTATCATAGATTCTCCCAAGCAACTTTGGAACAAATTCAAGTACACATGAAGCATGCATGTATCACATGCGTACACATTGTTTCCCCTTCTCTCACTTGACACAGTTATTGAAATGCATGATATAATCATATAATTTCCTAGCCAGGCATGGTGGCGCACGCTTGTAATCCCAGCATTCGGGAGGCTGAGACCAGAGGATCGCGGTTCTCGGACAGCCTCAGCTACTTAGTGAGACCCTCTACAACTCAGTGAGACCTGGTTTCAAAATAAAGAATAAAAAAATAAGGCAGAGGGTGTAGCTCAGAGGTAGAATGCCCCTGGGTTCCATCCCCAGACCCGCAAAATAAATAAATAAATAAATAAATAAATAAATAAATAATAAAATAAATAAAAATCCTATAATTTCCTTATTTCTTTCACATTACCTAAATTCTCAGCTGGCCTGAATTCATATTTCCTTTTACCATTCTGTAATCTACTAATTCAACTTACTTCACTGAGAATACTCATTCTAAAATGTTGGTGATCCATTTAGCATTAATTTCTTTAAAAAATATGTCCACATAATCAATGCCATCTTCCTCAGAGTAGGCTTAGTCTCCTCCTGAAACGCTGTGAATTCATAGTATGTTCTCACTGACCAGAGACGGGTTTTGTGTTCTAATGGGTTTTTTTTTTTTTTAATGATTCCTATTTGATATTTGTGTAGGAGAGAAAATTCAATTATTACCTTCAAAAATAGGCCCTGAACCCACATTCAAAGGTTTACCTCAGTGCGGTTGTCACCGATGTCACCCAGCAATCCTTTATCTGCCTTACACATAACCCACATCCTTTGGTTCTGAGCGGGCTGGGTGGAGAATGGCCCAAGTCCACACACCCGCCATACATTTTGTTTTGATGTGGCGCCTTGAGGAACGGGTTCCATTGGGTGGCTGTTGTGCTGGTTGTTGATTCGGCCTCAGCCTCCTCCAGTGACAGCCTGTCTCAACACTGTCAATACCTCTTCAGCGTTGACAATAAGCAGACACGATGGCAGACTGCTGGCTTAATGACTTCGCTGATGACATGCAGGTGTGCGCTGATGTCGTACCTAGTCTTGAAGCTTTCGTGTCCTCCTGGGCGGTTGGAGGGCTGGATCCATTAGCTTCTAGGCTTGTGAGAATATACAAATATGTTCTGGGCACTTGCCAGTTCAGGATGAGCAATGGATGGTTGTAATGAATCCCTGACTCATAATTTCGAAGATAGTATTAGGAATATATTAGGTCACTTCATCTAATGACTGAAATGTATTAAGAGGACTCATTTGGGTTCTTTCCTTCTTTCTTTCTTTCTTTTTTCCTTTCTTTCTTTCCTTCTGTCTTTCTTTGATTATTGTTTGGTGCTGGGAATTGACCCTAGGAGTATTTTATTTTCAAGCTACACCTCCAGCCCTATTTTATTTTTTCTTTATTTTAAAACAGGGTCTCACTTCTGGAGGCTGGCCTCTAACTATGATACTACTGTATCAGCCTCCCAAGTGTTGGGATTACAGAGAGGCAGCGCCACACCCAGCTAAGAGCACTCTTACAGGTAGAAGCATTTGGGGGAACTAGTCATCCTCACACATATTACAATTGCAGCCTTGTTGAGACTCTAAAAACAGAGACTACAAACATAATTCCGAACATTCGACAACAACGTTCCTTCACCTGTTTTGGGAAGCCTCATTCATCCTTCTGGAGTATGAGACACAATTAAACTTCATATCTGTGCACCTGAACTCTGGAACCAATCAGTGCCCCGATTTAAATCTCAGCTTTGGGCAAGGTACTCAAAACTCTTGGCGGCTCAGTCTTCCCATATGTACCACTGGACCTAGAATATTGCCTGCTTTGTAGGCTTAGCATTACAATCAAACAATGCCTGACATATAGAATAAACTCGTTATTGGTGAGCTGTTTAAATGCAACTAAGAGGGGAAGAGGAGGGGAAATTATTTTCCTTAAGACTAGAGAAAGGATCTGAGGCCAACCTGGAAATCCAGAGCAGGTCCTGAGCTTGCCTTTCCACAGCTGTGGCCAACAGATAATATCCCCCAGGCGGTGCGGGCTGCCGGCGGTGATGGAGTGATTGATTCCTTTACCCGCTCTTTGCTTGTTTACTCTACCACTCGACACTTTAAAGGACACCTTTCCCCACACTGGTTTCTTCTTTTTCCTAATTGTCATCCTGGGTGTCCAGTGCTGACATGGCTGCTCAGGCTCCACGGAGTCCTCATCTGTCAGCACAGGGCTCGACTCTGCCTCCGATGAGCTTGTTACCAGTTGTTCCAGAGCAGAAGGTGATGAGGGGACACTTGTGAGTACATTAATCTGCTCAGTTTCCTTAATAGAGCCTATAGGACGCTGAACATTTATAGGACTCCACTTCACATAGCCAACCATCAAATATTTATTGGCTATATCTTAAAGGCAGATGGGTAGAATAGGGGAGGGTAGAAGGACCACAAGAGAGAGGAAACAAGCCGGGCTTGGTGGTGCACGCTTGTAATCCCAGCATTTGGGAGGCAGAGATAGGAGGATCGCGGTTCGCGGACAGCCTCAGCTACTACTGAAGCCCTTTGCAACTCAGTGAGACCCTGTTTCAAAAATAAAGGATAATAAAAAAAAAAGGGCATAAGGTGTAGCTTGGAATGCCCCTGGGCTCAATCCCCAGTACGAGAGAGAGAAAGAGAGAGAGAGAGAGAGAGAGACAGAGAGAGAGAGAGAGAGAGAGAAAGAGAGAGAGAGAACACATGTATTCAGGCCTCAGATGCAGTGGGCGTATGGCTAGCCACCTCAGACAAATTATATTTTTCAAGCCCCATCCTATTTTCTAGATAAAGTACTAGAAGCGTGGTGGTGAACATGTGTAATCCCAGTACTTGGGAGACTGAGACAGAAGAATCACATGTTTTGAGGCCAGCCTCAGCAACTTAGTGAGGAAATGTTTCAAAATAAAAAGGTCTGGGGATATAGCTCAGAGGTAGAATGCCCTTTAGTTCAATCCCAGTATCAAGAAAAGAGGAAGGAAGGAAGGAAGGAAGGAAGGAAGGAAGGAAGGAAGGAAGGAAGGAAGGAAGAAGGGGAAGGAAAGAGAAAAAGGGGAGAAAGAAGAGAAGAATCTCAGAAAGTTGTGCTAAAAAAAATTCAAATCTAGGATCCAGAAATTAACATGCTGGGTCCTTAGGAGACAGGAAGACCCATTTTCACTCCCACTTAGTGAGCATCTTGCCTCTTCTTCTAAACCTCAGTTGATCCCTCCATCTCTCTCCTGGATCTCAGCCCTTCTGAGGCCATGAGATCTGCTGCCTCCAGTGCAAGCCCGCCTCATCCTCACCCAGGTCCACTCCAGACCTTCTTCTGCTCATCCTTGTTTGCAGGTGTTGCTGACCCTATGCAGGCCCAAGGGAACCCACACATTGTTAGCCCTGCCTCAGTTTACCCATCTGTCAAAAAATGGGAACAGTCGCACTTACATCATCAAGCTATTGTGAGAATTAAGTAAACAGTGCCTGGTACATTACTGAGCTTAGTAAACGTCAGCCATTCCAAGCAGAGACTGATGTTCCACTTCCTGTGCTTTCAACTCACAACCAGCTTCCTGCTTCTGACCATCGGACTTATTTTAAAAAGATCGCTGTAAGCCGGGCATGGTGGCACACGCTTGTAATCCTAGCTTTTGGGAGGCTGAGACAGGAGGATCACGGGTTGAGGACAGCCTAAGCTACTTGGTGAGGTCCTATGCAACTCAATGAGACCCTGTTTCAAAATAAAGAATAAAAAATAGGGCTGAGGGTGGAGCTCGGAAGTAGAATACCCCTGGGTTCAATCCCCAGCACCAAAAAGTTTAGCTAGGATGTAGAATGCCCCCGGGCTCCATTCCCAGTAGCAATAAATAAATAAATAAATAAATAAATAAATAAATAAATAAATAAAATTTAAAGTATCCTCTGGGCAAACTTTCAACTCCCATCTCACTTTCTACTGCACACTTTTACAATTCCAGTGGCCATGGCTCTGGGTGTACTTTTCTTTTTCTTCTTTTTTTAAAATGTCCTCTTTCCCATAGAATCCACATTAATTGGTTGACTGATAGAGAGGTCTGATGCCCAGCCTCATCCACAATATGGGAAGCTCTGAAAGTTCTTCCCAATCTTCATTCTTAAGATCACCTAGAGTCTCTTTTAAGACTATGTTCCAAAGGCAAGCGTGGTGACACACATTTGTAATCCCAGCATTTGGGAGACCGAGGCAGGAGAATCATAGTTCCTGAACAGCCTCAGCTACTTGGTGGGCCCTCTGCAACTCAGTGAGGTCCTGTTTTGAAATAAAGAATAAAAAATAGGGCTGAGGTTGTAGCTCGGAGGTAGAATGCCCCGGGATTCAATACCCAGTACTACCAAAAAAAAAAAAAAAAAAAAAAGACTATGTACCAACTCCCTCTTCCAAATCCTACCTTTTTTTCTTTCTTCCCTTATGTGTTGGTCCTAAGAGCTGTTCTGGATAAACAGCCTACTAATCTCATCTTAGTGTCTGCTGCCTGGGGAAACCAGTGTGCAATACCTGGACCATTGCACACTGGCCTATGCTTGTGAAATGGGTTCCCTCTGCTAATGAAGGTGATTTCCCACACAGAAAGGTTATCATTGGCTAAGAAAGTCTTTGTATCTCTTTTCTTGATGAGGATTTAGAGGAAGCCTGTATCTGAGCAGATTAGAACAACCTACAACAGTCACTCCAGGAATGTGGACCTCCTCGTCTTGCCTGCATGGACTCGGAAGCCCTAAAGTGAGAAGACCTAGACCATTCAAGAGGTGTGCGTGTGGCTCAGGTTCCCAGAGCTCCCAGAGAATGAACATCTAAACTTCTCAGCTGCAGGTGACCCAATAAGTAGTTCTCTCGGGACAGAGAAGAAAGTCATATGATGCTTGACTACGGCTATCTCTCTTTTCCCAGCTCAAAATTATCGTCTCTCCTACCTCAATCAATTTAACCAACCAACTCAGCCCAACCCTACTACTGGAAGCAGAGGAAGAAGTTTACCCATGGGTGACTGCTGGTCCACGTGAGAAATAACCTGCCAAGACTCTCACATCAGCGGAGGGCCAGCCTCCTTCACATGCTGAGGAAGTTTCGCATTTTATAGACCTGAAACTCCTTTCAAAAATCCAATGGCTCTTGCTGGGCGTGGTGGTGCATGCTTGTAATCCCAGGATTCGGGAGACTGAGACAGGAGAATCACAGTTCCTGGACAACCTCAGCTACTCAGTGAGGCCCTCTGTAACTCAGTGAGACCCTGTTTCAAAATAAAGAATAAAAAACAGGGCTGGAGGTATAGTTTGTAGGTAGAATGCCTCTGGGTTCAATTCCCAGTACCGCAAAAAAAAAAAAAAAAAAAAAAATCCAATGGCTCTTGATCAGGACTCCTTATGTCTGACTTAATTGTGGTTGGACTGTCTTCCTTTGAAATCTATAGTGCGCTATGTGATGGTTGGAAATGACCCTCCTTCCATTATTCTCCTTCCAATGGCAATCCATTCATAAAAGGAGAGGGTAAAAGGCACCAGGCGTTCTGGGGATTCTTACACAAGTGCTCAGGTACAGCTGCTCTCGAGACCTTCCCAGGAAGCCCTGAAGGAAAATCACGAAGCGGGTGAGGTCATGCACTCCCGGCCTCACCCCGCTACTATTATGTCTCATTGTTTGCTGTTGTGTTGTTGTTCCAGCTCAAAGAAACGGCTTGTTCTCCAAGATGTTGTGTTGGGTCATCTCAGGCCTACACTCCTATGGGAGTGGAGATAGTGTCTGTGGTTGCTACGTGTGGTTTATCTACAGTACAGGACAGAGCACAGAGGGCAGGTCTTTCTGTCTGTTTCTTTTTGTTAATTTTTTATGTGGATCATATTGAAAATGGCACACATTCAGACTGTTCTTGGTGCCCCCTCCTCCCCCACTTCCCTTTCCCCCCCAACAATGAGTGTCCAGGTTCACCATGCTACATTCATACTTTTACATATATTCAGATGTAGCTCCTCCATTAATCAACCTCTCAGCCTTCTTCCTCTCCTATCCTTCCATTCTAGCTTTGCTGAGGTTTCCCCTCCATTATCTGGAGTCTCTCTGGTATCCCTAATACTCCCTAGTTTGAGCATATTAGAAAGAGCAAAGCCGGGCGTAGTGGCGCACACTTGTAATCCCAGCATTAGGGAGGCTGAGACAAGAGGATCGCGGTTCGCAGACAGCTTTAGCTACTTAGGGAGGCCCCTCCGCAACTCAGTGAGACCCGGTTTCAAAATAAAGAATAAAAAATTGGACATGGGGTGTAGCTCGGAGGTCAAATGTCTCTGGGTTCCACATCAAGACCCGAAAAAAAAAAAAAAAAAGCATATGTCCCTTCTCTTTCTGTGCCTGACTAATCTCAATTAACATAATGTTCTCCAGGTCTTTCCATCTTTTTGCAAATGAAATGATTTTGTTCTTCTTTATAGTTGAGTAGAATTCCACTGTGTTTATTTCCCGTAATTTTGCAATCCATTCATTTGTTGATGGAGACCTACGTTGGTTCCATATTTTGGCTATTACAAATTGTGCTGCTATGAACATGGGTTCATATATATATATATATATATATATATATATATATATATTTTTTTTTTTTTTTTTTTTTTTTTTGCGGGTCTGGGGATGGAACCCAGGGGCATTTGACCTCCGAGCTACATCCCCTGCCCTATTTTTATTCTTTATTTTGAAACCAGGTCTCACTGAGTTGCAGAGAGCCTCACTGAGTAGCTGAGGCTGTCCGGGAAACACGATCCTCCAGGTCTCAGCCTCCCGAATGCTGGGATTACAAGCGTGCGCCACCACGCCCGGCTTGGGTTCACATATTTTACTGTAGTTCTCTGATTTCAACCCCTTTTGGACAAATACCCAGGAGATGTATAGCCAGATCATATGTTCAATCCATTCCCAGTTTTCTAAGGAATCTCCTCACTGATCTCCATAGAGGATGAACTAGTTTGCACCAGCACCAACAACATAAAAGAGTTCCTCTTTCCCCACATCCTCGCCAGCATTTGTTGTTATTTGATTTCTTTATGCTTGCCACTCTGATTGGTATTAGATGGAATTGTCTGTTTGTTTCTTAACTGGGGTCTGGCTGGACAAGACCAATTCCTCCAGCTCTGTGAGTGATACCTCTCCCTTTTTTTTCATAAAAATCTGGGGCACCAAACAGATCTTCAGCAACCCCAACTAAATCCCCCAGTCATTAAGATAGCACAAAACAAAAGAAGCACACACATCGTCATGGCGCCTGCCATCCACAAGAGCAATAGAAAAATCTGGGTGCTCCATGGAACAGAAGACACCTGGAAACTGCAGAGAAGTACTGATGATTCTTAAAAAGTTCATCAACATTTTTCATATACACAGATGTCTATTTGTCCATCCATCTTCTGCCATCCAGTTGCAAGTGTTTACTACCTAGATTCTGCCCCACAAACCAGTCAAAACTACCTTAGATTCAAAGCTGAGCTATTTAAGTACAATGTAAATATAGCTAAGTATACAAGTATGCTTTTTTTCCCCCGCAGTACTGGGGATTGAACCCAGAGGAATTCTACAAGTTACACCCCCAGCCTTATTTTTATTATTTATTTTGAAACAGGGTCTCACTAAGTTGAAGAGGGCCTAAGTAGCTGAGGCTGGCCACAAACCTGTGATCCTTCTGTCTCAGCCTCCCAAGTTCTGGGATTATAAGTGTGTGCCAACACGCTTGGCTTAGCTAAGTACATACCAGTTTAGTTATGTATAGTTTATTGGTGCACTGCAATTATACACCCTACGGAGGCTCAGAGTGATGAAAACGTACATCACACAGCACTCGATGTGTTTCCCTCTGGATCCCACCCTGCTCCTTCCCCATACATAAGATCGGTGTCGATATTTTAGCACACGTACATACATAGCATTATTTAAACTGTTCCCTTCATCAAATCTCCTCCGCTCCTCACACACACACACACACCTCCCCGCCACAATTTTACTGGGATTCCTCTTCATTTATCTGAGTCTCTTTTGTTTCCAGTTTCTCTTTACCTTCCACAAATGAGAGGAGACCTACAATTCTTCACTTTCTGAGGCTGGCTGATCTCACTTAACATAATGTTGTCTAGTCGCATCCATTTTTCTACAAATGGCATAATTTTGCTCTTCAGTATCACTGAGATTCCGTCGTGTGACTATACCGCATTTTCGTTATCTATTCATCTATTGACTGACACCTACGCAGGTTCCATGTTGTGAATCGTGCTGCCATAAACATAAATAGGCACATATCACTTGAATATTCTGATTGGAATTCTTTGTACAGATACCCAGGAGTGGTAGAGCTGGATCATATGGTAGTTCCATTCCCAGTTTTCTGAGGCATCTCCACAGTGATCTCCATAGAGGCTGTACTATCTGCAAGCCCATCAACTGTGCATGAGGGGTCCAACATGTCACAAGGCTTACCGTCTGTATCCAAGGACGTTACTTGCCCTTATCAAGTCCTAAGTGAAAAGTCACTCGGCCATTCGTGGCCAGATTACTGCTGGTGGGAGGGTGTGACACGGATCCCTATTACCATCTGGCAGTATTCCATGATTACTCATTTACCCCACTGGAAAATAACCCAGGAGAGGAAGAGGGAAAAAATGAAAATGATGAATAAGGCTGCCTTTTTGAAAAAAAAAAAGAGCCAGACCAAAAGTTAGTATTTCCCATGTTGCTTGATTCAAAACAAGTACAGAAATTTTAAAACTTTCAAACAAACTTATTTTAGGTATAAGGCTATGATTTTTTTTATGGTAGAAAGGAGTCTTAGGTACATAATTACCAAAATCATTTTTTTTCCTCAAAGAGAAAAATTCCATATGTTTACATTTTGTTATCTATTACAAAGAAAACATTTGAAATCGAACATAAAACCTGTTTTAAAGGAAAATTGTGTATGAGAAAGAAGTTTTCAAATAAGATGAATTTGATGGGCAAAAATCCACTTAACAAAATGGATTTTTGCATTGCAAATTTACCATGAGATTTCATCTGCTGAGAAAGTACATATAAAAAGTTTTATTAACAAAAAATTTGATTTGTGAAATGTAGCATGGGGCAGTGGTAGAAAACAATGCCCAGAGTCATGCAGCCAGCCTGGCTCAGTGACCTTGGGCAGGTTAGTTAATTGTTCTGTTCCTCAGTTTTCTTATCTTAAAATAGGGCTAATAGTAATAATGCCTAAGTCACAGGACTATTAAAAGTATTAAAAGAGTAAATATTTGAAAAGTTCTTAGAACAATGCCTGAGAAATAGAAAGTGCCACATTAAGTGTTTGCTAAGTAAGTAAAAAAGTTATCGAGAGCACACCTGTTCCAGAAACGAAGAAAAACTCACTTATGACATTTGATTGCTTGTGTGCTAAGGCAATATAAGGGCTGATTCTATTTTTAGAATTCCTAGATCTGCCACATGTTTGATTTTTGAAAAAGGTATCTCAAGGATAGTAAGCACTCTTAAGAAAATTGTTTTGCCATGCTATAAGGCAATTTTTTTTCTATAATCAAAAACAACAATAGACAATATCTTTACAAATGTTTATATTGAAGAAGTTCATGGCCAACCACACAATGGTGTTGCCTTTAACTCTCACAGAGGGCTGAATTCATTTATTTTATTTGCAGGCCCCACCCCCTTCTGTTCCCCATCATTATCTGAAAAATAAAGCAGGAAGGGAGTGGCAAATGACAAAGAAAAGAAGAACTAGAGAAGAGGGAAATCAAACAATATGATCAAAGCGATAAGATCGAAGCACATCTACCTATGTTGTTTTACTTGGTCTGTACCTCTATAACTCATCAAATCCTCCAGTGGTCTAAAGAAACATCAAAGGAATCCAGGCTGCCAGTCTGAACCTGGGATGCTGGGAGAATGAGGACACACCTGGACCTGCAAACGCCTGAGAGTCAAGTGTGAATCATTCCTGAAAGGTTTGCTTTGTCTTCTCTCCCAGGAAGACCGTGTCTTGACTTTTTCTGCAGAAAGTACCCCCATCCTCACGTGTTTACTCAAAAGACAGTTAAGACTCATCTTGCAATAACAAAACCCAAATATTCCCAAAATGCACATGCATCTGAGCAAACAAAATTTAGGAACTGATGAAAAACCAATGAGCTTTTGTTTTCTACCTTACACTCAACATGTGGAGATTCTGATATCAAATTTCCCTTCCTAAACATAGGGTCGCTGGAATTGAGCAATGAAAGGATTCCTCTATATACTCACCTAGATAAAGGTTTTCACAGCCAGATGTGGTGGCACATGCCTGTAATCCCAGTGCTTGGGAGGCTGAGATCGGAGGACCATTAGTGTGAAACCAACCTCAGCAACCTGGTGAGATCTTGTTTCCAAATCAAAAATAAAATTGGTCTGAGGGTGTAGCTCAGAGGTAGAATGATCCTGGGTTCAATCCCCAGCACCATAAGTAAATGAACGAATTAATAAATGTATTTTCATGCCAAATTTATCTTCATAATCTCCTCTCAGTTACTCTTTTCTCATACATATAAGAGTAGGAAAATTATCTTTTTTTTTACCTCACAGGATTGTTTCCTATTTTTGTTTGTTTGGTTGATTAATTTCTAAGTTGCATTTATTTATTTATTATTTTTATTGATGCACTATAGACTCACATCAAAATGTGGATCCTGTTGACAATGGCACATAGTACTTGGTGCCTTCCCTCCCCTTTCCTCTTTTCCCTCCCTCCCCATACTGAGTGTCCAGGTTAACAATGTTATAGTCACATGTATACACATATTTGAATATAACTTTTCCATTAATTAAACTCAGCCTTCTTCCTCCCCCACCCTTTTTTTCTGGCTTTGCTGAGGTTTTCTATTATCTGGAGTCCCTCTGGTATCCCTCATACTCCCTAGCTTGAGCATATTAGAGAAAATATATGTCCCTTCTCTTTCTGTGCTTGGCTGATCTCACTTAACATAATGTTCTCCAGGTCTTTCCATCTTTTTGCGACTGACATGATTTTGTTCCTCTTTATTGCCAAGTAGAATTCCATTGTGTGCATTTCCCATAATTTTGTAATCCATTATCTGTTGATGAAGACTTCATTTTATAAGTCCATGATTTAAAGTATAATAAGCTAAAGAAAACATATAAAAGAAAAACAAAATTCATACCAAAGAATCAAGGTGGATTTATTTATTTGTCTATCTATTTATCTATATATTTTTGTGGTACTGGAGATTGAACCCAGGGTCATTCTACCCCCAAGCTACATCCCCAAACCTACTTTATTTTTATTTTAAAACAGAATCTTACAGGTTGATGAGAATCTCACTACTTGCTCAGCTGTCCTCAAATCTCCAATCGTCCTGTTTTAGCCTCCCAAGTACTGGGATTACAAACATGCGCCACCTTGCTTGGCAAGAAAATTTTAGGGGAAAAAAAGTGAAAATTAAGCAGAGAAAAGGGAACAGCCATGACTGGTGGAACATGCCTGTAATTCTAGTATTTGGGAGGCTAAAAAACAGGAGTACTGCAGATTCAAGGCCAGTCTCAGCAATTTTGCTAGGCCTTTACACACTTAGTGAGACCCAGTTTAAAAATAAAAATAAAAGCTGGGCATGGTGGCGCACGCTTGTAATCCCAGCATTTGGGAGGCCGAGACTGGAGGATCGCGGTTCATGGACAGCCTCAGCTACTTAGTGAGAGGCCCTCTGCAACTCAGTGAGACCCTGTTTCAAAATAAAGAATAAAAGATAGGGCAGGGGTGTAGCTCGGAGGTCAAATGCCTCTGGGTTCCACCCTCAGACCCACAAAAAAATAAATAAATAAAAATAAATAAATAAATAAATAAACAAATTAGGCCTGGGAATATAGCTTGAAGAATACCCCTGGGTTTTATTCCTAGTAACACACACACACACACACACACACACACACACACACACACACACACACCTATATGGTTGTAATTTCTGTTTTATGAAACTTATACTTCGCATTGCTATATTAACTTCCCAGTGTCATCATGGCAAAGGACTATAAACTGACTGGCTAACAACAGAAATTATTCTCTCAGAATTCAGGAAGTTGGGAATCCAAATAGAAACGTCAGCAAGGACACACTCCTTCCGAACCTCACGTAGAAATATTTCTTGCTTCTTTCAGCTTCTGGTGGGGGTGAGAGATCTCTGAGCCTCTTGACTCCAGTCTGTCACACGACATAATTTTCCCTGTGCGCCTGTCTTCACATCTTCTTCCTTCTTGTAAGGACACGGTCGTATTAGATCCAGGGCCTCACCTTACCGCAGAATGCCTTCTTCTTAATCAATTCCATGCACAATGACCCCCTTTCCACATAAGTCACATTCTGAGACCCAGGAGGTTAGGATGGCACACTGCTTTTTGAATGACGCCATATGACCCATCTCGGTAATAACAGCCAAGATTGCATAGGTCCTACCTATAGATATCTCACTTATCTGACAATAGTATTATTATTCCTCGTGTTATAGATGGAGAAGCTTCTACTTTAAGAGGTTAAGTCTCTTGCTCTAGGTCACAGAGCTAATAAAGAGTCAAGAGTAAAGACAGCCAGGCGTGGTGGTGCATGCCTGTAATCCAGCACTTGTGAGGCTGAGAAAGAAGAGTCACACATTTGAGGGCTACCTCAGTGATATCGCTAGCAAGACTCAGCAACCTGTCGAAGACCCTGTTTCTAAGCCAAAATGAAATAAAACAGGGCTGCAGTTGTAGTTGAAAGGTAGAATATCCCTGGATTCAATCCCCAGTACCCTTATACACACACACACACACACACACACACCAAAAAAAAAAAAAAACCCAACTAAGGAAATTACTACTCTTCATTTCAGGCCCAGTTGTTAGTGTATACAAGTGCATTTTGAACTATAGAGGTCTCTAACACTATGAACACAACAAACAGAATTGTAAGAATAGTTATTTAGACATTGTGTTTCCGTGTCTGTCTTCACTGAGGAAGAAAGGATACCCTTCTCCACCCAGATCTTATTTGAGCAGTCACTGTCTAGCAAATAACCTGCAACCAGAGATTATCAAGAGCCCTAGTTTACCTAAATATTTGCTGCTCGAGTTCTCTTGTGAATACCATTCACATTTCTTACAAGCCAAATTTCCAAAGAGGAAATCGTTCATGCATACAAAAAGAAAAGTGTCCTGGCTTGGTGGTGCGTGCTTGTAATCCCAGCATTCAGGAGGCTGAGAAAGGAGGATCGAGATTCACAGACAGCCTCAGCTGTAGTGAGGCCCTTTGCAATTCAGTGAGACCCCGTTTCAAAATAAAGGATAAAGAGGCGGAGACAGGAGGATCGCACAGGTTCGAAGCCAGCCGCACTGGCTTAAGAGACCCTGTTTCCAAAAGTAAAAAAGTATAAAATAGGTCTGGGAGTGTAGCTCAGAGGTAGAAGGGCCTCCAGGAACCCCACTACCACCAAAATAAATAAATAAATAAATAAATAAATAAATAAATAAAATAACGGATAAAAAATAGGGCTGGGGTGTAACTTGGAGGTAGAATGCCCCTGGTTTCCATCCCCAGTACCAAACAAAAAAACAAAAAAAAAACAAAAAAAAGAAAAAGAAAGAAAAATGTAGCACTCTATTCCCGAAACCAGTTGTGTACTGTATAGCATATTCAGTGTCCGAAATTTTAATAGTTTATGTGCCAACTTTAAAATTGTATTTTAGCAGCATCCCACCCATCTGTAGTATTCTTTCTATTCACTAGTTGTACCTAAATACTTCTAGGTTAATGGAAACTCTTAACTTGTGTTAATAAAACAAACAAACAGCATAGCCAGGCATGGTGACACATACCTGTAATCACAGCACGTGGGAGGCTGAGACAGGAGGATCGGAATTCCAGAACAGCCTCAGCTACTTAATGAGGCCCTCTCAACTTAGTGAAATCTTGTTTCAAAATAAAGAAAAAAAAAATAGGGCTGGGGGTGTAGCTTGGAGGTAGGATGCCCCAGGTTTCCATCCCCAGTACTACTCCCCCCGAAAAATGACATGCTATTAGTAAAAGCATGGGTAGTATTTAATTTCAAACATCAATACACACAGCTAAAACAATATCATCAGCCAGGCATGGTGTCACACATTTGTAATTCCAGCACTTGGGAGGCTGAGACAGGAGAATTACAGGTTTGCAGCCAACCTCAACAACTTGGTGAGGCCCTCCACAATTTAGTGAGAACCAATTTCAAAATAACATAAAATGAAAAACATAAAATAAGGCTGGGCGCGTAGCTCAGAGGTAGAATGCTTTTAGGGTCAATCTCCGGTCAGTACAACACACACACACACACACACACACACACACACACACACACACACACACTTTGGTAGTACTGGGGTTCCTGGAAACCCTCTTACCTTCAGGCTACACTCCCAGACCTCCCAGACCTATTTTTATATTTTTATTTGGAAACAGGTTCTCTTACGCCAGCAAGGCTGACTTCAAACCTGCGCGATCCTCCTGTCTCTGCCTTCCCAAGCGCGGGGATTACAAGCATACGCCACCACGGCCGGCAATATCATCAGATTTTTTAAAATGAAAATAAATAATGATATAAGGGTTTTTCAAAAGGTAGTCAGTTTTTAAAATCTCCACCTGGGAGGGGAGTTCTCCATGAGCAGAGCCAGGACACATAGGACCTAACAGTGTGCAGGATTCCTGGGCTCTGCAACTATGTACTTGCAAGAGAAAACCAAGGTCTAATCCAGCAGCATAGTTCTGTTTTTTAGTTTTGATGATAGCTGGTACTAACAGATCTCAGATCCTATTCGTATAAATATGGAAAGAGAGAAATCTAGCCATCATTTATATTTTTCATTCTTTATTTTGGAAACAAGATCTCACCCAGTTGTGGACGGCCTCACTAAATACCTTAGACAGGCTGTGAACCGCGATCCTCCTGTCTCAGCTTTCCAAGTACTGGGATTACAAGCGTGCACCAACACGCCCGGCTAACTGCCATTTCTGATAGGTCAGATGCTCCATTTCTTATCAAAATTATTTATGTGCCCTCATTGAAAAAAATCTATTTTAAGAAACTACACAAGGAACCAGGCACAACGTCTCACACCTGTAATCCCAGTACTTTGAGAGATCACAGGTTGACAGCCTCGGCAATGTAGTGAGGCCCTCTGCCACTTAAGGAGACCCTATTTCAAACTAAAACATAGAACTGGGGGGTGGCTCTCTCTATTGAAACCCCTGGGTTCAATCTCTAGCAACACACACACACACACACACACACACACACACACACACACACACGGAGTAGGGACAGAGGAACACTGGCCAGAATCCCTATAGATTAGGCAGAGCCCTGGGGAGTATGAGCTCCGAGGGCACCCCCCAGAGCCCAGTTGCTTCCAACTGGGGCCTCTCCCTCTAGCTAGCCGCAGGCTCTGCTCTGACAATCTACGCAACTTCCAACATACAGCAGAAATATCCAACATCAGCACAAAGCCACCATTGTTACAGGAACCACAAAGACTTATTCAGATCAAACACCTCATCTGATTAGAAGAAATCACCTTTTATTTATTTCCTTGTTTTTATACTGGGGATTGAACACAGGGGCATTATACCTCTGAACAACATCTCCAGCCCAGCCCTTTTTATTTTTTATTTTTTTGTTTTATTTTGAAACAGGGTCTCACTAGGTTGTTGAGAGTCTCACTACATTGCTGAGGCTGTCCTCGAACACTATCCTCCTGTCTCAGCCTCCCAAATACTGGGATGACAGGCATGTGCCACTTTAAGAGGTAAGAGTCATATCATGTGTTGCTTTGTCCAACTCAATTTTTCATACTTTTATTGGTGCATTATAGTCTCACATCCTAATGTAGTTCTTAATGATCGTGACAGACCATGTACACGTCAACACTGATATTTACTGAGAGCCAACTCTCTGAAGGCAGGGAGTCAAGGTTCAAAGTGGACCACTCTGAACAAGGTATAGAAGATTCCTCTCCCCCATTCTCTACCTCAGCTTATAATTAGAAAGGGAAGGCAAACACTGGCTAAAGGATCAGTTATAGAGGTGACATGTGTCCAGAAGTGCAGGGTGCTGTGGTTATAGACAGCAGGAATCTCGCCTAATTCTGCTGAGTAAGGCTGGGAAAAATCTTCTTGGAGTGACCTTCACATGACCCTGAAGAATGAGTAGGAATTGGCCTGGTGGGAATGGGAAGGAAGGAGCGACACCTGGAAGAAAGGAAGATCCCAATACCACAAAAAAAAAAAAAAAGAAAAGAAAAGAAAAGAAAAAGAAACTGGATTATTAAGAATCCTGTTAAAAAGCCAGGCATAATATAATGCACCAATAAAAAATTTAAAAACATTAAAAAAAAAAGCCAGGCATGGTGGTGCATGCTTGTAATCCCAGTACTTGGGAGGCTGAGAAAGGAGGATCGTGGTTCGTGGCCAGCCTCAGCTACTTAGTGAGGCCCTCAGCAACTTAGTGAGACCCTGTTTCAAAATAAAGAATTAAAAATAGGGCTGAGAGTATAGCTCAGAGGTAGAATTCCCTGAGTTCAGTCCCCATTACCACCAAAAAAAATAAAATAAAATAATAATCCTGTTAAAGACTGGGGTCCCATCCTAGGCCATTATCCTGATCTAAAAACGGCAGATAAGAGCATCAAAAACCAACTCTCAACATCAGGTAATGTCAGGTAATGTCCTATGCATTCTCTTTAGCTTATAGACTTCATAAGATGACCACCAGGTAAATATTAGTACCCTAATATATTTTTAATAATGCCCAGCAGGTTTATTTGGTGGAATGAGTCAATGCACACAGCACCGTTATAATGAAAAATTGGCTCTAGGTTTCTAAATAACATACAAAAGAACTTTTGTTAAAAAAAAAAAGCTAGCAACTTCCTCTTCAAAAATATATGGTTTCAGTTTCAACGTGAGCTTACAAAATGAACAAGAAAATTGAGATCTGTGTAACCAAATAGGAAAGAAATTCTCTTTCTATGATCTCAAAATACACCCAAGACAACAAGAAAAGAGTGGGGGCGAACCGTGCTTGAAATTTAGCAGAACTATTTAACCAGCGTGAATGGGCTGCTGGAACTCTTTCTTTCGTTTAATGTATAGAACAGGAGATAGGTTTGAATCAGCGTCAGATTCACAGAGTTCTCAAAACCTTCATACAACACTTAAATCCTTATAAGCCTGCTTCAAAGCACAGAGAAATAAATAATGCTAGTAATTACTCCTGACTCTCAAATAGGATTTACTTCCAATCCTGACTTTCACACATCTGTTATTTTCACTTAGTCTCAGCCTCCACGAGGCACCTAACCCCTGGAAGGATATTGTCAGCTCCATTTTAAGGATGCGAGAACTCAGACACAGAATGGCAAGCGAGTTTCCCCAAACCAGACCACTACTACCGATAGACTAGAGAGATAGCTGCGGGTCTCAGGATCCTGATCTCACCATCGCGCTACTTGCTCAGTCTCAACACTGCTGACGTTTGAGGCTGTATGAGTCTTTGACCTGGACATCACAGGATGTTTTAGCAGCATCCCTGGTCTCTATTCACTAGATGAAAATTGTAACTGCCCCAGTCTCTGGCTGTGAAAACCAAAAATGCCCTCAGACCTTGACAAATGTCCTCTGAGAGAAAAATCACCTGCTACTCAGAATCAGTACACTAAATGATTCTATCTGCTCTGAAATCCTCTAAGAAGGTCCATCTCTGTTGTTACGATCACACATACATCTATATGCATACATATGCATATAGAGACTTAAGTGGCCTTGTTATTTGAATTATACATGGATTTTTAAAATTTATTCCCTTTCCTTTTGATATAAAATTAATGTATAGAAACCTAACTGTATTTGAAGAAAATTTTGGGGAAATTCATAAATATGCCCCTTAGAAGAAGCTCAATTCATATGTCGATGTATTCCTCTGGATGGAGCCTGTGCATATTACCTTTTATATTTCCAAATAAAATTAACAATATTGAATAAGCAGCTTTAGAAAGAGAACTTCCTATGCCACGAATGATTTCAAATGACTTTAAAAACTATCACCTCATTTTATAACTATATCTCCTATATAAATATATTGTATCTTATTTTTTAAATTGTAGAATTTCATTATGACTAAGTCTGTTGTGAACACGATTGCACTGAAATCTTTGAGAATAGTTCTGATTATTTCCTTAAAATATACTTCCAAAGTTGAGTTGCTGAGTTACAGGGAGTAAGCTGGTTTATTGTTACGTTGTCAAATTGGATTACACTTCTGGCAGAGAAAATGAAAGCATTTATTTCCCCAAACCTTTGCCAACATTAACTTGTTTCATCTCACCTTTACCAAATTGGTATTTAATGTTTTTAAAATTTTTTATTATTTAATTTGTGTATTTTGGATTGTAAGATAGACGTTTTTAATACTTCATTCATTTTTAAACCACTTGTATAGGTTATTTGTTCACATTTTTTTCCTATGGATTAATCACCCTTTTATATCAAAATCTGTGAAAACTAAGAATTTTAAATTCCTACTCATTTGCCAAACATAATATAAACTCTTCTTCAAAGTTCATTTTTATTTTTGGCAATGGATTTGTCTTTCACTTTGGATAACTCAAAATCCAAAAATTAATTCCATTATAATGTTGAGTTCTTTTGACTCTAAAAATTAATTATGAAGAATTGGCCTTGATAAAATACTAAGCCTTTCTCTCCAAGAACAGTAGTTCTTATTCTTTTTCTTTCCCTGGGTAGGATGGTTGTCTCCATAAAGGGCTTTTCCAAATTTCTGATTTTATAATGTCTTATTACTACCAGATATGACTTATTTTCCACTTTGTTTTCTAACTGGTTATTTTTTGCCACATTCTCTCTACTTTTAATAGATTTTCTATTTCTGGAAAAATATCTTATTCTCTACACACAGTGGGTATTTAAATATTTTACTGACTCTTGCAGTTTTTCTTAATTTCTCTAGGTTCTAAAATTTTTATTAGCAGTTTCTCTGTGGGTGATCTTTTCTTCTGGGGGAAGTGGGTTCTGGGATCAAGCCCAAGGCCTCACACATGCTGGGCAAGGGCTCTACCACTGAGCTAGGGCCCCAGCCCTATCGGTGACTTTCTCAAGAAAATGTTAAAATTCATGTTCTTCCTTTCCTTTTCCTTTTCAGTTATGCTGCAGGACCCTTATATACCAAAGTACATACCACTCTGATAAGAGCACATTTAAAGATAGGACCCACAGATACACTAAGCAATCTTCTACAAAGCCGTTTAATAAAATAAGGACCAAAATAAAAATCAGAAAATGAGGATTTAGACCATATGTACTGGTTTAGAAGCAAATTATAAATTATCTTCAATTAATTAAGCAATGATGGATAAAACTGAAGTACCAACTTATATAATGATAGAGATTTTACGCCTAATTCCAAAGAAGATGATGTCAAAATGACGGTGTTTACTATTGGGGAAGGGGATATAGTTGGTAGACAAAAGCAGAATTATTTCAAGAACCTTATTTTATTACTTATAATTTTCCTGGTAGAGAGCTTTTATTTAGTAGATCTGACTCTTTTATAATTAACGCAGTTGATGCTTTACGTAAAAGAGTGTGACTAAAGGGATTTTAGAAACTTGAAAGCAGTTTAGCCAGGCTAAGCATTCCTTTTGCAATCTTTACACTATTAAAGTGCTTAGCATTGGAATCCTTTTATTTTTCATATATCGTACAAAGATAAAGCAGCTTCTGCTCATTATCATGGTACAGTTTAATGGTATTTATTGCCTCCGAGAGCAGGTGTTTTAAATCACTAACAACCTGTGCAACCTTGAGGAAATCACTTAATCTCTCTGGACCTGCTTTCTCTTTCCTTACAGGAGAAAATAACAAATCAATGATTCTAAGAACATTCCTTTCGACTCCGAAATTCTAACACTCTGTAATTCACGTTGCATTGCTAGTTGTTCGCGTTTAGCCTGCAATTTGTACCCTGCCCGATCAAAAGAGATAAGAGTTCAAATAAGTTGAACACACTGCTTACCCTGTGAGACAAGAGGTCGAATGTGTGAACTCTGAGCTGTCGCGTGGGGCCATGCTTGTGTAGAGCGGCCCTCCTACATTCAGCTGCCACAGAGCTGGACAAATATTAAAGACACTGGAAAACGGGCAGTGTGAGTGGTCCTTGACAGGTGGATAACTCCCAAGGGTAGCTCCACAATCCCCTCAGCTGGAGAATGACTTGTCATTCATGATTTAAAAAGACAAAATTTAAAAAAGAGCTAGATTCTAAGAAGCATGTTGACCCTAGTGAAGTGAAAAGTCAGAAATCAGAACATTATGCTATGTGAGATTAGTCAGACACAAAAAATAACAAATCAGATATTCTCCCTTATATGGGAAAGCTAGGGAGAAAGTGGGTCATAGGAGGAGCTCTAGATGAAGAAGGAGATACTACAGATGAGAAAATTAGGCGACATGAGGGGATGGGGGGGAGAGAGAAATTATCTAATATTAATGATGTACATTCACAAACATATCAATCACTAAGCCAAGCATGAAAAGGGGGGAGGGGAGGGAAAGGGACGGAAAGTGGGTAAGGGCTAATTGGGTGTTGTGTGCATGTATGTCTCCACCATCTTGTATCCTATTAAGATGTATGAATACAATGCACCAATAAAATTTTTTAAAAAAGAGTCAGAAATCAGAGTCCAGAGCACCTGGAGTAGCTGAATATTCCAGGCAGGGAATCAGAAAAGATGGAAGTAGCTTCAGTACTGAGATTAGCAATATAGGGATGAGAAAGTAAGGGGCAGGCTAGAAGCTGAGTCAATCTGGGAAGGTTACATTGTCTATGCAGCCAGAGTGTGGAAATATCTTTGGCATCATATGTCAAGATCACATGTCAGTTGGCATCCAGCTGAAACAATAGAAAGCTTGTACCATAAGAGTAAGGACCATGAGCTGGGTGTGATGGTACATGCCTGTTAACTCAGTCATTGGGAGGCTGAGACTGGAAGGTCACAGGTTCAAGGCCAGCATGTGATAACTTGGTGAGACCCTGTTTCAAAATAATAAATAAAATAGGGCTGGGGATGTAGCTCGGAGGTAGAATGCCCTTGGGTACAACCCTGAATACAAACAAACAAAAAACAGAAAACGAAAACGACAACAGCAATAAAAATGGATATTCTAGAATAATTCATAATAATTAATGGATTGTATTATGGGGAAGAATACTTAAATACAAAAGACCACCTGGGTGATGAAAATATTCTGAATCTTGATGAAAACTGATTTATGATATGCCTAAGATCTGAACATTTCCTTATAAAGCATAGCTTTAAAAGGTAAATGGAAATTACATTTATTTATTTATTTATTTATTTATTTATTTATTTGCAGTACTGGGGATGGAACGCAGGGACATTCTACCTCCGAGCTACACTGCTGGTCCTAATTTTTAGTCTTTTTATTTTTTGAAGCAGGGTCTCACTGAACTGTGAAGGGCCTCACTAAGTAGCTGAGGCTGTCCACCAACTGCGATCCTCTGGTCTCCACCTCCCAAATGCTGGGATTAGGAAATTACTTCTTTTTTTTTTTTTTTTTTTTTTAGAAAATTAAAATTCTGAGAAATATAATGAGTGAAATAAAAAATTCATGGGGAAAGAGGAACTCTTTTACACTGTTGGTGGGAGTGCAAACTACTAGTTCAGCCACTATGGAGATCTGTGTGGAGATTCCTGAGAAAGTTGGGAATAGATCCACCATATGATCCAGCTATACCACTCCTAGGTATCTTTCCAAAGGGGTTGAATTCAGAGAAATACAGCAACATATGCATACCTATGTTCATAGCAGCACAATTTGTAATAGCCAAAATATGGAACCAACCCAGATCACCATCAACAGATGAATGGATAGCAAAACTGTGGGAAATACACACAATGGAATTCTATTCAGCCATAAAGAAGAACAAAATTATATCATTTGCAAGAAGATGGAAAGCCCTGGAGAGCATCATGTTAAGTGAGATCAGCCAAGTACAGAAGGAGAAGATACACATGTTTCCTCTAATATGCCCAAACTAGAAAACACAAAGGATACCAGTAGGACCCCAGATATTAGAGGGGAAATACTAGCTAAGTTTTAATGGAAAGATAGGAGAGGAGAAAGGCCGATCTTGATTAATGAGGGTCTACACCTGAACATGTGTAAAATTATGAATAAGACATGGTTAACCTGGACAACCATTGGTGGGGGGGGGAACGGGGGCGGGGGGGAGAGGGCACCAAATATAGTGTAAATGTATACTACTTATGTTCAATAAAAAATTGTTAAAAAAAAAGAAAATGAAAATTCTGAGAAATATAGTGAGTGAAATAAAAAAAATCATGGGATGGACTAAACCTCCGGTTGGAGAAGATAGAAAACTAAGTGTGCTTGAAGATGAATTGATAAAAATTATTTGATATGAAGAACAGAAAGATAAAAAGTTGAAGAAAAATGAATAGATTTCGTGTGACCTGTGGGACAGTATCAAACATCCTAGAGGCTTTTAAAAGAAAAGAACATAAAAATGAGGGAGAAGTATGTTTAAAGAAATTATGGCTAAACTTTTCTCACAATCAACGAATAACATCAAATTGCAGATCCAAAATTTCAATGAAGTGCAAGTAGGATGTGTACAATGAAAAGTGCATACAGTAGTTTTCTTCCCTTTTTTATTTCATGGAATAATTTGAGCACTGGACTTAGTTCTTGTAGAACTCAGCTGGAATGCATATGGACCTGAACATTTCTTTGATAGACCTTTTATTGCTGTTTCGATTTCTTTGCTTCTTTTGGTGTGCTTAGATTTTTTTTTCTCTCTCCTCTTGGTTCAGTTTAGGTAAGTTTCAGTAATCAAAAATTTGTCAGTTTCCTCTGAATTTTCTATTTTATTGCAGTGTAAATTTTCAAAATAGTTTCTAATAATTTTATTTAGCTTTTCACATTATCTAAGTTGGTATCTCTATTTTCATCTCTTATCTTTGAGATTTGGGTCTCTTCTCTCTTTTTTAGGTTGACTATGGGTTTGTCAATCTTATTTATCCTTTCAAAGAAGCAGCTTTTTGTTTTATTGATCTTCGGGCTTGGCTATTTATATATAGAAAAAAAATAAGATTCAACCCTAATCTCTCACCCTGCACAAAAATTAACTCAAGATGGTTCAAAGACCTAGATATTAGTTCAGAAATTTTGAAACTATTATATAAGGGTATAGAAACAACATAAAACTTACAGATAAGGGTAGAAACTTTCTCAATAAAACTTAAGAAATTAAAACAAGCATTAATGAATGGAATAGCATATATAAAAACTTCTGCAAAGCAAAAGGAAGCATTAAGAATCATAGAGACCCTACAGAATGAGAATGATCTTCACCATCTAATATCTAGAATATATAAAGAGCTTAAGAAGCTTAACACACACACACATACACACACACACAAAAAAAAAAATCAAAGTTGGGCATGGTGGTACACAACTTCCCAATATTTGGTAGACTGAGACAGGAAGATTGCAGGTTTAAAGTCAGCCTCAGCAACTTAGTGAGGCTCTCAGCAGCCTAAGGAGACCTTGTTTCCAAATTTAAAAAAAAAAATTTTAATAGGGTTGGGAAGCTGGATGTGGTGGCGCATGCTTGTAATATCAGCATTCGAGAGGCTGAGATTGGAGGATCACAATTTGTGGAGAGCCTCAGCTACTTAGTGAGGCCCTCTGCAACTTAGTGAGACCCTACTTCAAATTAAAGAATAAAAATAGGGCAGAGTATATAGCTCAGATACCGAATACCATGAATTCCATCCCCAGATCTGCCAAAAAAAAATATGGTGGGGGTTATAGCCTGGAGGTAGAAGGCCCCTAGAATCCACCCCCAGTAACACACACACACACACACACACACACACACACACAGACACACTACCCAATTAAAAAATGGGCAAATAGCTGAATAGACTCCTTTTAAAAGAAGAAGTACAAATAATCACCAAATATATGAAAAAATGCTCAACATCCTCAGCAATCAGAGAACTGCAAATTAAAATTACAATGAGATTCCATTTAACTCCAGTAAAGATTGCAATCATCAAGAATACAAATATTAAATACTGGCAAAGATGTGAGGAGATAGGAACCCTATTACATTGATGATGGGACTGCAAACCAGTTCAACTGCTATGGAAATCAATGTGGAGGTTTCTCAAAAAATTTGGAATGGAACTACCATTTGACCCATTGACAGTGCTCCTAGACATTTTCCCAAAAGAAATGAAATCAGAATATTACAGTGAGACTTCCGGGAAGATGGCGACAGAGAAAAGCGGGGCTTATGAGCCCCGCTAACAACCAGTCTCTATTACCACAAAATCAGCGCCTTTCATAGCCAGAAAACACCATCAGCAGAGAAACAAAAAATGTAATTACAAGGGACAGAGAAAAAGAGGGCTGGAAAAACGAGACACCAGAAAGAAACCAGACCACAGTGCTGCAGCCAGAGCTACGGCGTGGAATGGCACGTGCGCCATCTTCCCTTGCAGCACCAGGCCCCAGAGAGGAGGGGGACTCAGAATGGAGCTTAGAGCCAGAGAGGAGATACACCGGCCTTACGCCCGAGGACGCGGCAGCAGCGCCTTACTACCAGCGGCAATGGCGAGTTCACCGGACAGTTACAGACCAACACACTCAACAGCCCACCAGGCTCCAGAGAGGAACGGGAGACAGTGAGCCAAGTTGAGACGCTGTGGAACAGCCGGGAGGATTTCGGCAGATTTTTCAGTGCAGGGAGCATCTAAACATCCCAGTGGCTGGGCTCAGCACACGCTTCAGGGACTCAGAGCGGAGCTCAAAATCAGAGAAGAAATATGCCAGCCTCACGACCGAGGGTATGGCAGCGGTGCCATATTGCCACTGGCAGCAGCAGCAGCAAATTCACCAAGTCGACTACAGCTCCATCAGCGCACTCAAGAACAGTGAGTCAAATTGCAGCCTCTAGAGGAGAAATCCCATTACTGCACTCCCAGGAACTTGACCCTGTGGGGAAGTGGTGGTGGCAGAGATATCACACCATAGGAGAACGCCCAACCTGGCACACGCCATGGTCTAAAGCAGCCTTGATTGACTCTCTGGGTTTGAGACTCTGCAATACAACCAGTAAAGGAGTAGTGGTGACTGAGATACCACAGATTCGAGATCTAGAGCACCTTAAGTGAAGTCGTAGTGACCCAGGGAAGAACCCAGAGAAGGCACAAACTTCCGAAATCATGGGAAAGAGGAATAACAATGGAAAAATGAATGCCCACAACCCCACAACATCAGAACCTGATAAAACAGAAAATCAGAGATTTCTAGAAGACCAAATCAGGAAAATAACTGTAGAAATAATAGATGTGTTTCAAAAATAATTCAGAGAGAGCCAAAAAGAGATAAAGGATACAATTAATGAAGTAAAGACCTCAATTCAAAGTACAAATAACCATTTAGACCACATGGAGAATAGCATCTTGCTCTTAGAAGATGAGCACTCTAAAACTGAACGCATAGTTTCTAATTTAGAAAAAAATATCTGACCGCAGTAATCTGACATTGAAGAAATATGGGCCCATTTTAAGAGTGCTAACCTAAGGATAATAGGAATAGAAGAGAGAAAAGAAGGTGAAACCAAAGGGATCAACAATATCCTCAAGGAAGTAATAGCAGAAAATTTTCCAAACATAGAGCAAGAGATCGATACACAGGTCCAGGAAACTTATAGAACTCCCTTTAGACAGGATCGGAGAAGAGGATCCTCATGCCACATAATTGTCAAAATGACCAATGTGGAAGCCAAGCAGAGAATCTTAAAGGCAACAAAAATAAAGGGCCAAGTGACATTCAGAGGCAAACCAATTAGAATCACTCCAGACTTCCCAAACCAAGTCATGAGAGCCAGAAGGGCTTGGAGTAACATATTCCAAACTCTGAAAGAAAACAACTTCCAGCCAAAAATTTCCTACCCAGCAAAACTTTCTATCAAATTAGATGGGGAAATAAGAAGCTTCCATGACAAACAGAAACTGAAGGAATTTTTGTCTTCAAAACCAACACTAGAGAAAATACTCAAAGAGATTGACTACAAAGAAGAAATAGGTAACATACACCAGAACCAGAGAAACAAGATTTTCTATTCAACAGACAGCTAAGACTGGTTATCTGTGGAGATTCATTATTTATGTTAGTCTTTTACCTATCTCTACATTGTATTGTTTGCTTTTATTGCTGTTAATTTTTAGGATTTCTAGTTGGAATATTAATATACCTTCAGATATAGCATTTGGAAATATTTTATCCCATTCTATCAGTAACTTTTAACTCTGTTTACACTGTCTTTGGATATGCAATATTTTTTTTATTTTTAAGGGGGTTTGTATACCCTTCTATTGCCTGTGCCATTGAAATCATATCCAAGAAATCACTGCCAATTTCAATGTTGTGGGGTTTTATGACCCAGATTTTCTTCTAAAAGTTTATAGTCTTAAGATTTATATTTAGGTCTTTTATCTATTTTGAGTTATTATTTATATATGGGGCTAGGTAAGGGTCTAGTTTTATTCTTTTTCATGTAATTATTATTTTTCAACAATATTTAGTTAAAAGATTATTATTTCCTCCACCAAATGTTCATGGAAACCTTGTCAAAAATAACTTGACAATATATGGAAGAATTTATCTCTAGGCTTTTATTTAACTCCACTGTTTTATATATCTGCCTTTAGAACAGTACTACACTGTTTCAATTATTGTAGCTTTATATGGTTTGAAATCAGAAAATATATATCTTCTAGCTTTGTTCTTTTTTGAGATCATTTTGGGTATCTAGAGTCCATATTCCATATTAGGATAGATTTTTTCTGAAAAATAAATAAATAAATATATGATAGTTTCACCTAAAAAAAAGAAAAAAATATTCTCTGGTAAGAAAGCAAAAGGAAATATTGAAATGTTATCTTTAAGTCATCAAAAGCTTGGTATCAGACAAATGAAACTGCTATGTGAGATTATCATTGCTAGTTTTGGATAAATTGCTATAATATTAGATATCAACCACTAAGCCAAGCATGGGAAGGAGGGATAGGGAGAGAATGGGGGGGGGGTTTGGGTAGGGGCTAACTGGGCAATGTGTGCATGTATGTCTACAAAAGTTTTTTTTATCCCATTATGATGTATGAATACAGTGCACCAATAAAAAATAAAATAAAATAAAGAATATTACAATGATACTTGCACAACCCTGTTCATAGCAGCACAATTTACAATAGCCAAATTATGGAACCAGCCTAGGGGTCCATCAACAAATGAATGCATCACAAAGCTTTGACATATCCACACAATGGAATTTTAACTTTGACATATATGCACAATGAAATTTTACTCAGCCATAGAGAAGAACAAAGTCAGACCATTTCCAGGAAAATGGATAGAACTTGTGAATATTACACTGAGTATGGCAAGTCTCATAAAATCAGTAGTCGATGTATGTTCTCTTTTGTATGTGAAAGCTGGAGAGCTATTCTAAAATAAGAGCTACATCAGATAGATGAGCAGAGACTCCAGGGGAGCGACTGGGGGATTAGGGAAGAGGGCATGGCATAAAGTCATAAAGATTGCAATAGTTGAAACAATGCTATGAATGTACATGAAATTACCAATTTAAAAGGCATGTGGCAGGGTGGTGGGCGGACCTGGTGGGGAAAGCACCAAGGGTTGTTTGTATGTATTTTTCTGACATTCTGTATCCCGATATGATGTAAAAGTAAAATACACCAAATAAGTAAAAAAATTAATAAGTAAATAAAATAAACTGCATATAGGCATATCATTGACAATGTGTGAATATTGAAAAGGAAAGTGAAAATATTAAGAGAAAGAAAATATATAGGGGATAAAACAAATGGGAACAAATAATAAGAATGGTGATGATACCTCATCAAAACAAAAAGGCTAGAAGGTGTAGACATGGCATCCTGGAAGTGCCAAAAGTAAAAAGTAACAGTCACATCTATATAGACAGAGGAAAAACTTCTCAAAAGCAGAAGGGAAAATATTTTACATAAAATATTTGATATTACTAATTGTGCTGCTTTGAACATGGATATGCATATGTTACTGTAGTTCTCTGATTTCAACTCCTTTGGAAAGATTCCCAGGAGTGGTATAGCCAGATCATATGGTGGACCCATTCTCAGTTTTTTAGGGAATCTCCACACTGATCTCCCTAGTGGCTGAACTAGTTTGCATTCCCACCAACAGTGTAAAAGAGTTCCGCTTTCCCCATATCCTTGCCAGCATTTGTTGTTATTTGACTTCTTTATGCTTGCCACTTTGATTGGGATAATCTCAGCGTAGTTTTTTTTTTTTTTTTTTTTGTAATCAGACATCACTTTGGAATACAAGACTTGAGAGGAAATATAAGCACATATCATCCGATAAACCCTCATCCAATCCCCATCCCATTCCCTCCCCCTCCCTCGATCCCATGCTTAATTGGTGATTGTCTTTGATATAATTGTTTACGTACCTCATGAGTTTTAAAGAGATTCCATCCTCCTCCATCCCCTCCCCTCTAATTGGTCACCTTAATTGCTTCTCAATAGGGCTCTTTCTACTACTCGACCCCCTCCTGTTACCCCTTTCCTTCTAGTTCTTGCTAATTAGGGGAAGCATCTGGATTTTATTTTCTGTGCTATTTCTCTGTGCATGCCGCATTGCAAGTTCCGATCCCACTCTTGATGGCCCCAGTAGTGGCCTGGCCACCCAGAGGACTCTGATCCTGACCTCGCTGGCTCCAGCACTGGCCTTGCCTCATGGGAGGCCCCGATGTTGGCCTCACTGGCCCCCGCACCGAACTAACCCCTTGGCTGGCTACTCTCCAGGCCTCAGAGGCCCCAACTCCGCCCTAGCCTCACGACAGGCTCCGATCCCGGCCTTGCTCAGTGTAGTTTTGATTTGCATCTCTCTGACAGCTAGGTCTCCATCAACAGATGACTGGATTGCAAAATTATGGGAAATACACACAATGGAATTCTGTTCAGCTATAAAGAACAAATCATGTCATTCGCAAAATGGAAAGACCTGGAGAACATTATGTTAAATGAAATCAACCAAGCACTGAAAGAGAAGGGACATATATTTTCTCTGATATTCCCAAACTAGAAAGTGTTGAGGATACCCCAGGGATTCTAGATAATGGAAGGGAAACCTCAGCAAAGCTAGACTGGAAAAGTAGGAGAGGAAGAAGGCTGAGATTGACTAATGGAGGAGCTACATTTGAATATGTGTAAAAGTATAAATATAGCGTGGTTAACCTGGACACTCATTGTTGGGAGGAGGAAAAGGGAAAAGGGGGCACAAAAAATAAAAAATTTTAAAAAATTAAAAAAGTTTGAGCCAGGCATGGTGGCTCAAACTTATAATCCTAGCGCTTGGGAGGCTGAGACAGGAAAATCAAACAAGTTCAAAGCCAGTCTCAGCTACTTGGTTGAGGCTCTCAGCAGCTTAGTGAGACCCTGTTTCCAAGTAAATTATAAAATAGGGCTGGAGGTGTAGCCATGGGATAGAAAGCCCCTGTATTCCACCCCCAATGCCACAAAAATATTTGCTATAAATATAAAATATGAAAATTAATGCAAGTGGAGAAAATTTATATCAGCAGAACTGCTCTGTAAGAAATTCTAATGTGTTTCTTTCCATAAATTAAAATGATAGATTAAGGAAACTTGGCTATATGGGGAAAGAGAAGAGCATTTGAAATTGTGACCAAATGGGCAAACACAAAAGGTTATTTCATGTTTCTTCTAACAACTTTCTTTAAAAAAAAAAAAAGAGTAAACCAACAACATTGTATGGTAGGATTAATAGAGTAGGTTAAGCAAGATACAATAATAATAATACAAAGCCAAGGAAAAGCAGACCAATTGAATTGTAATTTAACGTTGTTGTATAGGTGAATTGGTAAGTGGGAAGTGTGGGGTGACTTGAACAGAGGCTGGGGGAGTGTGAACTGTGAGGTGAGGATTCAGAAGTCAGTCATCAGAAGAAGTAAGTGTAGAATGGAAAGGAAAGACTGAGAAAGGAATGAATGTAAATGAAATTTGATAAGTTGGAATGTCTAATAACAGATTAAAAAAACTATAAATGGGCAGCCAAGAATCCAGTAGGCAAAAAAAAAAAAAAAAAAAATATGTGGGTAACTCAAAAGAAAGCAACAGAAAGAAAATTAGAAGAAAAAACTAGAAATGGAGCACAAGGATACACTTAAATCCAATCACATCTTCCTTGCCAATTTAAATAACTTCTATTTTCTTTTCCTGCATAATCTCTCCGGCTAGAGCTTCGAGTACCAAATAGAAGAGGCAAAGCGGGGATAGTTAAGCCGGGTGTGGTGGCACACGCTTGTAATCCCAGCGCTTGGGAGTCTGAGACAGGATCGCATAGTTTTGAAGCCAGCCTCAGCCACTTAGTGAGACCCTGTTTCCAAATAAAGTATAAAGTAGGTCTGGAAGTATAGCCCGGAGGTAGAAAAAAAAGCCCCTGGGTTCCACCCCCATACCACACACACACACACACACACAAATAAAATAAAATAAAATAAAATAAAATAAAATAAAATAAAATAAAAATAACTGGGGATAGTTATTCTTGGTCTTATTCCTGGTTTTCAGAGATATTATTTTAGTCTTTTATCATTAACTATGATGTTTACAGCAGTCTTTTTATTCATGGCTCTTATCACCTTGAAGAAGTTTCATTCTATTTCTGGATACTTCTGCTCACAGCTCACAGATGACATAAGTTTGTATGTAGAGAAACTTAAAGAATAAAAAATACCTCTTAAGCCGGGCGTGGTGGCGCATGCTTGTAATCCCCGCGCTTGGGAGGCAGAGACAGGAGGATCACGCAGGTTCGAAGCCAGCCGCACGCGCTGGCTTAGGAGACCCTGTTTCCAAATATAAAATGTAAAAATAGGTCTGGGAGTGTAGCCCGGAGGTAGAAGGGTTCCCAGGAACCCCAGTACCACCAAAAAAAAAAAAAATACCTCTTAGAGTTAATAAACAAATTCATCAAAGATATAAGATACAAAATCAACACATAAAGAACATTTGTATTTCTACACATAGTTTAGGAAAGGGATTTTTTAAAAAAAACCTTCAGGATAAAATTACCCAAGAGGAAAAAAGACATGTACACTGATAACGCTAATACATTGCTGAAAGAACTTGGAAAATCTAAATAAATGGAAAGACATTTAGTGATCATGGATTGTAGGACTTAATATTACGATGACAATTCAGTGCAACCCCTATCAAAATCTCAATGGCATTTTTTACTGAAATAGGAAAACTCCATACTAAAATTCATATGAAATTTCAAGGGATACAGAGTAGACAAAATAATTTTGAAAATGAAGAACAAAATTGGAGGACTCGTACTTCTCCAATTAGAACTCACTACAAAACTACGGTAATCAAAGCAGTATAGTGCTGGTGAAAGAATAGGTCCATGGAACCAATAGGAAAGAATTAAGAATATTAAAATAAACCCCACATATATGTCCATTTTTTTAATGTATGTGGTACTGGAGATCAAACCCAGGGGCACTGTACCACCAAACAACACCCTCATTCCTATTTTATTTTATTTTTTATTTTTTATTTTTATTTTTTGTTGTACTGGGGGTGGAACCCAGAGGCTTTCTATCTTTGGCTATACTCCCAGCCCTATTTTATACTTTATTTGGAAACAGGGTCTCACTAAGTTGCTGAGAGCCTCACTCAGTAGCTGAGGCTGGCTTCGAACCTGTGTGATCCTCCTGTCTCAGCCTCCCAAGCCTGGGAATTACAAGCGTGCACCACCACGCCCGGCTTCCTATTTTATTTTATTTTGAAAACAGGATCTCACTAGTTTGCTGAGAGTCACCCTTATGTTGCTGAGGGTGGTTTCAAATCTATGATTCTGTCTCATTCTCCTAAGTACTGGGATTACAAGTGTGCGTCATCATCCCTGACTTGGTCAACTGATTTTCCACGAAAGGTGCAAAGACCATTCGATGCAAAAAGTAATTATTAATCATTCTAATATATAGTGCTGGAAATAAAGTTCAGAGCCCTACCTTATACCATATACAAGATTTAATTTAAAATGGATCAAAGACTAAAATTAAACCATAAATTTCAGTCAAATTCATTATATAATCCATCATATCCCCTTATTCTTTTTAATATCTACAGATCTATGGTGACATCGTTCTTTCATTTATGACAAACATATTTTTGTTTATCAAGTTTATTAATCTTCCAAAAAGCTAGCTTGTAGATTTCTTAATGTCCTATTTGTGTATCTGTTTTCAATTTTACTGATTTTTGTCAGTCTTTATTATTTCTTTGCGTGCACTTATTTATGTTCTTTTCTTCTTAGATGAACTAGAGAAATTTTTTTAAAAACCCACAGGTTACCCAAAACCAAGTCCAGAAGAAGAAATAAAGACCCTACATAGCTCTATATCTAATAATAAATTTGATTTCTAAATACTTTACCCAAAAAAATTCAAGTATAAATTGTTTTGCTGGTGAGCTCATCATATATTTAAGAAAGAAATAAGCCAATCTTATATAACTTATTTTAGAAAATAAAGGAAGATAATCATATCCCAACTCATTGTATATGTCAAAACCTGAGAAAAACATTGCACCCTCACGATAAAGCAAAAAGCAAACAGAATTTTTAAGGCAGTACTACCCATTAATAAAAATCTTTAAAAGTATTAACAAATAGAATACAGAAACAAAAAATAAAAATAAAGAATATTACTTCATGACAAGATGGAATTTATCCCAAAAATGCAACGTTGGTTTAACATCAAAAATTAATCACTATAACCAGGTATGGTAATACATTCCTATAATCCTAGTACTTAAGAGGCTGAGACAGGAGAATAATAGGTTCAAGGACAGTTTCAGCAATGTAGTAAGATTCTCAGCAACCTAGCAAGACCCTATTTCCAAACAACAAAAAAAGGGCTGTAGATGTAGCTCAGAGATATAATGCTCCTGAGTTCAGTCCCTAGTCACACACACACACACACACACACACACACACACACACACACATAATGAGAAGATAAATTAAAGGAAATCTACATAAATTGAGATATATGCCCTTGTCATGGATCAAAAATTCAATATTAAAATCTCGAATATTTGCATACTGATCTAGAGAGACAATATAATATCAGTCTCATTAGTCTTCCTCCTCCTCCTCCTCCTCCTCCTCCTCCTCCTCCTCCTCCTCCTCCTCCTCCTCCTCCTCCTCCTCTTCTTCTTCTTCTTCTTCTTCTTCTTCTTCTTCTTCTTCTTCTTCTTCTTCTTCTTTTTCTTCTCCCATTGCACTGCAGATTGAAACCAGGGAAATTCTACAAGCTATACTCCCAGCCCTACTTTTATTCTTTATTTTGAAACAGGGTCTCACTAAGTTGAAGAGGACCTTACTAAGTAGCTGAGGCTGGCTACTTAGAAAACTGCAATTCCTGTGTCTCACGCTTCCAAGTACTGAAATTACAAGCGTGTGCCACCATGTCTGGCTTCATCAGTCTCTCTCTCTCTCTCTCTCTCTCTCTCTCTCTCTCTCTCTCTCTCTTAGAAATTAACCATCTTATTGTAAAATTCATTCAGACATACTAAATATATACAAAAAAAGTCTTCAAAAAATAGTTGGAAGCTGGGCTTGGTGGTGCATGCTTGTAATCCCAGCATCCAGGAGGTTGAAACAGGAGTATCGTGGTTCATGGCCAGCCTCAGCTATTTAGTGAGGCCCTTTGCAACTTAGTAAGACCCTATTTCAAGATAAAGAATTAAAAAAAAAAATAGGTCTGGGAGTGTCGCTCAGAGATAGAATGCCTCTGAGTTCCCATTCCCAGTACTGAAAAAAAAAAAAAGTTGGAAGACTTAAATTCTTTGACTTCAGAACTCAATACAGGTTTACAATAATCAGTAGACTATAGTAAAGGCATAAAATGCCTAATAGAACAGAATAAAGGTTTCTGAATGGACCCACCCATACTTACATTGGCTTTTAGAAAAGAAAATAATTCAATGGGGGAAATGGAAGACTTTCAATAAATATTGGTAAAATAAATGGATATCCATATAAGAAAAAATTTAACCCTTCTTTTATATTGTATATAAAAATTAGAGATGAATCTCAGACTAAATAAAACCTAATGTTATAAGCTTCCACAAGCAAACATAAGAGATCATTTCCATAACTTGGAATCTTAACGGTTCTTTAGACTAAATACAAATAACAACACATATCAAGAAAAATTAGTTAGCCAGGCATGGTGGTGCACACTTGTAATCCCAGCATTCAGGAGACTGAGACAGGAGGATCACAGTTCATGGACAGCTTCAGCTACTTAGTGAGGCCCTTTGCAACTCAGTGAGACCCTGTTTCAAAATAAAGAATAAAAAGTAGGGCTAGGAGTATAGCTCTGTGGTAGAATGCCCCTGGGTTCCATCCCAGTACCGCAAAAAAAAAAAAAAAATTAGATTTCATAGAAAAATGTTAAATCCTACTCATCGAAATATACTATTAAGCTGAGGATGGTGGCACATGCTTGTAATCTCAGCATTTAGGAGGCTGAGACAGGAGGATTCGGGTTTGCGGACAGCCTTGAATATAAGGAAATTATATTCAAGCCAAAATCTGGAAGCAAATATTTACAAAACATATACCTGACAAAGTATTGGCGTTCAAGGAATATAAAGAATTTATATAATTCAGTAACAACAACAAAAAGATAAACTAAATCTTTAATAATCAAAAAGCTTAAACACTTTACAAAGAAGAAAAGCATGTGAAAAAGAGTTAAATACCATTTGTCACAAGGGAAATTGTAAGAAAACCACAAGATACTGTTACACACCCACTGAAATGGCTAAAGTTGGAGAATGACAACAGCAAATGTCGACAGAGATGTAATGCAACCTCGAATTCCATACATTGTTGGTGGGAGTGTAGAATGTTAAAACTGCTTTGGAAAATGGGCCTGGCTATTTGTCATATAACTCACCACAGATCCATCCCTGCAGTTCTACTCTTTAGTGTATACCCAAGAGATACAAAAGCATATTCCACAAAAATCTTGTACAACAATGCTCAGAGTTTTATTCATGGCACAAAAAAATTGCAAACAACACAAGTGTCCCTTAATTGGAGGATGAGTAAGCACGTGTGTATTCCTGCAATGAAATACTGTCAGAAATTTAAAAAATAAAGATGTACGTGACATGGATAAAATTCAAAACCATCATGCAGATGGGGAAAAAAAAACGTTCCCCAAACAATAGATTCTGCATGGTTGTATTTGTATACAATTCTGAAACACGCTGAACTATTGTGAAGAAAAAAAAGAGTAAATACTTTCTTCTGGAAATGAAATAGCAGAGACTGAATTAGAAGGGACATATGAGAACTCAGGTATGAAGTATTTGTCAGAGGGTATCAGATAGCACACTTAAAACTTTTCACTGGAAGTAGATTATATTTTAAAAAAGAAATATAAAGAATAATTGAATCACAGTTTATTGTACACACACTGAAGTGCTTGGGATGAAGTGTACTGATATCTGCAACTTACTTAAAAATGTCAGGCATGGTGGTGCATGCCTGGAATACCAGTGCTTGAGAGTCTGAGACAGGAGGATCACAGGTTCAAGGCCAACTTCACTAAGTTGGTATGACTCTGTTTCAAAAAACAAAAATAATAATAATAATAAAAAGAGCTGGGGTAGCCGGGCGTGGTGGCGCATGCTTGTAATCCCTGCGCTTGGGAGGCAGAGACAGGAGAATCGTGCAGGTTCGAAGCCAGCCGCGCTGGGTTAAGAGACCCTGTTTCCAAATAAAAAAGTATAAAAAAAAAAAAAATAGGTCTGGGAGTGTAATCCGAGGCAGAAGGGTTTCCAGGAACCCCGGTACCACCAAAAAAAAAAAAAAAAAAAAAAAAAGAGCTGGGGTATTCACTCAAAGGTAAAAAATACTCCCAGGTTAAATCCTTAGTACCAAAATATGTATAAAAATAAAAGAAATAGGATAAAGAAATAAATGACTATGCTTTGATATAATATATTGTTAGTTATATGATCTAAGTGGTGAATGCATAGATTTTTTTTTTTGCATGGGTGTTTAATGTAATTTTATTTCAACTACTCTTTTTGTTTAAAATGTTGCAGATTAAAATGTGAATTTACCAACACTCAATAGAAGGTGAACATACATAAATCAATTTTATCTCTATATAAACAACAAAAAATTAATTGGAAAATATTTTTTAAAACCAGCATCCAGAAAGCAAATGTGGGTATATAGCAGCCCTAAATTAAAAAGAAAAAAAAAACTAACAATACACTCAACAGTATATAAAGCTCTCAGTAGTGCTATACTCAGAAAAACAAGCCAGACACAAACAGTAATATCTGTCTGATTACGTGATGCCTTAGGTGCAGCCCAATGAGTCTACAGTGGTAGATTTTACTAGATCTTTGGTATGAAGCTGCTTGTGGGATGAAGAGATGGAATTGACCCCAAAGGAGCAAAAGGGAATTTTCTGGAATGATTGATTAGGTTAGTGGTCACATGAATATAAGCATATATCAAATCTTATCAAACTGTACCCTTATAATCGTATTATATATAAATAATATCTTTAAAAGACTAATAAATATGAAAAAATCTTAAATAAACATTAACAGCAACTAAAGCTAATCTGGGAGATAATTTTTCTTGATAATACTTAGGGATATTTTCATGGTTTGCGATTCATTTTTCTAAATGTGTGTTTGGCTGGTGCTATGGAAAGCGTAGAAGTTTATTAATGCTAAAGTCACATTTTAACCTCTTCCCTACATTAAAACTGTCAATCAGATTTTATTACATGAATGAAGTACTTTACCTTAAATCTGTCAAGATAATTGCTAAGATTAAGCTAAATGGAAAGAAAAATAAAAGTAAAATGTAGGTCAGGAAGTTATTTTTAAATTAAAGAACAGGTCCTAGAAGGAATCATAAAGCAGTATGGCAATATGTTATATTGTTTTTTTCTCTAATATCTTTCCATCTTGGCAAACGTTGGCTTAACTCTCACATAGTGAAGAAACCAAATGTTTCAGTTGTGCTTTCAGATGCAAGGGCTAAGAAACCCCAATTCAACCGGCTTACACAATAAGACGTTTATTATCTCATGTAACTGGAAGTTCTCCAGGGAGAGTTGATTCACTGGCCGGGCAGTATCATCTTTCCAGGCTGCATTTTTCCTTGGAGCAGCACCCTTCAGAGCTCCAAGGTGGTGACGGAGGCTGTGGCCGCATCCAAAAAAAGATGTCCTGTCTTTCTGCGTGTCCTCTTTAAGCCAAGTACCCTTTTTAGCATTCCTTTCTCCCACTTTTCTTCCCAGAATTTTATCCCATACCTATAAAAATTCATTAACAAGAGAAATGAGACCAAAAAGATGGACTTAAGTCTGCTCTTGTCAGCAGGTGGCCAAAGAAAAGAAAATGGATATCTCAAAAAAAAAAAAGTGTGTGTTGAGGGACAGAGGTGCCCAAGTGAGGTATCTTGGGCAAGAAGAAAGGAAAGGAGGGGAGGAGAGCTCAGGAAACAGTTAAAAGGAAGTATGATGCTGGGTCATGAAGAATATTAACTTGATTCCTAAAGCTCGATTAATTTTTCATTTCACTTTCACATGAATGCCTCACTCTGGGGTCTTTATTTTTTTTTTCAACCTGGAAAGGAAAATCAAATCGAAAAACACCAGCAACCAAAGGCACTCTCCCAAATCCTCTGCCCCCTTTAAGGGGCTTGAGAACATTTGCTGACTTTTGGACTAGCACAGAGGAAATTAAAGCAATTCTCACTCCTTATGTGCTATTTATTGCTCTCTACATCACTAAACCGTACTTAATTCTTGGTTTGCAGCACAGTGATTGTAGAGTAAGTGCTAAGCAGCAAATAACTTCCCCACTGCCAAAAGTGCTAGTGATTTTGCTCTTAGCGGAACATATTACATGACCCTTTGATGCCGGTAAATGGCCCTGGGCTTTTTCTCCACCATTGATTGTGATGATGTCTAGGATTGGTAACTGGTAGCTGTATGCATCTCACAAACAGTCAGAAACATTGCATAGTGGCCTGAGACACCAAACTTGGTAGTATTCCCTCCACACAACACATGCCACTACCCACTGTCCAAATAATCTTGGTCTAGCAGAATGTTCATGTCGCCTTTTAACTTACTAGTGTGCCACGCAGCAGTATCTTTTCCTCAAGTGTGATCCCTTCTACAGGCACACAGACACTCAGAAAGTAAAAATGTATGGAATTCTCTCACCTAAATGATGCTGCGTCACATGGCAATCATGAACATCATGATCATAATTTGACATAACATCTTGCCCTCGGCACTTCTTAGCCCATCTTGGAATAACTCATGGCTTTCCTGAGTTGAGGCACCTCAGCCCATCAAGGGGACCCTTCGATCTCTCCTCTGTTGCTAAGCCATCATGATTGTAGAATCCTGTCTCAGTTTCCTGAACTGTGGAAGGAAAGTCTAGCTAAACAAAGCGGTAAGTTAGCTGTAGCCCAACATTCTTCATTTGTATGTCGAGCAATTATTTTCCGCTAAATCGTGAAACTAAGAAATCTTAGAAACAACTCAATCTCAGTCATGGATCTACTGGAATCTCATGGGGAACTATAAAACACTGTGCTACCTGGGTCCCACTTTCAGTAATTTATAATCAATTGGTTGGAATGCAGCCTGGGCTTGGGTTGTTTTGTGGTGTTTTTTTGTTTGTTTGTTTGTTTGTTTTTATTGTGTTTTGCTTTTTTAAAAATATCTCAGGTGACCTCATACACATGCAGGACTGGAAGCCACACATTTAAATCTGTGGTTCTCAAAGTGTGTTAGAGTGCTGTGTAGACTACCAGCAGCATTAGGGTACATAGCAGCTTGTTAAAAATGCAACTTCTCAGCTGGATATAGGGGTACACATGTAATCGCAATACTTGAAAGGCTAAGACAGGAGGATCCAGATTTGAGGCCAACCTCAGCTACTTAGTGAGGCCCTTCGCACTTAGTGAGACCCTGATTCAAAATAAAGAATAAAGAGCCGGCCATGGTTGTGCATACTTGTAATCCCAGCATTCGGAGGCTAAGACAGGAGAATTGCGGTTCGCGGATACCCTCAGCTACGTAGTGAGGTCCTTTATAATTCATTGAGACCCTGTTTCAAAATAAAGAATAAGAGCCGGGCGTGGTGGCACACGCTTGTAATCCCAGCATTCTGGAGGCTGAGACCGGAGGATCGCGGTTCGCGGACAGCCTCAGCTACTTAGTGAGGCCCTCTGCAACTCAGTGAGACTCTGTTTCAAAATCAAGAATAAAAAACAGGGCAGAGGGTGTAGCTCGGAGGTCAGATGCCCTTGGGCTCCATCCCCAGACCCGCAAAAAAAATAAAAATAAAAAATAGTGCTGGGGGTGTAGCTCAGAGGTAGAATACTACTGGGTTCAATTCCCAGTACCGAAAGGAAGAGAATGAAAGAAAGAGAGAAAGAGAGAAAGAAAGAGAGAGAGAAAGAAAGAGAGAAAATGCAATTTCTCAGGTCCAGCTACAGACCTACGAAATTACCAACTCTGGGTGCTGGGGCACAGTGATGATCTGGGCCTTCCCTGTCCTTCAGGTGACTCTGATGCATGCTTAAATTTGAAGGCCACTTCTCTGAGGACATGCCTTCCCATTTCTAAAGACCTATTATTTTACCTTGCCTGATAAATACTCACCAACTAAACCCATGGTTGAGTCCACATTTTTATTAGGAAGACCTCTTGGCCTTCAAAAGGAGATTTACATCTTGAAAATAATGGGTGATGTGACCACTCCGCAATGTCTGGGTATCAATGTCTGGGTATCAATGTTTGGGGCGGTCTTGCCACCTTCCTTGAACCAGCTGAGCAGCAGCTCCCTCAGCTCATTGGGCTTAGGCAGGGCAGGTAGCAATCAGCCTATGAAGAGTTCCCTCCCTACCTGCTGGGGAATCCCTCTTTGGCTCCGCCTCCACGGCTGCCTGTTTAGCCCCCCACGCTTGGATCTGGTTCTTTACATGAATAGCCGTGGCTCTCTTGTGGCACCTATGGTTTTGTCGGTTTCTTACCTTAGCAAACCCTCAACTCCTGGTGCGGTGGCCTCATATTCTCTAGATCTCCAGAAATACTCACTCTACTCTCAGCCTCGCCGTCTGCAGACCTTGCAGGTGAATCTGAGCAACCCCGTGGTTGACTTGTACCTGCTGCACAGTGAAAGAGGGTTTGGGAACCTCGTTTCTCCTAGTTCATCACTAACCCTGTGCTTATCATTTTTCCTGTGTAGTTTGAGCTGTTTAATCAGTTACTTTTTTCATGGCAATTCAAGAAAACGAATACAGTCCCTACTGCTAGCTTCCCCGGCTGTGATCCAGCTCCAGTCTCTAATCCCCGTGCTCCCTTAGAACCTCATGACAAACTCTTCCAGGAGGATGAAGAAGCAGCCGTGGTCCTCTTTACAGGAGTGATGACAGACTTGAGAGTCACTGGTTTCTGCAAACTTCCTTATAGGAGAAAAGCTTACCATGAACAGGTAGGGAGAATACTTTGCTTAGATTTTTATTCTACTTTAGTTTTTATTTTGCATATTCTTCCGCGTACAATGGCAACCTCAGAATTTTCCAACTCTAGATGTGGTTCTCTCCACAATCAGGAGCATAGACTTTATTAAAATCTTCAAATCTTGTTTAGCTGGGCGTGGTGGCGCACGCTTGTAATCCCCGCGCTTGGGAGGCGGAGACAGGAGGATCGCGGAGGTTCGAAGCTAGCGGCGCTGGCTTAAGGGACCCTGTTTCTAAATAAAAATATAAAAATAGGTCTGGGAGTGTAGCCCAGAGGTAGAAGGGCTTCCAGGAACCCCAGTACCACCAAAAACATATATATATTCTTGTTTAAATGTCTACCATAGGCAAATCCCCATGCTGGGTCCCATGGTTTTGCCCACATATATTTGACTCTGTAAGTCATAAACTCTTCATGCAGGGAAATAATGGACCTACACAGCTAAAAAATAAAAAAACTATAAGACTAGATACGATAAGAAAACTTCCAAATGTGTAGTATAGTAACTGTTACCAAACAGTACAAGAAAAAATCTCCAGTTTGGAAATGATATTTGCAGTGCATTGGGTATGGATATGAAATGGAAGACTTTAAATGCCAAACTGTAAGACAGGAGCTTTACTCTGACCTGTGTTTTTCTCTCTCCGACCCCAGCCTTACCTAGAGAAGCTTTGCATGCTCTTCCGTGCCTTACAACTCTTTTTTCTCATCTATAAGTCACTTTCTACTTCTCTAATGGGAAAAACATTTTCTTGCTTTTGGGAATATTTGTGAAGCCTTTTCACATAGGAACATAACTTCTCCCACTGTTTCAGTAACTTTTATCTACTTGCCTGTTCTAGTTTATAAGGTACTTAATAACAAGCATGGTTTTACCTATATATACTTATATGGTCTTAGTACACGTGACTCAAAGTATATATCAAGAAACTGACAGGTTAATTCAATCACACTGAAATAGAATGAGTATGGTTTATGAGAAAATGAAGTCTTTGATGGCAATAGCTACATTGTGACAATGGCAATCTTTGCTGATAACATGGCTTTAAAACAATACTTCTCCTGGGCATGATGGCGCACGCTTGTAATCCCAGCATTTGGGAGGCTGAGACAGGAGGATCCCACAGGTTTGAAACCAGCCTCAGCTACTTAGTGAGGCTCTCAGCAACTTAGTGAGACCCTGTTTCCAAATAAAATATAAAATAGATCTGGAAGTATAGCCTGGAGGTAGAACGCCTCTGGGTTCCACCTTCAGTACTACCAAAGTAAATAAATAAATAAATAAATAAATAAATAAATAAATAAATAAATAAAATAATACTTCTCTCACTTAGTATGGCTGTAAGCTCTGCCATCTTGGAGAATGGACTGTCCTTTGAAGGAGTGTGTGTGTGCCTGTATGTTTCATCTAAGGGTTTCCTGCAGGAAGACCACACACACACACACACACACACACACACACACACACACACAGCAGAAGAGAAGATACATGTCTTTACCTCCTGCTTATGGACAGATGTTCTAGTTATCATATTTAGGATAAAAATCCTACCCTTAACTGTTCTATTCAAGTTTTTGTTCTACAATGAATGACTGAAATTTCTGGGCTCTTGCTGCTGTGATTTATTATATACATAGTTTGGTGGGAAGATATGGGACGATTCAAGTTGCGTTATGAAGACTTGAAGACTCTACTCTCTCTCTCTCTCTCTCTCTCTCTCTCTCTCTCTCTCTCTCTGTGAGATTCCTAAGACAAAGAAAAGATTTTCTTCTTCCTTTTCTCTTGGTTTCCGGTGATCATTAGGGTCCAGATCTTTCTACATTATAATTCCCTGTAGTTACTTTTCTCCGCAGCTACTTCTTTTTTTTTTTTTTTTTTGGTGGTACTGGGGTTCCTGGGAGCCCTTCTATCTCCAGTCCACACTCCCAGACGTTATTTTATATTTTTATTTGGAAACAGGGTCTCTTAAGCCAGCGTGGCTGGCTTCGAACCTGCGCGATCCTCCTATCTCCGCCTTCCAAGCGTGGGGATTACAAACGTGCACCACCACGCCCAGCCTCCTCAGCTACTTCTTTAGTCAGATATTGTCATTTCAGTGATCAATACGCCTAACAAGCACTACTCGAAAGAGGAAAGATTTATTTGGCTCATGGCTTTAGAGGTTCAGTTCACACACCTATAATCCCAGTACTTGGGAAGCTAAAACAGGAGGATTTCAGGTACAAGGTCATCCTCAGCACCTTAGCAAGGCCCTCAGCAATTGAGTTTGTTTCAAAGTAAAAATAAAAAGGGCTAGTGCTGTAGCTCTGAGGTAGGATGACCCTGAGTTTAATCCTCTGGAGAGGAGACATGGGGAGAGAGAGAGAGAGAGAATTCTCCAGTTTAAAAGTTTTCAATATTGTATCATATCTATTGTCATTAAACATTTCATGTGCTATAGTTTTTCGCAGATTGTGCAATATGTCTTCATTTTTCCAACGCTGTGGTAAAATATGAAACTTATTTTGGAGGTGAAAAAACCTTATCAGAAAAGAAAATCGAGTACGCATCCCCAATACCTGTAAACTTGTGCACCTATTTTGTGTATGTGTTGTGGTAGTGATCTGTCCAATATACTATGAATCACATACAAACAAAATTTCCAAAAGGTAAGAAGACATATCTAAGTATGCATTCTAACTATTAGTCCCTACATCCCAATGTCTTTCACTCTGCCCCCTCCCCAAATCATCCAGCATGACCCTTGAAGTACTCACACTTGTTTAGACCCCATGACTCAGCAAGAAAAATGTTGGAACTTGAAGTCAAAGAGATCTAAAATAGAATCTCAGTTTTGCCACTTATAGACTGTAAGACTTTAAATCTCAATGACCTGGGCTGGAGGGAGGTAATTACACCCTTCAAATGATTTTGTCAGCTGGGCACAGTAAGACGCTGGGTCCCGGGCAGGGGTCGCGCAGGGCACGCAAGCCGGGGCCGGGTCGCGGGACTCTGGGCCCCGGGCCGAACTGCGTGTAGCATGCCAGGCCCCTGGAGAAAGCGGGCCCAGTACCCTGGGACCCGGGCGGGGGTCACGCGGGGCATGCCAGCCGGGGCCGGGTCGCGGGACTCTAGGCCCCGGGCAGAACTGCGCTTAGCACGCCAGACCCCTGGAGAAACAGAGCCCAGTACCCTGGGTTCTGGGCAGGGGTCGCGTGGGGCATGCCAACTGGGGCCGGGTCGCGGGACCCTGGACCCCAGGTGGAGTAGTGCGGAGCACTCTGGACCCATGGGGAAACCAACCAGGTCACAGTACTACTGAGTACCTGATCCCACTACCTCCTCAAAACACATATACTGTCTTCTCTTATTTAAAAAAAAAAAAAAAAAAGAAAAAGAAAAATATCCGAGAGGAGTTAAGAAAGCTGTTGCGGACGCCAGGACACTGGAGATGCAGACAAAACTTATCTCGATGCACTGGAACTTATGGAAAAATTCCCCATGAAGGAGGACTGCTGTTTCTCTATATTGTTAAGAATCTTGGATATCACCTGTAAGGAGAGAGTTTAGCGGACACCAAAGAGAAAGGCAGTGTTGAAAGAGGTCTCTGCGATGGCGGTGGAGACTTGTATTCAGGAGAAGCGGAAACCAAATCCTACCAACCTTATTTTTTTTTTTTTTTTGAGAAATTACACCAAATGTCAAATGCTACCGTCACGCATGCTTAGGAACACTGGACAACATTCAGAGTGGAAAAAGAGCCTGGGAAGGATTTGAAATGGTGGAGGCAATGGCAATGGCAGTGGCCAGTACTCAGGGGAGGCAGACATCTGATACATTACACCTGGAACCTTTGAAATAATAACACCAGAGACAGTGATCGGAGCCTGCTGAGGGGTTAGGCCGGTGCTGGGGCCAATGGCCGACATCGGAGCCTGCCATGAGGCAAAGCCACTACTGGAGCCTCCGAGGCTGAGATCGGAGCCTGCCAAGGGGTTAGGCCAATGCTGGAGCCAGTGAGGCCAGGATTGGAGCCTGCCGTGAGGCAAGGCCGGTGCTGAGGCCTTCAAGGCCGGGATCAGAGCCTGCTGAGGGGTTAGGCCAGTGCCAGGGCTAGCAAGGCCAGGATCGGAGCTCACTGTGAGGAAAGGCCGGTGCTGGGGCCTCCGAGGCCTGGATTGGAGCCTGCCAAGGGGTTAGGCCGGTGCCAGGGCCAATGGCCGGCATCGGAGCCTTCCGTGAGGCAAGGGCAGTACTGGGGCCTCCGAGGCTAGGATAAGAGCCTGCCGAGGGGTAAGGCCAGTGCCAGGGCCAGCAGCCGGCATCAGAGCCTTCCGTGAGGCAAGGCCGCTACTGAGGCCTCCGAGGCTGAGATCGGAGCCTGCCGAGGGGGTAGGCCAGTGCTGGGGCCAGTGAGGCCAGGATTGGAGCCTGCCAAGGGGTTAGGCCGGTACTGGGGCCAGCGAGGCCGGCACCAGAGCCTGCCGTGAGACAAGGCCGCTACTGAGGCCTCCGAGGCTGGGATTGGAGCCTGCCGAGGGGTTGGGCCGGTGCCGGGACCAGCAGCTGGCATCGGAGCCTTCTGTGAGGCAAGGCCGCTACTGAGGCCTCCAAGGCTGGATCAGAACCTGCCGAGGGGTTAGACTGGGGCTGGGGCCAACGAGGCTGTCATCAGAGCCTGTTGTGAGGCAAGGCCGGTGCAGGGGCCTCCAAGGCCGGGATTGGAGCCTGCCAAGGGGTTAGGCCGATGCTGGGGCCAATGACTGGCATCGGAGTCTGACAGGAGGCAAGGCTGCTACTGGGGCCTCCGAGGCTGGGATCGGAGCCTGCCAAGGGGTTAGGCAGAGATATCACACCATAGGAGAACGTGCAACCTGGCACCCCCCATAGTCTAAAGCAGCCTCTATCAACTCCCTGGGTCGGAGACTCTGTGATACAACCCAGTAAAGGAGTAGTGGGGTCTGAGATACTACAGACTCGAGATCCAGAACACCTTAAGTGAAGTCATAGTGACCCAAGGGAAAAACCCAGAGAAGGCACAAACTTCCTAAATCATGGGAAAGAGGAATAATACTGGAGCAATGAATGCCCACAACCCCACAACATCAGAACCCGATAAAACAGAAAATCAGAGATTTCTAGAAGATCAAATCAGGAAAATAACTGTAGAAATAATAGAGGTGCTTCGAAAAGAACTCAAAGAGAGCCAAAAAGAGATAAAGGATGCAATTAATGAAGTAAAGGCCTCAATTCAAAGCACAAACAACCGATTAGACCACATGGAGAACAGAATCTCGCTCTTAGAAGATGATAATTCCAAAAATGAACGCATAGTTTCTAATCTAGGAAAAAATATCCAACAGCAGGAATCCGATATTGAAGAAATATGGGCCCATTTTAAGAGAGCTAACCTAAGAATAATTGGAATAGAGGAGGGAAAAGAAAGTGAAACCAAAGGGATCAACAATCTCTTCAAGGAAGTAATAGCAGAAAATTTTCCAAACATAGAGCAAGAGGTTGATACACAGGTCCAGGAAACTTATAGAACTCCCTTTAGACAAGATCGGAGAAGAGGATCCCCATGCCACATAATTGTCAAAATGACCAATGTGGAAGCCAAGCAGAGAATCTTAAAGGCAACAAAAATAAAGGGCCAAGTGACATTCAGAGGCAAACCAATTAGAATCACTCCAGACTTCCCAAACCAAGTCATGAGAGCCAGAAGGGCTTGGAGTAACATATTCCAAACTCTGAAAGAAAACAACTTCCAGCCAAAAATTTCCTACCCAGCAAAACTTTCTATCAAATTAGATGGGGAAATAAGAAGCTTCCATGACAAACAGAAACTGAAGGAATTTTTGTCTTCAAAACCAACACTAGAGAAAATACTCAAAGAGATTAACTACAAAGAAGAAATAGGTAACACACACCAGAACCAGAGAAACAAGAGTTTCCATCCAACAGACAACTAAGATTGGTTATCTGTGGAGATTCATTATTAATGTTAGTCTTTTACCTATCTCTAAATGGTATTGTTTGCCTTTATTGTTGTTAATTTTTAGGATTTCTAGTTAGAATATTAATATACCTTCAGATATAATATTTGGAAATATTTTATCCCATTCTATTAGTAACTGTTAACTCTGTTTACATTGTCTTTGGATATACAATATATATTTTTTTATTTTTTAGGGAGTTTGTATACTCTTCTGTTGCCTGTGCCATTGAAATCATATCCAAGAAATCACTGCCAATTTCAATGTTGTGAGGTTTTATGACCCAGATTTTCTCCTAAAAGTTTATAATCTTAAGATTTATATTTAGGTCTTTTATCTATTTTGAGTTAATATTCATATATGGGATTAGGTAAGGGTCTAACTTTATTCTTTTCCATGTAATTATTATGTTTCAACAATATTTAGTTAAAAGATTATTATTTCTACCACCAAATGTTCGTGGAAACCTTGTCAAAAATAACTTGACAATATATGGAAGAATTTATCTCTAGGCTTTTATTTAACTCCACTGTTTTATATATCTGCCTTTAGAATAGTACTACACTGTTTCAATTATTGTAGCTTTATATGGTTTGAAATCAGAAAATATATATCTTCTAGCTTTGTTCTTTTTCAAGATCGTTTTGGGTATCTAGAGTCCATTTTCCATATTAGGATAGAGTTTTTTTCTGAAAAATAAATATATAAATATTTGATAGTTTCACCTAAAAAAAATAGAAAAAAAAATATTCTCTGGTAAGAAAGAAAGTAAAAAGAAATATTGAAATGTTATCTTTAAGTCATCAAAAGCTTGGTATCAGACAAATGAAACTGTTATGTGAGATTATCATTTTTAATTTTGGATAAATTGCTATAATACTAGATGTCAACCACTAATCCAAGCATGGGAGGGAGGGATGGGGAGAGAATGGGGTGGGGATCGGGTGGGGGCTGACTGGGCGATGTGTGCATGTATGTCTACAAAAGTTTGTATCCCACTATGATGTATGAATACAGTGCACCAATAAAAAATAAAAATAATAAAAATAATAAAAATAATAAAAAAAGAGTGGAATCAGTACTTGCAACGCGGCATGCACAGAGAAATATTGCAGAAAATATAAATCAGACACTTCCCCTAATCAGCAATAACTAGGAGAAAATGGGCAACAGGAAGAGGTTGAGCTATAGAAAGGGCCCTATAGGGAAGCAACTAAGGTGACCAATCAGAGGGTATGGAATAGGGGAGGACGGAGCCTCTTTAAAACGCAGGAGGTACATAAACAAATGTATCAAAGTAAATCACCAAAGAAGCATGGGATCGAGGGAGGGGGAGGGAATGGGATGGGGGCTGGATGAGGGCTAATTGGATGATGTGTGCTTGTATAACCTCTCAAGTCTTTTACTCCAATGTGATTCATATGCAACACTTTTAAAAAATAAATTAATTAATATTAAAATAAATAAATAAAATAAATAAACAAAATGATTTTGTCAAATATTGGCAAGAGTTGATATTTAGCCTTTTCCCTCTGGTTTGGGGCCTCCCACACAGTAAGGTCCCAGTAAATACCAGCCACTGTTACCAGTCACATCAGAAGGCTTCCAGGGACACAGGAACCAGGATATTGCCTTTATCCACAATAATACACCTATTGAACATGTTTCTTTGCCAGGAAAGAGTTAATGAAAACCCTCATTGATAGATAATAAAGAAAACACCACCCGAACAGACACAAGTGATAGCCCCAGGGATGGTAAGTAGTTACTTACTGTATTTATTATCCAGAGAGGAATACAGATTATATATTTCATGATCCAGATGGGAATCGTTATTTAATCTACAGTAACGACTACTCTAAATGGCTCTATTGAATCTCTACTTGAAAGTGTACTTCAGCAGAGTTGCAGGCTATGAAGGAATAAAGTAAAAAAACAAATGTAATGGTTAAAGGATATTTTTGCTAAAGCTTAATTAAACTTGAGATTTTCTTGTACTGTTCTGTGTATACTCTTCAAAAGACTTTTCTTTTTCTGAAAAAGGGACCAGAAAAGGTGCTAGGAAATTAGCCTTAGAGCTATGTAAATTTTGAAGAGCCTTGAGGGAAAAAATGTAAAAAAGAAAAAAAAATACAGATTTCAATTTTAAGCAAAGAATCGAAATTGCTTTCTAGCATGCCACACTTCCAGCAGCATTGGTACCTACTTGAAATGAACAACTGCTAAAAGAAACAGCTGGTAGAAAGCTGTTACTGCAAAGCAAAGTGCAATATGCATGCCGTAATTAGTTTGCAATCATTACTCAGTCCACTGTTGAAGAAGAACCTTGATTTGATCATGCCCAAAGCATTCCTCTCAGTGAGCAGCAGAATTCAGGACAGTCCTTCCCCCAAATCTGAATGAGAATGGCATTCTCACCTTCAAACCAGCTGATGGGATCATGATGAGTTTTTAAATGTGGCCAGGGTGACAAATGGACCATAGAGAGATATTTAACACCAGTATTTTTCTTGTTTATCTGGAAGTAAGAAGTGCCCCCCCCCAAAATAACAGCTAAACATTTTTGGGGTGTTTGCTAGATGCTGGATTGGAACTGTCCAAGAAGAATAGGACACAAGACACAAATGTAATTCACACGAGTGACATGAAATTCACCGGTGGCCACATTTTTATTTTAAAAAAAACACGTGGAATTAATTTTCTACCATATTTTATTTAACACAGCCCATCCAAAGTGTTATATTTGCGATTCACGATCAGCTAGCCGCATTTCAAGTGCTCAATGGTCACACGGAGCAAGTGGCTTTCATACTGAACAGTGCAGCTCTGGATGATTTACACGGATTACATCTTTAATCCTTTCAATACTCTTCTATTATAGGAGCTATGGCTCCATTTTACACACAACAAGGAGGAAGCACAAGAAGAATGGGGAACTTACTCGAGAACACACAGCTCGGAGATGGCAGACCTCCAGGGTCTGCCAGGAAGAATCTGATTTCAGAGCCGGTCCTCCCTAGCATGGTAGGGTGCTGCCTCTGTAAGGGTCATGCTTCCTGACCAACAAAAGTGTCTTCATCAACATTCTTAGGGCTATAATTCAAAAGACCTGACCACACTATTTAGAGGAAGCAAGATTTATTTGCTCAATGTCTTGGATATTTCAGGTTCAGTCCATTTGAGGCCAGGGTCTTGGAGCTTAGGGCATGACTGTGGAAAGCACAGCAGAGAGGGAGAGAGCAAGGGCTCTGCTCTCAAAACATGGAGGCTAAAAGCGAGAGAAAGAGAGAGAGAGAGAGAGAGAGAGAGAGAGAGAGAGAGAGAGAGAGAGGGAGGGAGAGAGAGAGAGGGAGGGAGGGAGGGAGGGAGAGAGAGAGAGAGAGAGAGAGAGAGAGAGAGAGAGGGAGGGAGGGAGGGAGGGAGAGGGAGGGAGGGAGAGAGAGAGAGAGAGAGAGAGAGAGAGAGAGAGAGAGAGAGAGAGGGAGAGAGAGAGAGGGAGAGAGAGAGAGAGAGGGAGAGAATGCTTTGTTACTTGTGAACCTTCTCCATGGGGCTGGTTCTTCTCCATCTCTCACTAGAAGAGCCCGGTTTCAGATGTGTTCCTTGCCTTCTTGGGAGATACTGAATAATAGTGCCCAATTGTCTGGAAAGAGAGACAGTTTTGTGGGAGCACTTGACAGAGGTGAAGGAAGTTTGAAATGGAGCAGTTTCTAAACAGAAATGGAAGGTGAACCACTGGGAAGAACAGCAAAGAAAGAAGGACTTTAGAGATCATGCACTCACTGTCCTTTGTTACTTAAATTAAACAAGAAATTGTATATTCTAGTACTTAATTTTCAAATTATTGCCATAACTTTGGCCTAAATCTTTTTCTTTCTCTCCTCATTTAATCTCTTCTATTCCGGTGATAAGTCTCAATTTTATATCTTCAGCAGAAACCTCTTCTTTGCCTTCCAAATCCATATAAGTACACTCAGAGGCTAAGACATATGTGTTCACCAAAAGCTACATTCTAGAATGTATAGCAGCCGGGCATGCTGGCGCACGCTTGTAATCCCAGCATTCGGGAGGCTGAGACCGGAGGATCGCAGTTCACGGACAGCCTCAGCTACTTAGAGAGGCTCTTTGCAACTCAGTGAGGCCCTGTTTCAAAATAAAGAATAAAAAATAGGTCAGGGGCTGTAGCTTAGAGGTCAAATGCCCCTGGGTTCCATTTCCAAACCTGCAAAAAAAAAAAAAAAAAAAAAAAAAAAAAAAGAATGTATATAGTAATACTATGGGTAGAACAAAAATAACAGAGACAACTTTGTACAGCAATGAGAACTGATAAATCACCACTGTTCACCAGAAAGTAGATGAAGCACAACACAAAACAAACATGCTGAGTGAAAGAAGACCAGAGGAAAGAGGACAACATGTTCTATGGTCCTATCCAGTTCACATTTTAAGACAGATGGACAAATGCTTGGTGTTAGAACCAGGTATGGTTACCTTTGAATTATGGTACTTAGAAGTGGAAGATGGTGGATTTCTGAGGTCTTGGTACTGTTTTAATTCTTGATTTGGGAGCTGGTTACATGGGTGTGTTCAATGCGAGACAAATCACTGTGCTATGCGTTTTGAGTACACATTCCTGGATGTGTGTTTTAGATTTACAAAAACTCTACAATACATTCAAGAGAAGATTTCACCAACTAGCTGATGAATATATTTTCAGATTTAAAAAAATTATTTATATCTGAAAAAAACTATTTTTTATGTTCCCTACATGAGAATAATTTTACATAATCGTGGGGATCCTCTCTGACACTATTGGCCTTAGGGATCCAGTTAGAAGATGCCTTATACATCTTCTGGGTGTGTTCTTTGCAACAGCCCTTGTAACTTTTTCAAAGACATATACTTTGAACTATATTAATAACACCTGTGCTATTCACTTTATATGCATTTTTTGAAGTTGTCAAAGCTAATTTACAATTGCTAATTTACAATTATGATTCCAAGGAAATAAAGATGGATTTAGGTTTACTTTCCCTGCTTTAAAAGCACAGAACTATATGAAACTATGTGAAAATGGTCAACTTATTTACACAAGGACTTCCAGCAAAGAAAAAGAATAAGAGAAGAGAGAAAGAGAAGAGGAGAAGGAGGATGCAGGGCGTGGTGGCGCACGCTTGTAATCCTCGCTCTTGGGAGGCAGAGACAGGAGGATTGCGCTGGTTCGAAGCCAGCCTCGCTGGCTTAAGAGACCCGTCTGTTTCCAAAGAAAAAGAAAAAGAAAAAAGGTGTCTGGGAGTGTAGCCCGGAGGTAGATAGGTTTCCAGGAACCCCAGTACAACCAAAAAAATTTAAAAAAATTAAAAAAAGAGGAGAAGGAGGAAGAGGAAAGAGAAAGGAAAGGCAAAAATAACTGGAAATGAAAGTGAAAGTGGAGGAAAAACAGGATTGGAGGGGGCAGAAAAGAGTAGGAGGAGGTTTTATACAGATCTAGAAAACAAAAAGGAAGTATGTTGATTTGGAAATATTCTATAATTTGTGTTTTTGTTTGTTTGTTTGTTTTTTTGTCAGGGTGCTGGGTTTCTGCCCTGTATAGTAAGTAGCCTTTAGGATGCAGCCACAAGAATAAAATCAGAAGCAGAGGGTTATGACATGACTTAAGGAAAATCAGATGCTGAGACAGAGAAGTAAAAGAAATGCTGTTGCCTCCAGGGTAAGCTTTGAGTTAGGGAGCTGGCTACAGAAATAAGAAGATGGATAGGAAGCAGCCTGGAATGGTGGAGCTGGCATGTACTGAAGGCTGATGGGAGAACTGGAGCTTTGGGCTGGACACTTTATTCAGCATGACAGTAATGGTGGTGAGAGGAGGCTTGCATTAATATCTCTGAGGCAGAGCACTTGAAAAAAATAAAAGCTCCCTTTGCTTCCTTAAGGGTCATAGAAGTGTGAAGAGTGGTAGAGGATCTACAGATTCTGGGTATGAGAGTACAGAGGTGACAGAACCCAGTTTCAAGTACCCAGGCCCAACCTCTCAAGCATCAGGATCCCTCCAGTGCCCAAGAAGCTTGCTCAGACCAGCTAAAATTAATAGTCCAGACATTCCCATGCACCAGGTAGCTCCATTACCCCCCATTTATACAATAAAATACCCAGAACTCCACACCAGTGTCTCCTTGCAGAAAATATAATAAAAGAGTCAGCTTTTTATAAATTGGGACATTTTTCCAGACCATTCAAATTTGGAGACTATTTAAACAAAGGTAGTTAGGGTTTCATTGGACTGAAGAAAGCTATTTAAGCCAGAAAATATTAAGGAGTAAGTGTGTGTGTGTGTGTGTGTGTGTGTGTGTGTGTGTGTTTTCACTGGAATTGAATTCAAGGGCATTCTGCTTCTGAGCTACAACTCTAAGCCTATTTTGTATTTTATTTTAAAACAGGGTCTCACTAAGTTGCCAAGGGTCTCACTAAGTCACTGGGGTTGGCCTCAAACTTGTAATCCTACTATTTTGGTCTCCCAAGTACTGGAATTATAGGTATGTGCCACCACACATAGTTCATTGAGCTGTTTTTAATTGAAAGGTTTAAGTTTCTTGAGACCAATTAGGTTGTGGGTTCTTGAGAAAAAAGCAACTTACTTTATAGAAAATACGGAAGCTGTATTTTCTCTGTACATACAAGTATATATATAGAACACATTGGTGACCCCCTAACCCAGATGAAAATACCCCATGTATTTCATGCTTAATTAAATATTCCAAGCAGAGAACATTTCCCAACCAAAGTGTATACTAAATCATCAACATTTTTAACATTACTGCTTCTGTGGAAGATATTTGACAGAAACTCCAGAAAACAATTTTCTTGTATTTCTTTTAACAGAACAGATTAACAAGCTCTCTATATATTTCTCTGTCAGCCAAGATTTTCATCTAAATGGCAGCTATGGAAGATAAGAAGCATTCTGAAAGGAGAAACAAAATACAAAGACCTGTATCTGGGATCAAATACAGTTGTGCGGCCCATGAAGAAAAAGGATTATCTTCCTTTTTGACACTGTTACTTGGAAATATATGCGTATATAGAGAGATAGATATAGATATCAATCTTCATATATTATAAATATTATATGCATTCTGTTTCTACACATGGTAAATGTAACTTCTGATGCACTCCTTATAACTAAATTCCATGGCAAAATACTGTGTGCTCCTGCAAAAAAGAACTCAACTAAATGGACATTAGCTACTTAATTTGTATCAGATTTTATAACTATTATTTTGGGATTTGAGGGGTTTTTTTGTTTATTTGGTGTGCGTGCGTGTGTGTGTGTGTGTGTGTGTGTGTGTGTGTGTGTGTGTTATTGGGGATTGAACCCAGAGGCATTCTATCTCTGAGCTATACCCCCAGATGGTTTCAGTTTTTATTTTGAAATAGGCTCTTGTTAAGTTGATGATATTCTCACTTTTTGCTGAGGCTGCTATTGAACCAAACCCTCCTCCTATTTCTTCCTCCCAAGCACTGGGATTAGGTATGCACCACCAAACCTATCATAACTATTGTATTTTTAAAGATACATTAACAGGCAGGAAATGGATGAGAGACACTATGAAAACATACCTATAGTATCAGTTTTCTGATTCAGTTTAATCCATAAAATTAGAATTCCAATACTAGCAGGCAAGTTGAGATTAACTAGTAGAAATTCTAAATTTAAATGATGAGAAAACTGAAGATGTAGGTAATATTCCTACAGACAAATCATTATTTCTTGATACAAGTAGGTCTCTGGTTGTAACTGAGTGCTCTTGTCTTTCTCCCTACTCTGCCATGTCATCTCATGAACATGAACTATTCCAAGATACATAGGTCCTAGTCCTAGAACACGGCCTTGGGTAATTGCTTCACCTCATCGTATTTCAGTATTTTTGTTCTTTTTTCTATAGAAGAGTGGGTCCTATTTAGATAATCAATCATATATTTATATATCTTCAGAGTTAGATATATCATTTGAAAAAAGTGATCTTTTCCTTGTAAGTTTAGGACAAATCTGTGTCTACAGGAATGAAGCAGAATTTGTCTTTGATCAGTGATGACCTTTAATATGGCAACTTCAGACAAACTAATCCTTTCTTTGCCTTAGTGGTTGGTAGATGAGACCCACTATTGGCCTGATCTAGATAACTATTCTACTGTCTTCATTTGGAACTTGGAAGTCTAGGTGCAGCCATTATCTGGTAATCTATAGCGCCAGGCACAAAATAAGCATTTCTGATTGCCATTTCTGATTGCTTAAAATACCCAGAATTCTTAATGTCATATTTCCTGTTGTGCAGGTAGCATTTGCCTTTTAATGTTTTGTTTTGCAGTGGAAAGTCTTGGTACAAATAGTTGTGTACTATTTGTATGTGGTATGTATTTACAATTGAATTAATATTATCTCTTTAAATTTTCTTTCTTTAAATAATAATATGCACTGTGAATAACATCTATCTACTGAAATTCTAAAACCTTCCTAAACACAAGATAACATAGAATCTTCTCGTCCTACTGTATTCTTCTGACTTGTAATAGACACTCAATTCTTAAATAGTTGAAGCACCTCTGAAATCAAAGGTACAAACAGCCTATTCATTTCTCAACACATTATTATTCTAATTAATATAAGTCACACAGGTGCAATGTGTGATGGGAGTCATTTATAAATTAATAAATAAACACATTTCAAAAGGACTCTGACTTATAAAAATAATGCCTCACTAAAAAAATAAAAAATCAAGACCAACTATTGTTCAAGCACTGCTTGTTGGATTATTGGTTTATAAGCAAACAAACAGAAAAAATGACAGAAATTTCAAACAGTAACCTCTCTGGAGAGAAACAAAGCAGTTCAATAGACGTGTACAGCTCTATATAAAAGAGCGAGTTGAGGATAATTAAAAAAAAATTCTGAGAAAGTGATAAGCTCAATTTATATCCTTTCAAAAGAAAGAGAAACAGAAACTTGGGATTGAAATAATATCTTGTGGCTTTGCAAAGCTCTTTATCCAAGGACCCATTTGCTTTACAAAAAGAAATTCATTAATTTTCCACACATCCTTTTGACTCTGGGTAAGTGCTATGTTATTGCAACCTTTTGAAGACCAAAGAGATGGAAGTCAAAGAAAGACCCAAGGCACAGGCCCAGTAGTTAGTGATGCTCAGAAGAGACCTCAGACCTCTCTCAAAATCTACAGCCCCTGCAACTTTACCTTTTCATCTCGTTGGATGAGCACAGGCAGATGGGCAACCTAGACGAGAGTGGTGTTACAAACACTCTGTACTTAGTGTGTTTCTTCCAGGGTGCTTTGCAGACATTACCTCATTAATGATCATAACAGCTTTTAAAAAGGGAGAAGGAATGGTCTCCACCCTTATTTAATGGATGGGGTGGCAATTGCTATGGCCATAACATAATTCAGTGTTGTGGCTGAAAAGGGAGCAACATTCCCCAAACCCTCAGATCAGGGCACCATCAGCTGCTCAGAATTGTAGCTTTTGGGAGTAGCTGATAGCAAAGGAAGCTAATTCCCAGTGTCGGTGGCTGTATAAATAGACCAGATGAACACCACCACTCATTGTTACCAGATACAGCAAAATACAACCTTCTCGTGTTAACACAACAAATATTATAGAGGGCCAGCCAGGAACACTTCACTGTCAGAGGGGGCAAAGAAAGAAAACTGGAAGGAAGCAAGGAGTTGAGACCCATAAATCAGACATAAGCATTCCATTCAAATAATTTACATTCGTTCGTTCATTCAGTAAACAGAAAGTTTTTAGATGTTGCAAGTGAAGGGTACAAATACAAATCATACTTTGCCTTCTGGAAGATTAGTCTGGTAGGATAATCAGACTCTTAAAACTTGGAGCATAACTGTGCATTTATGTCATTGTCAACATGATTTATATCATGATGTGAGACTATAATGCACCAATAAAAGAAAAAAAACTTGGAGCATAAATCAATAAGTATCCACATACTTAAAGCCAAGTAATTTTTGACAGAGGTACCAAAAACATACATTGAAGAAAAGACAGCCTTTTCAACAAATGGTTTTGAAAAAACTGATTGTCCATTTGTAGAAAAATGGAATTAAACCCCAACCTCTCACCCTGCACAAGAGTCAATTCAAAATAAATGAAAGACTTAGAAATTAGACCAGAGACTTTGAAATTAGTACAGAAAAGCATTGAGATCACCACTCTAACATATAGGCATTGGTAGAAACTTTCTCAATAAGACCCCCAAACCTCAAGAAATTAAAACAAGAATTTATAAGTGGGATGTCATTAAATTAAAAAGTTTCTGTTCAGCAAAGAAAACCATCAAGAGTCTAAAGAGAGAGCCTATAGAATTGGATATCTTTGCCAGCTATGCCTCTGACAGAGAACTAATATCTAAAACAAATAACCCAATCAAGAAATGGGCAATTGAACTAAACAGACACTTCACAAAAGAAGAATACAAATGGCCAATAAATATATGAAAAAAGGCTCAACATCATTAGCAATTAGGGAGATGCGAATCACAACTACACTGAGATTCCATCTAACCTCAATTGGAATGGCAATCACCAAGAATTCAAGCAACAATAAATGCTGGCAAGACTGTACTGAAATAGGTACTCTTACACACTATTGGTGGGATTTCAAATTAGCACAGCTGCTATGGAGATTAGTGTGGCGATTCCTCCGAAAACTGAGAACGGATCCACTGTATGATCCAGCTCTACCGCTCCTGGGTATCTTTCCAAAGAGACTGAAATATTATAGTGATACATCTTCACGAAGGGACAGAATATTTTAGAAATACATGCATATCCATTAGTATAGCAGCACGATTCACAATACTCAAATCATGGAACCAACCTAGGTTATCCATCAACAGATGAACTGATTACAAAGTTATGAGATATGCACACAATGGAATTCTACTCAACAAGAAAGAAGTACAAAATTAGGTCATTTTCAGGGAAATGGATGAACCTGGAGGACATCATGTAAAGTGAGATTAACCACAGAGAAAGCGAATGGTCGCATGCTTTGTCTCATATGCGGCAGCTAGGGAGTAATTGGTATACAAGAGAGTTTATGGAGAATGGAGGAGAAACTCTAGTGAAGCAATGGACCAGGCCTCGGGGAGGGTGATAATGGGGGGAGAATTAATTCAGGAAACACTTCCGTTGACATTAAATGTAGATGTGAAATTACCAGTGTCAATCTCAACATCATGTATGAAGGAGGGGTTTCAATGTCATGTATGTATGAAGGAGGATTTCAGAGGGGGGTGGGGGAGGCCGGCCAAGTACTGTGTGCACGTATGTCTCTATTAATCTGAACAACATTATGATGTGAGGCTGCAATACACCAGTAAAAAATGTAAATAGATAAATAAGTGAAATTATACCTGACTATTATAGAAGCACAAAAATAGAACACTGAAGTCAGATGGGCACGCAACAGAAACATTCTTGCAGAAATCTGTAGAACATGACAAGAGGTGATGGGAGACGCTAGCCAACTCTTTGGGTGTGCTGGGTCAGATTTTTTCAAAGTACTTTTACTTGGGTCCATCAAAGGGTGATGAGAGCCTTGCAGTGAGAATTAAAATTCAGGAGGCAGAGGTTAACTTCTTTCACTGAGGTTGGCTTTGTACGCCCAACTTACATGGCTAGATTAAACCAGAAAACTTGGAGTTACAAGCAAGAGACCATGTAGGGTAAGAGCGGCTTGGTGAACCGATCACTTTTCCCATTTTCTTGCCTGAAGGGATCAGGAGAAACTTGTTACAGAATCCCGTTTCCTACCCAGGACTGTTGGCCATGGTGTTTCACTGTGAAAACACCCTGTATTCCCCCTGCCTGTTCCCGTTTTACACTGAGATGAGCAGGTCCAGCAAGCGCCTGCATGTCTGTGGACATTATGGGATAGAATCCCAAAGCGGTGTGACTAAACAGTCTGTGTGTGAAGCTTTATATAATGTTTTATATATTTTTCAAACATGTTGCCCTACAAATGATCTCATTTGGGTCTTTACGCCACGCCCAAGTGCACTCAAGACATATACTGCGGTGTCTGTTGATGACTAAAGAAATTTACGCTGAGAGAGTTCAAAGCTTTCCCCAAGTTAAAGTAGTGCAGTGGATCAACAAACTCTGTGCAGGGCTTCGGGACCTCCTTCCCGACCCCATGCTTCCTCAGACCTCCTAATGAGGCCGAGAGCCCAGAGTCTGCAAAGAGCGGTCACTGGTTGACCAAAATTAGGTGAGATCTCTGAGAAAGGCAGCTTATGACTGAGCTGGGTATCTAAGGTGTGTCCTCAGTGGGAGACTCAGAAAATCCTCAAAAAGCACCACACAGGTGGAATTGAACCATGCCCTGTCAGTGTTCTTTTTTTTTTGTTTTTTAACCATCATTACTTTTTGGGTAGTAGGAATTGAACACGAGGCATTCTACCTCTGAGCCATACCCCCTGGCCCTTTCTGTTGTTTATTTAGACATAAGATCTCATGAAGTTGCTGAGGCTGGCCTCAAACGTGCGATCCTTCCGTCTCAGCCTCTCAAGTATTGGGATTACAGGCACAGGCCACCATGCCCAGCTATGCCCTGTCAGATTTCAAGCACTAGCTCCCTAGCATGGATGGAACTAGAAAGCCAGCCTGAAAATCTAAAGGCAAAGACAGCGTGGTTCTTAGGATTAGTCCTACTGTGTGTGTGGGGGGGGTGAATACTGCCCAAACCAGGCAGTACTGTCTTTCATTGTGAACAACCACAGCTCTTGGGGTGGGGGCATCCCATGTCGCCCATCAGTGCTTGTGTAAAGAGCAGCTCAAGCAAGAGTTAGCACACAGAAGGAAAACGTAGTGGTGGCCATGCTGCATCGCCATAAAGTGAAGGGAAGTAGTATCTTCTCAGGGGACGGCGTGGAAAACCCTTCACTGTGCAAGTTCCCTCAGATTTTACTTTTCTGATTTGATTCTAATAAACAAAAGAAATCCTTCTCCGCTGGACACAGAATTGGAAAAATTCAGAAGTCTACTATGAGTGTTGAAATGGCTTCCCAGAGAATGTGTTTTTCCCAAAATTCCCACAGCTTGTTAGTAGGACTGTAAGGTGCTGGTACTCAGTCCTCCATGTATGCCCTGTATCCAGTTCCCCTTTAGTTATTTATTTATTTGCAGTACTGGAGATGGAACTCAGGGGCATTCTACCTCTGAGCTACACACCTAGCCCTATCCCCTCTTCCCGCCCACCCATCCCTCCCCCTTACTGTGGATGGAACACAGAGGCATTCTACCTCCGAGCTACACCCCCAGCCCTAGTTTTTATTCTTTATTTTGAAACAAGGTTTTACTGAGCTGCAAAGGGCCTCACGAAGTAGCTGAGGCTGGCCAGGAGCTGTGATCCTCCTGTCTCACCCTCCCAAATGCTGGGATTATAAATGTGTGCCACCATATCTGGCTTCCTATTTTTTATTATTTATCTTTAAAACAAGATCTCACTCAGTTGCAGAGGATCTCACTAAATAGCTGAAGCTGTCCAGGAATCTACGATCCTCCTGTCTCAGCCTTACAAGTGGGTGCCACCACACCCGGCTATCCAGTTCCTCTTTACCACCACCTCTCCTCAGCCCTTGTTGTGCATTATTTAAAAATACTTCTGCCTGGCATGGTGACTCACACCTATAAACTCACTGTGAAAAATGCTGAGACAGAAAGATCACAGGTTCAAAGCCAGCCTCAGCAATTTAGTGCGAGCCTCAGCAACCTAGCAAGACCCTGCACCTCTGTTCCATCTCTAGTGCCACAACAAATAAAAAATAAAATAAATAAAATTAAAAAATACTCTCACAACTTTTCCTCGCTGTGTTCCCAAGTAACCCTGGTAGGCCGGCTAGCATACTTCCCAAGTGGCACTTGGGTCTATGAACAGGTGAATGGATAAAGAAAATACACACACACACACACACACACACACACACACACACACACACACACGAAAAGGAGTTTTGCTCACCCATAAAGAAGAATGAAATAATGTCATCTGCAGAAAAATGGAGATCTGAAGAACATCGTGTTAAGTGATATAAGACAGACCCAGACTCAAAAGGTCCAGGATCATATATTTTCTCTAACATGGAAGCTGAAGAGAAAATCATGAGGAGGGGGAAATCTCATTTAAAAAGAAGGGAAACTAAAAGAGTAGAATAGATGATGGGGTCAGAGAAAGGGAGAAGAGGGGTGAAGGGAAGGTACTGGAGAATAAAATCGACCGAATTATGCTGTGTTTAGGTACGAATATATCACAATGGACCCCACTGTCATGCATAATTAGAATGTACCAATAGAAAAATTTTTAAAAGAAAGACTATCCAAAACAAAAAGAGACTCGAATTCTCTCTCAAGTGTTTCAGATAGCATAGGTGCTTACTAGAATATTTTCTCAAATAATAAAAAATAGCACTCAGGTTGTTTCGTAATTTTTCTATTTCTAGACCCATCTCTCCCTGTTTACATGATATGCGTGATCTTGGTCGTTTGTACCTCTGGTGCCTGGAACTGTGTGTGACTCTTTTTAAGCCAATCAAAAGAAAGGAAGTGATGATAGGCAAGTTATCTCCGCTTTGTAAGCAACCTCAGCTCGTGGAAACAGCCTGCTCCTGGTGGTCCCACAGCTAGAGAGCAACAGGTCCAGCTCTAATCGCAAGATCTCAGACCCACCAGTCATCCCATGATATTAATCCCAGACTCCACTGACAATGTTTGAGTGACGGCAGAATTCTGGCTCTCTCTCCCAGTAACTAGCATAGAGAATGGGATATTTACGAGACTTGCCATTTCATCTGCTCTGTGACCTTCCCTCAACAGTTCTGGGTCTCCCCACTCTACCTTGTGCACCTGTCTCAGCTCAGGTGCACCCCATGTTGTACGAAAGCATCCCCCATAAAGGTGTCAAGGCCTTGACAGCAGGCCTTCAAATTCTGAACATATACTTACCGTAGTCTGAGCATATACTTAGCATATACTGAGAAAAGTGCTCAGTATGTGGATGAAAAAGGAATGGGAAGGAAGAAAGCAAAAATGAAAACACTGTGTATCTTTTCGTTTATTTATCAATCAAACCAAGGTATGACAACATGTAAGTTACTATCTTATGAAATAATACCACCAAGAAAGGCAGGAGAAAAAAACATCCCAGGAGTTGTTTGATACAGTGAAGCATACATCGAAGCTAATGCTACATGTCACTTCAGAAGAAAATACTTTTTTAGAAGATAACAAAAACAGAGAGATACGGAGAATAACCCCTCCAAAGCCGGCACACAAGAGCTGGATGTGGTGGGAGAGGCCTTATCTGCCCGTCGAACTGGTAACACAGCCAAAGCTGTAAGAGAAACACAGTCTTCCCACACATGCATTCCATCCCTGGGCTACACCTGAGTCACAGGATCACAGGAGTGGTTAATATCCATTTATAAGGCTCCTGAGAGAAGACCATATGAGACCAGTCAGAAAGCATGGGCTTTGGCCAGTCACATGCTTCCAGGAGCACAGACTTCACAGCCCAGTAAAATCCCATTTAAAAAAAAAAAATGGAGCAGGCATAGTGGCACACACCTGTAATCGAGTACTTGGGAGTCTGAGACAGGAGGATCACAGATACAAGGCCAGCCAGCCTCAGCAACTTAACTAAGAACCTTAGCAACATAGCAAGACCCTGATTCAAAACAAAAAATTAAAAAGGCTGAAGGTATACCAATAAATAAGTGAAAGAAAGACTCTAGGAGAGATCAAGAAGGTGGGGGCGGCAGCCAGTATTCAGGAGAGGCAGACAGATCCAACCAAATCCACCTTGAATTTTTGAAGAAATCTCCCCAAAAGTAGACTGCTACTGCCACACATGTGTAAGAATTCTGGACAACATACTATGTAAGAAAAATATCTGGGGCAAGTTGGAGGGAGCCCCGCCCATATTGCTGGGCCAGCTCACTGCAACAGGTGTCCTGGGAGACCTCAGCTCATGACCACCGTGCTCATCTGCACTGCGCTGGGGGCCAGGGTGTGCTTGGAGCATCGGATCCCGCTCTCCATGGTGAGGCTGTGAGCCTCCACTTTCAGCGGGGAAATAAAATCCCTTGCTGATAGGGAATTGGGCTCCCAGCTTCTGCAAATGACACGTGCTGTTTGTGTGTGTGTGTGTGTGTGTGTGTGTGTGTGTGTGTGTGTGTGTGTGAAAAATGGGAACCTCTGTAAACCTCCTGCCCACAGTGACAAGGAGGACTGGAGCCTGCTGCACGGTGAGGCCAGGTCTGGAGCCAGCGAGGCCGGGCGTGGAGCCTGTTGCATGGCAGGCCTGGAACTGGTGCCTGCTCCACAGCAAAGGGCCAGCGGGTTTCTTCAGCTGTGTGGCCAGGAAGCAATAGAAGTTGCCACTGTCTCACCTAATCTCTCAGCAGATTTCCAGATCTACATGACCTTTATTAAAAAAAAAATGGTGATGAGTGGATTATCTTGTCAAAGTTACTTACCTTCTGGCTTTCAGGTTTTCAGTAAGTGGGAATAAGTGTGGAGAAAGAGAAGCTCTAATACACTGTTGGTGAGATTGCAAGTTAATGCAACCACTTTGGAAAACAGTATAGAAGATCCTCAGAAGAAGGAAAACGAACTTACCACATGATCCAGTAATACCACCTCTGGGTATCTACCAAAAAGAATGAAAACCAAAATACCAAACTAATGCATGAACAACCATGTTCATAGCTGCACAGTTCATCATTGCCAAACTGTGCAACCAGCCAAGATGTCCTTCAATGGATAAGTGAAATTCAAAACTATGGGATATGTACACAATGGAATTTTGCCCACCCATAAGGGAGAACAAAATTATGGCATATAGAGTGAAATGTCACACAAAAAATAAGAAATTAGATGCTTTTCTTAATGTGAAAAATATGAGGGGGAAATGGGTAACAGGAGGACCTCTAGATGAAGAAGGGACCCTACAGAGGAGAAATGAAGGTGACATATCTGAGGGGATAAGAGGGAGGATACGGGAAACTCTTTAAAGTACATGATGTACTTAAACATATCAAAGTCAATCAGGAAGCCAAGCATGGGTAGGAGGGAGGGGAAGGGAAGGGGTTAGAGATTGGTAGGGGCTGATTGGGTGATGTGTGCATGTATATCTCCTTAAGTTTTGTATCCCATTGAGATGTATGACTACAATGCACCAATAAAATTTTATTTAAAAAAAGAACCAAAAGTCAAAAAAAAGAGAGAAAGAAAAAGAGAAAGAGACCTCTTACATAATGGTACAAATAGTCTGTAATTACCAAAAGAAAGTTTATTTATATTGGATCGTTGGGGTAAGAATTCATTTTAATGCCAAACAACTCCCTCCTTCTCTTCTCTTCTCTTCTCTTCTCTTCTCTTCTCTTCTCTTCTCTTCTCTTCTCTTCTCTTCTCTTCCCTTCCCTTCCCTTCCCTTCCCTTCTCCTCTCCTCTCCTCTCCTCTCCTCTCCTCTCCTCTCCTCTCCTCTCTCTCTCTCTCTCTCTCTCTCTCTCTCTCTCTCTCTCTCATACTGGAGATTGAACCCAGGGGCATTCTACCTCCTAGCTATACCCCCAGCCCTATTGTTTATTCTTTATTTTGAAACAGGGTCTCACTGAGTTGCAAAGGGCCTCCCTAAGTAGCTGAGGCTGTCCACAAACCGGGATCCTCCTGTCTCAGCCTCCCAAGTACTGGAATTATAAGCATGTGCCACCATGCCCGGCTCATCTTATTTTTTTATATAAAGCTATTTTTGAGATAACTTTGTGAAAATCACTTCAATGGCCTCAGTTTTCTGTCTTGATGCAAACTGATGCCAATTTCATGATAAACATGGGCTGGTTCACAGGTGGAATCTCAATTTACAACTGGAATTAGGAGATTAATTCCTTGGTTATCTCATCCAGGCTGTTAAAAGGCAAAAGAAGAGCCGGGCGTGGTGGCACACGCTTGTAATCCCAGCATTTGGGAGACCTACACAGGAAGATCATTGTTGGAGGACAGCCTCAGCTACTGAGTGAGGCCCTTTGCAACTCAGTGGGACCCTGTTTCAAAATAAAGAATAAAAATGGGCTTGGGGTATAACTCGGAGGTAGATTACCCCTGGGTTCCATCTCCAGTACCGGAAGGAAGGAAGGAAGGAAGGAAGGAAGGAAGGAAGGAAGGAGAGAGGGAGGGAGGGAGGGAGGGAGGAGAGAGAGAGAGAGAGAGAGAGAGAGAGAGAGAGAGAGAGAGAGAGAGAGAGAGAGAGAGACAGACAGGAAGGAAGGAAGGAAGGAAGGAAGGAAGGAGAAAGAAAAGAGGGAGGAAGGAAGGATGGAAGGATGGATAAAAATAGGGCTGGAAGTTAAATGCCCCTGGGCTCCATCCCTAGTACTGAAAAAATTATATAAAAAGGTAAGAACACTGAGCTTGGACAAATAGAAGCAACACTGTATAGTAGGAAATAAGTGAGTATAAAGACAAAACTCAGGGAATTCATCTTCTCTAGAGGGTTAGAGATCAACTATCTCTACAATAGTTGCACATCAGGGTGACTGACTGTGGGAGAGAGCTGCGGCCCTGGCTCTCTCTCCCTGACTCCGTCAGCGGTACCAAACCCGCCAGGCTTCACCGAGGGCCACAGACTCAACCCTCAGACGCCATTCCTACCAGGAACACGGAGCCTGCAGCAGAGGGAGCAGATCCTCAATCAGCCAGGACAGTACCTTCCTGGGGTTTTCACCTGTTCGGAACACTTACCGCAACAGAATTCGTGAGAATTTCCCGAAGTTGGGACATATGAGCCAAGAGAAACAGGATGAGGGTCCAGTTCAGCAGCATCCCTCCACTTTCTCTTTTCGGCTTAAGCGTGCTGAGCTGGAACACCCTTAGGTCCTCTGCACTGCAGCTCCTTGGAGCTACTGAACCCCATCATTTAGGCTCTGGCTTCTGAACTTGCAGAACTCAGTCTCAGTGTTGTGCCCACAAGGGTCCTTTAGAGACCACACTGTCTGAATCAGCCGCATGGGCACTTGAATCCACCTCCCTACACTTCGATCTTCTGCAGAGCAACAATCACTGATTTAGATTTTTATTGTATATTTTTTTTATTGTGGTGGCTGCTTAATAGAAGATAAACTCCATGGGGGACAGGACCTTGTTGGAATCAAAGGGGGTGCCTGCGTGCATGCGTCTATGAGTCTGTGGATTGCGCTCAAGGGCATTCTACCTCCAAGCTACACCCTCAGCACCCCCCTTTAAAAATTTCTTTATGTTTTCAACTATGCTATATCCCCCCATCACTTTTCTTTATTTCTTCATTTTCTCAGGAACCCAGGGTCTCATTAGGCGGCTGAGAATCTTGCTAAATAACTAAGTCTGTCCTCGAACCTGCACTCCTCTTGTCTCTCTTCCCAAGCCCTGGGATTAAATGTGTGCACAACCATCTCTAGCTTCAATAAATATTTGTTGAAAAATTAATCCAGCATAACTCTCCTTTGACAGATAAGGAAGCATAGCGGAAACCCAAGCACAATGTTCTCAACACGCAGCTACTTTCTAGGTATGTGGAAGAAAAAAGAAAGAAAAGAATGAGGCATGGGGTTTATTTCTAGACCCATGTTCTTTTTCATGGGTTTGTAATCATTTTACTCTGATTTTTCCCTCATGTATAGGAATGAAGTCAATAAGGGGGAAATTGGAATTCTAAAGGGGACATGGACAGATTTGCAGTATAATTTGACGAGGTCTTGATCCACTGAGATTTTTCTGCCTTTTAAATTTTGACCAAAGTTAAGGAACACACATAGTCAACTAAGTATAAATAAGGGAACAAAATAAAATGCCCTTACCAGGAACATTTTCTCATATGCTCACCAGAGTGTAAATTATTCATTAAAAGTCTTTTCCTTAGGATTGAGATGTTGATTTCTTAAATGTTTCTGCCAAAGCAAATTTCCCCTGAAAACTATGAGTTAATTAAGTCAACATCATTCCCAGCACTCTTCTCTCTTGCACTTGTTGGAGGCTGATAAAACTAAATACAAATGCTCCTAGCATCCTATACCTACGGAGGGACCATATTAACAGAGTTAGCCAGTGAAACAAAGTAAAACTCACAGGAAGACTTTAAAGAAATTTTTGCTCTCCTAATAAAGGGATAATTTTCTTCATTTCTTTCTGCCTTGAATATTCACTTGATGACTGGAACTTGGCAGCTACCTTGTAGCTATGAGGGAACTGTTAAAGAGATCTCAAGGTCACCGAAATGGCTTCAGCAGCTTCTACCTCCAGAATCTTAGTATGTGAGAAAAATGTATTTTTTTTTAATTTGTAAAAGCCGCAGTCAATTGGATTCTTCTTTATGTTGCTGAGAGATTGCCTTTTTGACTCAAAATTTGAAAATCCTGAGCTTTGCACTGGATACAAGGGTAAGTCATATCCTGGCCTGACTTTTCTCTCTAGTGCCTCCAATTCTCCAATGTTCCTACACCTCTAGTTCTCCATAGCCAGAGAACAAGAATGCTCACGGATGGATAATCAAGCCCTAAAGGACCAGAGCAGGAAAGACAAAAATGGAGGTGGATGTGGAGAGGCACAGAGAAGGCAGCCAAGCAAACCAGGAGTTTTGTTTTCTTAACAATAGAGCCCTTATATCAAATGAAACCAAACCCCCAATGCCAATAGTCTAATCAGATGAGAGCCCAGTTTCTCTACTTGAACACCGCAGAAAGCCCAAGAGTTTCATCATCTCCACCCCCCAGACCCCTCCTCTCCAAACTCATCTCAGCTGAACTCTAGGGCTATTTGAAAATAAATGTGCAACTGATAGGTTTGTCATATAAAATACAGAGTATCCTCCTGTTAAGTTTGAATCACAGATATGCAATGAACAACATTGCATTGGGTACAGTCAAAGATTCTATTTGAGCCAGGTGTAGAGCATGCTCATAATCCCAGTGCTTAGGAGGCTGAGACAGGAGGATTCCAAAAGTTCACACACAGCCAGCCTCAGCAACTTAATGAGGCTCTCTACAATTTAGTGAGACTCTCTTTCAAAATACAAAATGAGGCTGGGCATGGTGGCGCACGCTTGTAATCCCCGCGCTTGGGAGGCTGAGACAGGAGAATGGCACGGGTTTGAAGCCAGCCTCAGCTACTTAGTGAGGCTCTCAGCAACTTAGTGAGACCCTGTTTCCAAATAAAATATAACAAAGGTCTGAGAGAATAGACCAGAGGTAGAAAGCCTCTGGGTTCCACCCCTAGTACCACCAAAAGATAAAAAAATACAAAATGAAATCAAACTTGGGGTGTAGCCCAGTAGTAGAATGTCCCTGGGGTCAACCTTCAGTACCACAAAACAAATAAATAAGTTAGTAAGGTCATCAGATTCAGCAAGTAAACACAATCAGATGCTCAGTGTCATGGTTTGAATTTAGAATGTCCTCCTGACCTCATGTGTAAGACAAGGCAGCCATGTTGGAGGCGGGGCTTGGTTTTTGAGATGGAAATCTTGGGGCTGGGGCTGTGGGGACTACATATAACTCTCCTCCCCTGTTCTTGCTGTTTGCTTTTCACCTGCATGATGTGAGAGCAGAGTCCCTCCACTCATTCTCTCTTTGTTTCTTACTACCTGAGCTCCACAGACTTCACCTAGTCGATCAGGGATTGGAACATCTGAAATCTCCAGAACTGTGAGCAAATAAATCTTTCTCTAAGTTGTGACCACAACTCTGAGCCACCCCCTCAAGTGCTATTGTACTCTTTATTTTAAAACATGGTCTCACTAAGTGGCAGAGAGCCTGACTATGTTTCTGAGGATGACCATGAACCTGAGATCCTTCTATCTCAGTCTCCCAAGTACTGGGATTACAAAGCATGCTTCACCATGCTTGGCCAATCTTAATAATTTAGAACCTGATTTAGCACAAATTTTAAAAAGAGAGGACACAGGAAATTTCCATTTTGATAGAGGAGAGTGATAGATAAATAACAGCCACAAAGCCTAGAGGAGTTGAAAGTGGGAGGGAAATACAGAAAAGGAACCTTAAAATGCTTGAGAATAGAATTTACCTGGTTCAAAGTTTGGTTCAAAATTGGGTATGAAAAACCCATAACTCCCTTTCCATCCAAAGTGCCTCTAAAGTACATCTAAGCCCACCAAGTGCTGTGTTCACTATCACTATAAACTACAATATGATGTGAAACTGTAATGTGCCAATAAAAGTATAAAAATGAAATAAACCGCATCGTTCTTATATTTCCACATGTCCTGTGTATAGTCTATGTGTTCTTTTAGAAGTCGAGATTACTCAGCCACCCATAGAGAGGCGGCAGAATAAGAGAAAACTCTACTATCAACGATGTCCTCAAATCCTGGCTTCTCGACTCCCAATCTGGGACATTTGGCTGTTTTCACAGGGAGAGAATGTTCCTCATCCAATTAAATAAAATGAAGCCGAAGCCAGGTGGAATGCTTCCAGTGAAATACTTGCTTCTCTATCTTCTTATTCACACCCTTCCCCTCATTAGCACAATTGAGCAAACTCAGCTTCTAATAAAGACGTTCCCACTGTATTCGTAATGAAAATAGCGTGCAGAGAATAGCCCCTTCTTGTAGGAGCCCTTTGAATGACACAGAAGCCCCGGAGTCACCTGCAAAAGCCGCCCCATCGGCTACATCCCCTCCAAATTCCTGGCTCTAATTGGGGGGGCGGGGAGGCGGGCGCACGGTGTTTATAGATTCCTTTATTAGAAACCCAGTTCAATAGACATCCCTCGATGTACGCATTGTTTTCTTAAAAGAGTCATGGGGAAGTTATGTGCTGAGTAGTCTTATTAAAGACTAAGTCCACACACAATCAAGGCCGTGTCAAATGTGCACGTAACTGGCCCAGCTTGTCACTTTGAAAACTGAAGCAATGTCTGAAATGTGTTGTTTCAATAACAACAACGAAGAAAAATTGGAAAAAACAAACCCTAAATGGGGCTCTCATTCATGAGCAGTGAGGGTTCTCATCAGAAAAGCCAAGCTGGAAATATGAAGTGACCCTTTTCCGTGCAAAACAAAATGTTGTTACCTGTGCAGGAAATAGAAACAGACTCCTTATGGAATTAATGATTCATTCGCAAGTAGATTTTTTTAATCTAGTGATGGAGATGATGGAGGTTTATGTGGGAGGTGGAGGCACGAGAAGCATCTCCATTTTACCCTATTTTTAGAACAAGAGATGAAATCACTCACGGAAGTGGGAAAAAGACAGGGTATGTCATTTAGTGTCGATTTGCTTTGACTCTTACTTCAATAACTCTTTCTGACACTGTTCTAAAGTATTTAGAAATAATGTTCACCGAAACACTCTTTGCAGTGTTTTCCTGATATTACAAAAGAATTGCTTCCAAAAAACAGCAAAGATATAATGAATTTTGGGTTATACGTAATATATAATACAATTGCACATATCAGATAGATCGTAAGTATAATACACACACAAAGAACTCTCAAAATTCCTAAATAATTAGGAGTTTTAAGTGGGGATATCCACCTTCTATTAGCTGATCCGCCATCCAAGTCCATTTGGCTTTTAAATGTCCTTAATGTGAAAAAGATTTTCTCCCTTTATATGTTAGTATGTGCACTTCTGTTCCAAAATAGATACAGTTTAGTTAAACTAACTTCCTGTGCCCTGCTGGGGATCTGTGTGATGAGAACTATTTTACCCAAACTTAACACAATTACCCTGCTGCTGGTCATGCTAGGCTGGAGTAAACAAAAACATTAAGGGGAGTTAGGATGTTATTAGCCAAGTGTTTGCCTCCATTTCTGGGTATGTGTTGAGGCAGCCACCCAACCTGAAAAAGATTAAATGTGTTCAGGCACGTTTCTGAAACCAGAAGATACCCATGTTCAATGACTTAAAAGCCTTTTCCCTTGACATCCCTTTTGGATTAAAAACAAAAAAGCAACAAATTCCCCCTTTTTCTTTCTTTCTTTCTTTCTTTCTTTCTTTCTTTCTTTCTTTCTTTCTTTCTTTCTTTCTTTCTTTCTTAGGTGGTACTGGGGTTCCTGGAAGCTCTTCTACCTCCGGGCTACACTCCCAGACCTATTTTAGATTTTTATTTGGAAACAGGGTCTCTTAAGCCAGCATGTCTGGCTTCGAACCTGTGCGATCCTCCTGTCTCCGCCTCCCAAGCGCAGGGATTACAAGCGTGCGCCACCACGCCTGGCAAATTCCCCCTTTTTCTATTATCATAGCACTGAACACATTAGACATGATTGCCAGGTGAGAACTTCCTGAAGAGTCATGAAGATTCATCTGTTTTACGTCAAGTTACCATAATAATATCAGATTTATTTGCTTTCTTCTGGAATCCATTCCACAAATCTCTATGAAGTGTCTGCTGTATGTAAGCTACGGCACAAAGCTCATGGGAGATGGAAGAATGAAATTTCTAAGCTGGGCATGGTGGCGTAGATGCATACCTGTAATCTTAGTATCAGAGAGGCTGAGACAGGAGCATCACAGGGTCAAAGCTGAGACCCACAGCCACTTGGCGAGATCCTGCTTCCAAATAAAAAATAAAATATGACTGGAAGTGTAGCTCAGAGGTAGAATGTCTTTGGGCTCAATCCCCACTACCACAAAAAATAAAATAAAATAATGAAATTTCTAATAATGAGTATATCTGCACCTTTTTGTGAATATTGACCTTAATATGCATCCATTGCTTCATACAACATAGATGCACCTGCTGAGGAATCTGAGGTAACAGAGGCACTGGAATTCTTTTGGCATCATAAAATGTAAACGCAGGAAGTGGCAGAGCTTCTCTCTAACCCCCTGGAGCTCACAGGATAGTGGACCTAACGGTTCCTTCTCCAGCCATTTCAAAAGTTCTCCAAGTTTTGAAAGTCCTAATTCTGGTTTCACTTAAGGTATGTACAGCATAAAGTAGGTGGGTTTTATTTTGTTCTGTTTTGTTTTTCTGGTAGTGGGACTTGAACACAGGGGCTATACCTGGGTTCCAAGCTACACCTCTGCTTTTTTTTCTTTTTCTTTCTTTCTTTTTTGTGGTACTGGGAATTGAATGCAGAGGCATTCTACTGCTGAACTATACCCACAGCCCTATTTTATCTTTTATTTTGAAACAGGGTCTCATCAAGTTGGGGAGGGTCTCATGAGGTTGCTGAGGCTGGACACAAACCTGTGATCCTCTTGTCTCAGCCTCCCAAGTACTGGGATGGCAGATGTATGCCACCATGCTGGCCAGACTTGCTTTCTGGGTTTTTTGTTTATTTCTTTGGGTTTCTTTGTTGTTGTTTTTTGTTTGGGGCTTTTTTTTTTCTTCTGAGTTCTGACTGATAAAAATGTTTTTTCTGGTATCCTAATCTGATATCTGTGAATGAAGAAGCCACATGTTCTGCATTGTTAAGCAGAATCTTGTATTAACTTTGAAGGCTGAATGAACAGGTTCAGACATCTTACCCCAAGAAGTCCTATTTTTTTTTCAGTTCTGGGTATCGAACCCAGGGGCATTCTACCTCTGAGCTACACCCCCAGCCTTAATTTATACTTTATTTTAACACACTAAGCTGCAGAGAGCCTCACAAGTTGCTGAGGTTGGCCAGCCAGGAACAAAGCTTTGATCCTCCTGTCCCAGCCTCCCAAGTACTGGGATTACAGGGATTACAAGCATACGCCACCATCCCGGCAACAAGTCCTACTTTTTTCACACCTCCTTGTCTCCTGAACACACTGATCCTCTACCACCAGGTGATAGGCCCTCTGGCCTACAGCCATTCTTGCATGTTGGAATTTTATTTGTTTTTCAAGACGTGGCTCAGAATTCCCTCCTCCCTGAAACTATTCCTGATCTTTTTATTAAAATTTTTTTAACTTTTATTGGTACATTATATTCATACATCATATTGGGGTAAAAAAAACTTGTGTGTACATACATGCACACATCACTGATTTAACCCCTACCCAATTCCCACCCCATTCCCTCCCCATCCCTCCTTCCCTTGCTCGGCTTAGTGGTTGACTTCGATATGTTTAAGTACATTGTGTGTTTTAGAGATTTTCCTCTTCCCCCCTCCTTTCTCCTCCTTTAGGTTGTCTTGTTTGCTCCTCCATAGGATTTCCTTTTTCATCTAAAGAAATTCCTGAACTTGGCCGCGCCCAGAATCTTTGGCTCCAATGCCACTGGTCTGTGTTCACAGAGCACTCTTTCTGAACCTCTGTTTAGCACTCTTCACTCTGCTTCACCCAACTGCAGGCAGAGAAACATTGAAAACTCCAAAATATATTTTCTTAACCCAAGTGTGATGGCACAACCTTGGGAGGCTAAGACAGGAGGATCATAGGTTCCAAGCCAACCTCAGGAACTTATGGGATTCTGTTTCAAAATAAAAATAAAAGGTTCTGGGGTGTAGCTTGCAAGAAAAATGCCTCTGGGCTCAATAATCCTCAGCAACATACACACACACACACACACACACACACACACACACACACACTTCCTTAAAAGGTGAAAAGAATCCATCAGGGTAGTAATTGAATCTTACTCCCAGTACTGGGAAAAACTCTTCTCCTGAACACTCTGGCAAGGACTAGGTTGCCTCTCGTGAGGACAAGAGAGGAGGACTTAAGGGTCAGAGGTCAAGGTCAGAGGTCACATGGCTGTTGTGTTGCTATTAGGCCATCCCAGTTCCCTAGCAGGTTCCTGCCTTGATCCTTGAAGACACTCAGCCTCTCGCCAGTGTGCGAATTGTTTGGGAAGTGGGTTGCAGTATTACTTTCTCACTGAGACCTCATCAGTAAGAGATGTCTGCCATAAAGAGTCCTCCCCGCTCTAACCCTCTCTTCATTTCCTTTTTCTATGAGAGTCTTTGCCTTAGCATGCACATGCATTTTATCACATTAGTATTATGTGGTAGTTCTTTGGTTTTTCTTTTGTGGTACTGGAGGCTTAACCCAGGGGCATTCTACCTCTGAGCTATACCCCAGCCCTATTACACTTTGAAACATGATATCACTAAATTCCTAAGGATCTTGCTAAAATGATGCGACTGGCCTTGAACCTGCAATCCTCCTGTATCAACCTGCCAATTACTGATATTACAGGCATACGTCAACATACCCAGCTATATTATTGCTATTTTATTTGTGCTTCTCTGTGTATACATAAATATAGGAGCTATGAATAGTTATCTTGGCAGCTCTTATGTGTAACAAATAAAAAATATTCCTCAGATAAATGATTTGATAGGATATACTTCAAGTACATCCTGTACAACCCACAAATGTGATATGGCATGTTCTTCAGTCAATAATTCTTTTCAAATTTTATTTTTAATTGCTAATAATAATTGCATAGATACATGGAACACACTGATATTTTGATATATGTTTACATTTTGGAATGAATAAGTCAAGCTAGTTAGCATATTCTTTACTTCAAATGGTAATTTTTGTGTGTTGAATACATTTAAAATATATTATTTTAGCAATTTTAAAATATATGATATATAGCCGGGCATGGTGGCGCACGCTTGTAATCCCCGCGCTTGGGAGGCAGAGACAGGAGGATCGCGCAGGTTCAAAGCCAGCCGCGCTGGCTTAGGAGACCCTGTTTCCAAAAATAAAATAGGTCTGGGAGTGTAGCCCGGAGATAGATGGGTTTCCAGGAACCCCAGTACCACCAAAATAAAATAAAATAAAATAAAATAAAATAAAATAAAATAAAATATATGATATATTATCATTAACCACAGACACGGTGTTGCACAGAGCTATCTAAAACTTACTCTTTTTAAGGCTAAATAGTATTCAACTGTGTGTATATATACCACATTTTCTTTATCCATTCATTCATTGTTAGTCTTCGAATATTTTGTGACCACTTACTATGGCCTCAGCTTCCTAGAACACAAATATCAAGTAAATTTACTTGTTTAGCGGGCATAATGGTGCACGGTTGTAATCCCAGCATTTGGGAGGCTGAGACAGGAGGATCGTGGTTCACAGACAGCCTCAGATACTTAGTGAGGCCCTTTACAACTCAGTGAGAACCTGGTTCAAAATAAAGAATAAAAACTAGGGCTGGGGGTGTAGCTCGGAGGTAGAATGCCCCTGGGTTCCATCGCCAGTACTGAAAACAATTTTTGTTTGTTTGTTTGTTTGTTTGTTGAGGCACTTAAGAACTACACTTAATTCAAATCTTTAAAGGCTCTTAAATATCAGAAAATTTCCTCCCTTAAACACTGGCAAGGACTGGTTTGCCTCTTGTGAGGACAAGAGAGAAGGACCAGGCGAGAAGGCGCCTGTTTCGGTGAGATTCTTGAGTTTCAGCCACTCTAAGTTCTGTACTGGAATCTCCTTGGAGTTTAAGTTTGACTTTCCCTAAGAGTTAATGAAGCTAAGTTTCTTTTCAAGGGCATGTAATTCTTCTTTGCTGAAATGTTTGCTCAAATCTTTTGCTAACTTTTTATTGAATTATTAATTACCAATAACAGTGTTTATTAAGTCCTGGATACAGGCATTTATCAGACATGAAATTTTTAAATATCTTCTCTCAATCTGTGACTTGCCTTTTTATTCTCTAACAGTGACTTTCCCCCCAATATTAATGTATTATTTTATTAGACACAATAGTGGAAAGCAAAAAGAGCAGATTTTTTATTTTAAATATATTTTTATTGGTGCACTGTAGCCAAACATCTCAATGGAATATATGATTTGTGAAGATATACAAGCACACATAACCCAATTACCCTTTATCCGATCCCCATCCCATTCCCTCCCCCTCCCTCGATCCTATGCTTGACTTAGTGATTGACTTTAATATATTTGTTTAAGTACAATCGGAGCCTGCTGTGTGGTGAGAGTGGGGCTGGGGCCTTTGAGGCTGGGATTGGAGCCTGCAGGGTGGTATCCAAAGGGAAATATCACACACAAAAAATAAAAAATTAGATGCTTTCCTTAATATGCAAAAACTAGGGAGAAATGGGTAATAGGAGTAACTATAGTTGAAGAAGGGGCCCTATAGAGGAGCAATTAAGGTGACCTATCTGAGGGGATGAGACAGGGAGAAGATGAAAACTCTTTTTAAAAAGGCAGATTTTTTTTTTACTATACCAGAATTTGTTATTTTTTTTCTGTTCTCATCATTCAGTGCTCAATTTTCATTAACAAAAAAAATTTAGTGGGGAGTGGTGGCACATGTTTATAATCCCAGTACTTGAGAGGCTAAAACAGGAGGATTGCAGATTCAAGTACAGCCTCAGCAAATAGTGAGACTCTCATCAACCTAGCAAGACTCTATTTCAAAATAAAAATAAAAATAGGGCTGGGGTATAGCCTGGAGGAAGAATACCTCTGAATTCAATCCCTAGTGCCACAAAAATGTAAACCATTGAATTCTAAACCACCTGAATTTTGAGACATATATGCTCTCATTATCTATTTATAGTAGATATGAATGGAAAATGTTTTGATAAACACATATTTTTTCCAGATAACTCTAACAACAGAGGTTCTTAATTTTAACAAAACCTAATTTATTTTTTCTTTTCTTACTTTGTTGTTTCTTTTGGCAGTAAGTGGGGGTGGAACCCAGGGGCATTCTACCTCTGACCTAAACCCTCACCCCTATTTTTTATTCTTTATTTTGAAACAGGGTCTCATTATGTTGCAGAGGGCCTCACTAAGTAGCTAAGGCTGTCTGTGAACTGTGATCCTCCTGTCTCAGCCTCCGGAATGCTGAGATTACAAGCATGTGCCACCACGCCCGGCATTTTTTCTTGATGTGTTTTTGCCTAATCCAAGGTTAGCTAGGTTTTCTTCCATTCTCTCCTCTAGAAGCTTTATGGGTTTAAGTCTGAATTTATGTTTAATTTTAAGCTTGAACCTAGGATCCATTTTAAGTTCATTTTGGTTTGTGCAGTAAAAAATTAAATGAAGCCCATTATTTTGTGTACAGATATTTTATTGTTCCTGCACCACTTGTTGAAAAGATGATCTTTTCTTCACAGAATTGCTTTGGAGATATGCATTCAGGTGCCTTTTACGCTCTTCCATGGTAAAGTCACCTGTATCCAATATTTTCATATCTCAACCTTTACTCAGGAGTTTGCAATAGAACTACAAATTTGTTGAGATTTAGAAATATTAGAAATTATTTAGTCTAATTTATCTTTACACATGTAAAAATAATCTCGATCAAGCAAATTAAGTGGCACAACTGCTTAATAGCATGAAGGCAGCAAGAGAATTCAGGGCAGTTGGTGCTTAGCCATGGGCTCACCCATAACCTGTGCACTGTTAAGAGGTCCTCTTTCTTCTGTAAGAAAAGCCACTGTTGATCTGAGGGAGATTCCACATTATAGTGCAACATCTGAAACTTTTGTTTTAATTTTAAAATGTGCCAAACCCCCATCTTGTCACTAATATAAAAACCTCTTAGCCCTTGTCGACAGGACAAGAGTTCTGCTCTTTAAAGGAACATGGCGACAGTAGAGGCCTGACCATAGGTACTCCTGTGTCCCATGCCTTTTATTGGACTTTAGCCCAAGGAATGTTTGTGCAGTCATTGGTCTCCCCAATGGCATGTATCTGAGTGTGTATTGAAAACCCAGTTTGTCACTCTTTATGTTTCAGTCAACATTCTCACTGCTATGACCCAATAAGCCTGACCACACAACTTAGAGGAGGAAAAATTATTTGCTCACAGTTTTTGGAGATTTCAGAGTTTAATCCATGTTAAGCCAGGTCTATGGAGTTCAGGGCATGGCAGCAGGAAGCAGAGAGAGAGAGAGCAAGGCTTTGTCTCTCATCATGGGACCAAAAGAGAGCAAAGGAAGAGGATTCAAAAAAATGCACAGTACCCAAGGCCACACTCCCAGAGACACACCTTCTTCAGGCAATAGGTTACCACTCAGTAAGTGCATTGAAATGGATTTATCCACTGATGAGAGTACAGTCCTCATGTCTTAATTACATCAACTCTTAGTATTAATATATATATATATATATATATATATATATATATATATATATATATATATATGTTTCTAACCTTAACACTTGGCATTCAGAGATCCTCATATTAATTTGGTACTGGTCTTTGCAAATGAATGAGTAGGTGGCCATAAAAAGTCTTTATTCCTATTAAGAACTTTATTTTGGCAAGGAAGAGGAACTGATTTTTTTCTTCACAAAATATCACAAAGAATTTCTGTTATCTGTCAGATTTCCTCTGAAATATGTGACTTGATAGTGACTGTTCTTTCTTGTATAGAATATGTAATTTTTTAGGTTAATGCAAACCTTTTAGTATAAACACTATGTAAACTTAAATATTTCAGGAAGAAATTCTTATCTATGTATTAAGAAATTTCTGATTTCTTATGCTTATATTACACTGCCTAGTAGAAAATGCTTTACCATATATAAAGTTAATTTAATTTTCAGTTAACTTAAGCTTCAGTAAATGATAATTCCCATTTGATTAGAGGAAATGTCTTTACTGAATAAAAAAAGTAATGGTTAGTACAAGGCTCATATGCCATTAAAATATGAAGAATAAAGGAAAATAAGTGTAAAGAACCTCTGATAGAACTCAATAAATATGCCCCTTCATTGGGACTTCATCATCAGGACACTTGATGGATTGATTGTTAAAACTGAGCACCAGATGTATCCAGAAAGCTTACCTTATTGGTTAAGATCACTTGGTAATTTAGCTTGATACTTGTGAAATTTTGCCAAACCCTCAGCTGTATAGAAGGATCCTACTTTTGAAGGCTAAGTTTTAATTTATGAACAGTTGTCCCCTTGTAGCATTTTTAGCTGGATCTACCTAGAAAAGGAATCAGTGTGTGTTAGTTCAAATACATTCTATCCAGGCTCATGGGGGGATACCAATCATCATTCCAAGGTTCCTATTCATAGTATGCTTTTTTGACAGTAGATCTTATAAATTTTAAGTCAAAGCTTATAATCTTTTCTAAATAGTTGGTGCAAAATAAGAATCAGACTATATTTGGTTCAAATTCTAAAAATATTATGTAATAAAATGTAACATCATTCAAAAGTGTGTGTGTGTGTGTGTGTGTGTTTGTGTATTGATGGTGATTGAATCTAAAGACATTCTACCTTCAAGCTACACCTTAGTCCTATTTTACTTTTTATTTGGAACAGGGTCTTGCTAAGTTTCTTAGGCAGGCTTCAAACCTGTAATCCCCCTGTCTCATCATTTGAAGAATTGTGATTATAGATATGCAGCACAAAGGTGTGATTTATGATGATTTCTTTTACAATATATTTAACTCCACTATAATGTGAAAGGTGACGTGCATTCTGTTGAAACAGTAGTTCAAAGTTTGGATTTTTAATTATTCTGGGTTAATACTATGTAATAGGATGCTCTCTTGAAATACTGGTCAGGGGCAGCAAGCCACAGCTCCCAGCTAGCTCGATCACAAAGGTACAGTGTACCATGCTGTAAGCTAAGATGTTCAGTAGGTTATGAGTACTAAATGCATTTTACACTTACATTATTTTTAATTTAAAATACATTTCCCTAGACATACCTTACCATAAGTTGAAGAATCTGTAGATAAATGACAGATAGATAAATAGATATATGCATACATACAGACAGACAGACAGGCAGGCAGACAGACATACTATATAGAGATATGTAGATACACAAACAAAAGAAACTATAGGCATATTATAAATATTTTTAAACATTATCATAATGATAATTAAAATAATCAAAATATTAACAAGTGGAAAATCCATAGGCTTGGTGTAATACAGACCCACTTTTAAAATCTGATTATATTCTTCATTAGCTCTGTATCGTTGAGTAGCTTATTTATTCTGAACGAATGGTTTCTCCTATCTATAAGATGATAGTGTCCTTCAGGTTTGTTGTGAAGTTTGGAGCTAATACCAGAAAAGCTCCCAGCACAGTGTTCAGCATCTCACATGGTAGCTGTTGATAGAAGACACAACAGGGGTGAAGGAAGAGTGTGAACCTGGAAGCTATACATCCCTGGACTAGAATTCCATCTCTACCACTTGCTTTTTCTAGATCTAGGGCAAACCAAACTTTGATCTTGAGTTTCTCCACAAAAATCATAAAGATGACTAAAAAAAAATTACATTCCTGGCAGTACTATTGAATAGATACATGTTTTGGAAGAACACTTGCCACGTTTCTAGAGAGGAGGGTCCATAAGACATGGAGGTGAGAGATGGTAGAGAAATCAAAGCCTCCAGTGTTTTGTTCCTTCCCAAGGAACCTGGACCACATAACACTGATCACAACCAGCTTTGACATGTAACTGTGACAAGCATCTTGTCTCCCTATAGAACTTTCCCTTCTTGAGGCTAGAAATCTTATTTTTTGCTTACATCATCCTCTCAGTGCTTCGCAGGATGGCTTAAATTGGGAGGACACTCAATAAGATTAAGTAAGGGTGGCAAGGTAAGTCCAGTTTCTGTTACTGAAATATGTCACTGTCCAGTTTCTGGCAAAATATATAAGAAAAGAAGGAAAGATTTATTTTCGACCAGAGTTTCAGAGGTTTCAATCTTCACTTGGCCCCATCACTAAGGGTCTGTGCTATGTGGTGGGGCAGAACAGCATGATGGGAGAGTGAAGATCAGAGATGCTCGCTTCATAATGGCCGGGAAGCAGAGGGAGGGGAAGGCACCAGGTGCAAAATATACCTTTCTGGGTCACCTCTCCTGTGACCTACTTCCCCCAAATGGGCCCACCTTGACACTTCCCAATAACCTATTCAATTGGACACCAACCCTCCTTCAACACATGAGCCTTTGGGCAAAATTACATATTCAAACTACAGCACTACTGATGAACAGATTAGGTAGGAGTTTCAACAGAGGACCTCTGTGTTCAAGACTACAGAGAAAAATACACTCAACTGAGAGAAATTCAAGATCTTAGAAAAAGAATAATATAATCTTTCATATATATATAGTAATGGAAAGGGAAAATGAGAGAGGCCTTGGTGCTAGGCAGAGAAACCAGCTTCCACCCAGGCATGGAATAAAGTCAACATGGTAAGGTTAGGACAATCAAGAGAGCTGCCAACAAAGGACATAAAGAGGACCTGAGGAGTAGATAGTACTGGGGACCTGGTATAAAGTCTAACTGACCACAAATGAGATTTAGGGTTCAAGGCAGACTCTAACAGTTATGTTCAGATCTCTGAATTACAATACAAAGGGTTGTCCAAAAAAAAAAAAAAATCAGCCCACCAGCTGGGATTTAGCTGGGATTTCTGAGGCTGTTGACATAGCCTGCTTTAAGGTTGGGAATGGTAGTACACTCCCTAGCTTAACTCATAGACCCATGGGAAAGATTTTTAAGAATCAGTTGAAGCCAGGCATGGTGGCTCACACCTGTAATCTCAGTTCTTTGTAGACTGAGACAGGAGAACTGCAAGGAATTCAAGGCCAGCCTCAGCAATGAAGTGAGAACCAGTTTCAAATATAAAATAGGGCTGGGGATATAGCTTAATGGTAGAACACTTCAGGGTTTAATCCCCAGTATCAAGATGAAGATGAAAATGATGAAAACAATGAAGATGAAGATAGAGGAAGAAGAAGAAGAAGAAGAAGAAGAAGAAGAAGGAGGAGGAGGAGGAGGAGGAGGAGGAGGAGGAGGAGGAGGAGGAGGAGGAAGAGATTATAATTTCAGTAACAGGGCTTTGAAAATTGTATAGCTTCATAAAAGTGGGGAAAGGTGTAAATGCTAGAAGTGTACTGAATAGACACAGATGCCTTATAAATCATCTTGGTTTCCTATACACGTCCATAGCACCTAGTAAACAGTGATAATACTATACTCTCCCATGTTGCAGAGTTAATTCGCTTTACTCAGGGTTTGCTTTGCAGCCAACTCATCCAAAAACAAAGGTAGTCATTTATTTTATATATCTGATCAAATTAACACTCAGATTTTATGATACATTAGGGTGCCCCAAAAGCAGAGTCAAGAATTTCTGTTACGTATTGTAATTGCATAATAATTTCAGAGTCTGTATTTTATGAACTCTTGTCATTGCCGTTTTTAGCCTGTATTAAAGTCTTGCATTTTCTTTCAAGTTTACATCACATGAGGCTTGATCACCTGTGTAGTTTACATATTCACCTGTGTGTTATTTATCTCTGACACTGCATTAAGAATCACTCCAAAACTTCGAAATTTAAAGCAAGGAACACATTTTCTCTCATCATTTCTCTCATCAGGAACTTGGAAGCAAACCAGGCATGGAGGCCCACATTTATAATCCCAGCATTTGGGCACTGAAACAGGAGGATCACAGGTTCACGGCCTGCCTCAGCTACTTAGGTTCTTTGCAATTCAGTGATACCCTTTTCAAAGAATAAAAGCCAGGCATGGTAGCACGTGCTTGTATTCCCAGAATTTGGGAGGCTGAGACAGGAGGATCGCAGTGTGTTGACAGCCTCAGCTACTTGGTGAGGCCCTTTGAAACTCAGTGTGACCCGTTTTAAAATAAAGAAAAAAAATAGGGCTGGGGGTGTGAGGATACTGAGGATAGAAAGACCCTGGGTTCTATCCTCAGCACTGCAAAAAAAAAAAAAAAAAAAAAAAAAAGAACTTGGAAGCAGTCTGGCTATGGGGTTTGGACTCAGAGTTTCATAGGAGGATACAGTCAGTGTCACCGGGTGCCACTATCATCACACGGATGGATAACTCCATCAGCAAGGGTCCTGAGCTCCTCTCTATTAATTGGCAGGTGGTCTCAGTTCCTTGCTAAGTGGGTGTCTCCATGGGGCTGCTTGAGTGCCCTCACAACATGGCAGCTCATTTCCTAATTAGTGATTGGTCTGAAAGAGGGAGCAAAGCAGAAGTCACAATGTCTTTTGTGACCAAACCTCAGAAATTACAGACTATCCTGTCCTCCATGATGTAAAAGCAACTTCCAGCCTCCATCATGTAGGAACTACTTGCGGCCTCCGTGATACAGAGCATCTTGTCTTCCATGATGCAGAATGACCTCTGGCCTCCATGATGCAGGAGCAATTTCGGACCACCACGATATGAGAGCAGCTGCCATCCTCCATGATGTCAGAGTGGCTTCCGACCTCCATGATATGCGAGGGACTTTAGTCCTCCATGATGTGAGAGCAGTTCCCATCCTCCAGAATATGGGGCGACTTCTGGCCTCTGTGGTGTGTTTGCAGCGTCCAGTACCCATGAGGAGGGAGCCGCGTCTGTCCACTTTCCCGCTCTCATGGCTGCTGATATTTATGCTTTGGAGCTCGGCCTGTGGCCTGAAACCTCTGGAAGTGTGAGTCCCAGTTGGTCTTTCCTCCTTTAAGTTTCCTGTGTCAGAAGTTTACATCCCAGGCCCGGTGTGGTGGCGCGCTTGGGAGGTGGAGACAGGAGGATTGCACAGGTTTAACGCCAGCCGCGCTGGCTTAAGAGACCCTGTTTCCAAATAAAAAGTATAAAATAGGTCTGGGAGTGTAGCCCTGAGGTAGAAGAGCTTCCAGGAACCCCTGTACCACCAAAAATAAAAATAAGAAGTTTACATCCCAGCGGTGAGCATACTGACTGGAACTCTCTGGGCATCGGCTATTAAATAAATGAGTGTGGAGGTAAAGAATGAGGGGTGGTGGGCCAGCGTGGCAGGAACCCAACCTACAAGACATCCCGCTGGGAGAGCGACTTGGAGGGGAGGTCTGGGTCAGAGAACATTCTAGGTCAGTCAAGGCTTGGAGGAGCCTGGGGGCCTCCAGACAGCCACAGTGGTTGGAGGGCAGGAGGGAAGGGCCGTGGCCGAGCGAGGTGACCTGTGCACCTCTGTTAGGGATCAAATTGGAGACGGTTAACTCTCCAAGTTCAAGTAAGACCAACCTGTACAGCTGGTCCCCCTACTAGGAGAAGGCTTGGGAACTTTCTATATAATAGGCTGTAGGACAAGTTGACAATAAAAGATAAATAAATAAAGCCAGATGGGACAATCCACATCTGTAATCTCAATAATTTGGGAGGCTGAGACAGAAATAACTCAAGTTCAAGGGCAGCCTCCACAATTTAGCAAGACCTTGTTTCAAAAAAAAAAATGAGCTTGGGGTGAAGCTTCAAGGTAGAATATTCCTGGGTTCAATCCCCAGAAGCATAAAAACCAAAATTAAACAAAAGAGTAAATCACAGACCACAATTCCATAGTATTCTAGAGGCTACATAGGCCAGCTGGATTTAAGTTAGAAGGGACGACCCAGGGGCATGGATACAGAGAGAGATGGGGATTATTGGGATGATCTTGAAGTTTGTTGATCACAACCTGTGTCATGATTGTAATTCATATGACTGTTCGATCCATATCTTCGTTGCCTACATCAGTGGTGGTGCATGTTACATTCATGTCTAATGGTTCCCTTTGAAATAAGAGCTATTACCCAGGCACGCTGGTGCACCTATGTAAACCTAATACTTGGGTTAGAGGCAACAGTACAGCAATTCAGCAAGACCCTGTTTCTAATTAAAAAATAGAATACAGTTGGGATATATCCCAGAGGTAGAATCCCCCTTGGTTTAAATGATCAGTACCACAAAAATAGAAATTATTAATATGAATCTAATGTGTTAACTGCTTCTGTAACAATTGAAACATCAAGATACATATCCTGTTGCTATCTCTAGGACATCCCATGAGGTTTTTTACAAATAAGATCTGCCCATGATCATTGATAGTTTCCCAGGTTTTCTCCTTTCTCCAGACCTCCTGCAACTTCTTGCTATGAAGCTGTGTCTTTATATAATCACATGAGAGTTTGAAGGCTGGGCCAGAAAATAAATTGAAAGAGCCAGGTGTGGTGGCGCACACCTGTAATCCCTGCCCTTGGGAGGCTGAGACAGGAGGATCGCACAGGTTGGAAGCCAGCCTCAGCTACTTAGTGAGGCTCTCAGCAACTTAGTGAGACCCTGTTTCCAAATAAAATATTAAAAAATGGGTCTGGGAGTATAGCCCGGAGGTAGAAAGCCCCTGGGTTCCACCCCCAGTATCACCAAAAAAATTTAAAAAAATAAATAAATTTAAAGGATAGATTCCTTCTGTACTCAGAAGCATCATTTTCTCCAATAACTATGTCCTTGTTACAAGGCTAATTTTATCCCCCTAAGCTCATTGTACCCTTTATATGACATTTCTTTCAAGAGGATCCACAGAACATCATTCAAGTAGCCTTCTGGGCGTCTGCCCCAAGTTTCTGCTGGATACGCCTGAGCAATTGAATCCTACACCAGAAAAATAAAGCACACAAACACATTCTTGTGCAATCCTATTTTCTCAAGGCATTCTAATTGTAAAAAGAAAGAAAACAATCATCATAACCCCTTGAAATTAAAAAGTGCTTTAAAGCCAGGCATGGTGGCACAAGCTTGTAATCCCAGTACTCGGGAGGCTGAGACAAGTGGATCACAGGTTCACAGCCAGCCTCAGCTACTTAATGAGACCCTCAAAATAAAGAATAAAAAATAAAGCTGGGGGGTGTAGCTTGGAGGTAGAACAACCCTGGGTTTGATCCCCAGTATTGCAAAAAAAAAAAAAAAAAAGTGCTTTAGCGATTTCTAGGTGTGGGGAATTTAATATCACCTCCTTTTGTTTTGATTTTGTTTTTGTTTTGCTCCCTCTAAAACACCATGAAAATGATAGTTATAAGCATTAACTAAGAAAATAACAGATAGTAACCTAGTAAAATGATGGGAGTTTATAAACAGAAATGGAAATGTCAACTGATTTTTTTCAGAGAGAAGAAGGTGACAAACGAGATGTCTATACAACAGTAAAGCAACCGAAAGTGATCCCGTTAGCTTCCCCCCAGAACCCTAGAAAAGCTCAGGCTTGGAGATGGTAAAAACACAGGAAATTCTAGATTGATCTAAGGAACGCTGTATCTCCTGTATGTGTATCCTGTTGCTCCTCCACCACTGTCCTTCATGACCATCACTGTTTCTTTCCCATGGACCATGGACTTAAATGAAACCAAATGATTCTGAACCTAAGAACATCTAGTAGACACAAGGGTATGGCTGAAGAATTTTTACAAAAATTGATCCAGGGAAATATTGTCTTGACTTGAAAACCAACTTCCCTCCATCCTGTCTTGACTTTCTTCTACTGGTCAGAATGATATCCTATTATCAGTCCGAATAAAGCCACTGATGGGGAATTCTGTTAGAACCAGCATCGTTGGCCACAAAATGACAGGAGGTGTCTCACTAAATATAGGAAATGATGCAGTGGGTCTCCTGAACCTGAATGTCATTTATTCTGTAAAGCAAATTTTCTGATTGCAATTAAATCTCCTCTCATTACACCAGCTTGTCCTGACGATGTTCTTTGGAGCGTAGCTTCCTCACCGGGCGTGGTGGTGCACACTTGTAATCCCAGTACTTGGGAGGCTGAGAAAGGAGGATCACAAGTTCAAAGCCAGCCTCAGCAGCTTTGTGAGGATCTCAGCAACTTAGTGAGACCCTGTTTCCAAATAAAATATAATAAATAAATATCTGCAGGTTTAGCTCAGAGGTAGAAGGCACCCTGGGTTTCATCCTCAGTACCATTAAAAAAAAAAAGAATGAAGCTTCTTCTTGACATTAGTGATTAGGAGGCCATGGGAGGGGAGTGGGGAAGCCACTCTACTCTGAGAAAAGTCTAAAGTTGAAGGAATAGAGACCCCATTTCTTTGATGGAATGTCACAATTTTTAAAAATCTGTTAAGCTGGGCATGAAGGTGCACAGCTATAATCTTAGTACTTGGGAGGCTGAAACAGGAGGATCACAGGTTCAAGGCCAGCCTCAGCAACTTACAAAGGCCCTGTGCAACTGCGTGATACCCTCTTTCAAAATAGAAATAGGACTGGTGATGCAGCTCGGAGGTAGAATCCCACTGGGTTCAATCTCCGGTGCCACAGAAAAATATAAAATACCAAAAAAAAAAAAATCTACTAAACTGCTTCTGAATAAATGTGTTACTGCTTTTAGGGTGGTTGTTGTTTTGTTTGTTTGTTGTTTTTGTTTGTTTGTTTTCTTCTACATACCCAGAAAATTATGAGGCCAAATTACTTTTATTTTGACTCACTCTTTAATCTTCCAAGTAAGTTTCAATGTATTTACTGTTCTTGCCATTTATTATGCCTTACTTAGTATATATCATTCTACTTTATTCTCCAACTTCATAGAATGTAGTGTCCTAAAGGGTTTTTAGGCAGCTGTAATTTGCTACTGTTGTCTGCATTTATTTCTTTAATGACATAAAATTGAAAAGCTGGCAAAGCTTATGCCTACAGTAGAAAATTTATTTAGAAATACAAACATATAGAAATATCTAGAATGACTTTTATTAAAATGTTATCAGAACACATAAGCTTTCTTAATATAAAGAACACTAGCCATGCTGTCATAGAGAGAAGGCATTTCCTCAATAAAATATCCAGTCTCAATTCCCAACCCCAGAGCACATAAACTTGGATATGACCTTGGCAAGTATCCTTCAAACTTAACTGACTTCTGATTAAATTGCTAAAATTCCATAAAAGAGCAACCAATCCCAAAATGCATTTGGAATATTTTATTAACACTAGTCGCATTGTCTCTACATGCAAAAAGCAGAATTAAACTCTTTCCATATGGCAAAATGTTAGCCTTTAAGTTTATTTAATAAACCTAATGTTAAGAAACAATAGAACTAGTATGAAGCCATCATAAAAAAATTTTTGAAATATCATTAAATAGTGTCTAAGTTTTGGATACAGTCTTAATTGTACAGACCTCTCAACAAGTAGATGTAACCATTGCATACACACTTGGCAGACATTCAATTAAAACTAATGTGTCGAAATTGTAGATAACCAAAACACTAAATCAGGACAACTCACTCATTAGGCAGAAAGAGAAGTCTTCAGGGACATAACTCAGCACTCTATGATTCTCAGTATAGTAGTTACTAAGATGAAAACCAAATGTCATCTCAGACTTATCCAACTACTATCAGTTGAAGTCACTTATGCCCTGTATACAAAGGCTCAGTCTCATCCTGCTGGGCCAATCTCAGCCAGAGAACAAATTAGGAACCTAGTCCTGGCTGCTGGGATTTTTTTTTTTTTTTTGAGTGTGTGGTACTGGGGATGGAATGAACCCAGGGACATTTTCCCTCCAAACTACACCTCCAGTCCTATGTTTTATTCTTTAATTTGAAACAGTGTCTCACTAAGTTGCAGGGAGCCTCATTAAGTACTTAAGGCTGGCCATGAACCTGTGATACTCCCATCTCAGACTCCCAAATAACGCTGGGATTTGCCTGCTCAAAATGTCAAAACCTCTTGGAATAATTGTGATGCCCATCAGCATCGTACCCATCCCCCTTCATCCTGCCCCCGAGTTATATAATGCTCTCTTTCATTTGGTTCCTGGAATACACCACTTCCTTACACTTTTCATTGTTGGCACACACTACTTCCTCTGTCTCATCCCTCCCCAACTTATTTTGCTTGGTCACATCCCTTCAGCATTTCAGGACTCTGGTTAGCTGTCATTGCTCCAAGGACATCTTTCCTGACCCCCCACTGTCCATGCCCAGCCTGAGTTGGATGACCCTGCTATGTTCTTCTCTCTAATAAAACACTCAGTTGTCATTTTCTCCTTAGTGGTGACTCAAGTCTCTCCCCTTGAAGTAGACTTTCAGGCTGGGTCTTACTAAGTTTTGTATTCTCGGGAACCAGCATAGTGTTTAGCATGTAGTGAGAGCTCAAACCAAATGTCTGGTGGATGAATCTGAAAGTAGCTTCCAATGGTCCAGGAGCTAAGGTATTCAAATCAGCCCTGAACTTACGGCAAATCTTCTTCCTCTTCCAGCAGTGCTGTTTCAGTCCATAACTCTTCCATTCTGGTTTCTCCCAAACAATATGCCAATTCTCCTCTGTGTCTGGGCCTTTTTATGAGCCCTACTTCTAAGGCAGATTCTTCTTCCCATACTGTCCCACAGGAATTTTCTGCTATGGCCTATCCCTTGCCACGTGACCCTACCACACACAATCTTTCTCCTTGGACACTAATTCTTGTGGAACCCATACTTTCCTTTACTGTCTCCTTTGATGAGCACTAGGCCGTGTTCTAGCTCATGGAGGGCCAAGCCTGCTCCCAAATGAGTTTGCCAAGTCCACTTAAGCTTATTTTACCTTCGGTTCTGATCACTGGCTTTTTCTTGAAGATAATATGGGCAACAATTTCATGTATTGAATTCCAAGAAGAGAATTGAAAGCCCCAAAGTGAAAAGATGCATAAATGGTCATTGATTTCTCTTGATTCAATACAAGGTCAGACTACAAAGCGAGATTAATTTTATCAAATATATCAAGATATGAAATTTGTCTCCATGTTCACATAGGAGTAAATTTAGCTTGAAGACTTTTATTTTGGGTCACCTAAAAACTTGACTTAAAAGATAGTTGACAGATAATTTCAGAAATAAAATTCACCCTTAAAAGCAAGCATGTGCAATCATAAAGAATGTTTATATTACTCAAATGCAAACTCTGGCAGCATTTCCAAAGCAGACATTTACTTAATATTTTGAGTAAAGTTGTATGACCTAAATAAGTGTTTCCTCCCCAAAAGATTAATTTGTAAAAATTCCAAATTTATCACTTGCCCCAGATTATACATTGTACATTTTAATGTACTAATTCTGGTATATCTGCATTTAAAAAAATCTCACTACCTCTTTCTTTTTTATTTTTATTTTCCTTTTATTTTTTTTTTGCTTGAGCAATTTGGAATATCATAAATGATTCAAAATAATATAATTTATTATAAGAATCATACTTTGAAAGAAACATATCAAAAAACCACTTTAATAATTATCCTTCAAATGTAAAACCTACGTTGCCTAATACTGTCATTCAGTAGCTTCCGATGTGATATTAGTTGGTATTAATTCATTTAAAGAAATGTAGACGGCCTTAGTTTCCTTTTTCACAATAATGGCATCAGCTTTCAAAACCCTTAACAAATTGTCTATGGAAAAGGCTGAATTATCTCTATTTCCTGGATCTCACCTTCCAGCTTTACTTTCTCCATAGTCTCCATTTTGTTTGTTTTGGCTACTTGAGCCTTGGGCAGGGAGTAGGCAGGTGGGTTCTCTGTTCCCCTGATATGATCTTCCACTAATTCCTCAGTTATTGGTCTAGATTGACTATGAGATGTCCTCCTGTAAAGCTCGTGTGTTGGCAGTGCAGCAAGGTTCAGGGGTGGGGCAAGGCTGGAGAAAGGTCACTGGGGGTGTGGCGATGAGGACCACGTTGTTCTAGCTGCTTCCAGTCTCTCTCTTTGCTTCCCGCCACCATGAGCTGAGAGCAGCTTTCCTCCACCACACCTCTGGGATATCTGTCTTGGAGTCAACTAACTATGGACTGAGCCTCTGAAACCATGAGCCTGAATAAACCTTTCTTCCTCTAAGTTATTCATGTCAGGTATTTTGGTCACAGTGATGAAAAATCCAACTAATATAGTTAGGAATTTAACAAAGGTTTTTTTTTTTTTTTTTTTTTTTTCCAACATGAGAGAATCCATGGAGAATCCACATGCTTCTCCAATATTTCTCACCATTTCTCAGGTACTTTTCGCAGTGTGGTTCATATGAATGACTAATTCACCTTTAAGACAATGAGCAGAAGCCCAGCAAAGGAGCACATGGTTTTTGCAGTTGAATGAGTTATCAGATTATAGAGAATACAGGGTTTGAGGGGATACTTTGAAACGTTCTCTTAGGTTGAAATTTTCCTGGAAACTTTTTATTCTCCAGCCTAAATCTGTAAGAGTGGAGAAGTTAGGACTACTGTTCTCATCCTGTCTGTCTATTTTCTTTTCTCCTTCAAGTCGACATTTTTGTTCATTTTTACTTGAGTTCATCCACTTAAAATTACAGCAAGGTCTTGAAGATGTATAGCATTTAGAGAAATGTCCATCGTTCTCTTCTTCATCGAAAGACACATTTTTTCTGTATCCATCTTTATTCTCATGTCTCTAAAACACATATTGAACTTTTAGATTTTAATTCAAGGATTCTTCAGTATTAGTCAACTCTTGCTACAGAGCAAATAGCCTCATAAGCTCAATGGCGTTTCTTATTTATTGGTGAGCTCGGGTGGCTCTGCTCCACATGTCTGTCACCATCAGACAAACAGAACAGCCTGGAAGTGACATAAATGCAGCAGGCAAGCCCCATGATCCAAGGACATTCCAACATGCGCTGTGTCGCATGTATTAACATCTCATCGGCCAAAGCAAGCCACAGACAGGGAGCCAAATTCAAATGGTGGAGAAAAACACTTTACCTTTTATAAAAGAAAAAGAGTGTTATATTTATATCACAAAATATGGAGGATGGGTGAGGTACTGGAGTCAGCAATTCAGTCTATCACATCTTCAACTTGTAGGTACAAATGTCAGTATAACTTAAGCAGAATACCTGTATGTCTACATTTCAACAACTCAGTACCCTGCCTTCCTAATGGCTGGCTCTCAGTCCACCTTCCAGATTCCACAACCTGTTCAGCATGTCAGAGATAACTCACTGGAATGAGATGCGGTGATGTTTATGTTCTTTCATCCATCTGTCCAGGCTTCATCTTGTGCCTCCAACATCACGGCAACACACAGCCAACCCAATTCCCTCTCCAGGCCACCTTAAACCTTACTGTCAATGGTCTTAGACAGTTTTAGGACTTTAGTTTACCTTAAGTTTCCCTTAATTTTCTCCTATAGCACAAGTCAGATGAAGCTCACAAGATTTAGCGAAAGCTTTCAGAGAAAAGAAAAGTGAACCGCACACAGAAATTTAGAATTGACTCCCAAATACAATTGCTACCAGGATGCATAGACCACAAGTCATCCTTATGGGATGCCCAGCCTGCATCTGCTTGCTAGCTGGGAGCCTGTCTCACAGGGCTAGAGCCATGCTTACCCACTTTCTTAGGAATATCCCTGAGGATGCCCAGATCTCTTAGCATCTAGGGTCAGAGAGGAGTTCCCTCCTCATCCATTTTCAAATGCTCATTTACTGCTGTAAACTGACTCTTCTTACAGCTGATGGTTGATAGCAAGAATAGTTGATAGCAAGAATAGGCTCCTCTTTTCCTGGGAGAACTTGCCTCTTGACCCCAAGCACTTCCATTTGAACAAAAGGTTCTGCTATCAAAAACTATTTGAAAATCATCATGTAAAAAGTAATCTTCACCATATGCTGTCATCTCTCTGCTTCTTTCAATATTTTTAGATAATAATTGTCTTAAGTTTCTACCACTGCCCTCAATGTTAAAATTAAAAAAAAAGGTCTTATTTCAGCCAAAACTCAAGTTCAAGGTATCTAAAGCAAACTTAGTACTAAACAATCCCAGTTTATTGCAACCATGACAGTTACTTCTAGAGCTCACCATGTGTCAGTTGTATGCTGACTGTATATCTGCAGTTTCTGTCTACATATTTATGAATCAGGGTCTATACTAAAGTATGACCAAGCTCAGACATGACCCTGACATCACAGAGAATAAAGACAGAAAGTCGAAGCAAGCAAGCACTCTTAAGATGTCTGCATGAATCCTTTACACTCACACTCCATTGGCCAAAATAAATCGTGTGGCCAAACGTGATGGTTGGAAGAAAAAAAATGCTTATCCCACAAGAAGGTTCTGAAAGTCATACAGCCCCGGGGGAAGTCAAGAGAAATATAAAAATTGAGCACAAAGACAGTCAGCAGTCCCACATTTCCTCATTTCTACATTGTTGCTTTGGAGGCTTACTCTCCCACTTCCTGGGTGTGAGATGACACGGAAGACGAAGAAGGTGGTGTTCTGCTAACAGCCTAGCTTTAGTCATGGCCGGAGAAATATTATCCCACCTCATGGCTCAGTCCCTCCTCCCTGCACTGAACCCTGGCTGACTCAAAGGGTGAAAATAGCACTGTCATTCTCCCACCTGCCTTCTTTCATTGCACTTCAAATCCCTGAGGGATAGAAAGACTGTGCACATACATGGACTTGTGGAACACAGAGGACTGGCAGGAGACTCTCCCACATCTCAGAATAACAGCCAAACACTGAGACTGTCTTCAGCAAGTGGCACCGAGATTCAGCACTGGCACCGATGGGAGCAGCTCTGAACTAGGAGAGGGGCAGGATGGAGGAAACGTTGGGGGAGAATGCCTGTTGAGGCCAGTGCTTCTCTCTGACCACTATCTCTGTTCTTACTAGAGATGCAAATTTGCCATGGGGAGGTTTGGATCTATACTTCTACCATGGGAAGGTGGGGACAGGAAGTCGGAGCTAAAAACAAAAAAATTGAGGCAGGAGGACAGTGACTGGGAATTTTAATATTTAAGCTAAACCATGAGTCAGCCTTCTGACACTGTAACAAAATAACTGAGGTGATCAACATAAAGGAGGAAAGCTTTATTTGGGCTCACAGTTTCAGAGATTTCAGTCCATACCCATCTGGCCCTTCTGCATTTGGGCTTGTGGCAAAGTAGGACTTCAGAGTGGGAACACACCAAGGAGGACGCTACTGTTCTCATACAGCAAGGAAGCAAAGAGAGATCAAGGGGCCAGGGTCAGATTATTCTCTTCAAAGGCAAGCTCACAATAAGCTAACTTCCTTGTAATAGGCCTTGCTTTTAAGGATTCCACCACAGACTGGGGACTAAAGCTTCAGCACATGAGCATCTGAGGCCATTCAAAATTCACACTACAGCAAGCCACAAGGAGAAGGAAGGAAGGAAGGAAGGAAGGAAGGAAGGAAGGAAGGAAGGAAGGAAGAAAGAAAGAAAGAAAGAAAGAGAGGAAGAAAGAAAGGGAGGAAGAAAGAGAGAAAGAAAGGAAGGGGGAGAGAGAAAGAGAAAGAAAGAAAGAAAGAAAGAAAGGAGAAGAGAAGAAGGGAGGAAAGAAAGGAAGAGAAGGAAAGGAATACTTGGCCTCTCCATCTGAGGTATCAGTTATCAATTACAGGTGAGCAAAAGACTATACAAGCTGTTAAGTGTAACTCTTATACTCTGTGCATAGACATCACAATAGATCTGTGTAGCTCACGGGAAAAATTGGAATAGAGTTCAATTTTATTTCTTTTTTTTGTGTGTGTGTGTGTGTGGTACTGGGGGGTGGAATCCAGAAGCTTTTCTACCTCTAGGATATACTCCAGACCTATTTTATACTTATTTGGAAACAGGGTCTCTTTAAGCTGCTGAGAGCCTCACTAAGTAGCTGAGGCTGGCTTAAAACCTGTGCGATCCTCCTGTCTCAGCCTCCCAAGCTCTGGGATTACAAGCGTGCACTACCATGCCCGGCTGAGTTCAATTTTATTTCTACTACCTCTTAGTGACAATAGCCTTGCTGGTCTTCTTTTTTTCAATACATCATGGAACTTTTCACCTTCTGCATGGTAGAATATCATAGCCACTAATAATATACCCTTACTATCGTCATTCATTCTCAAATATATGTATATGCACATATGTGTGTATACCATAAAAGTGGAATAGTGAAAGAAGTGACAATATATTTGTACACACACACACACACACACACACACACACACTCACCTACACACAGAAATGTGAGAGAAGAGAGATGGCTTTAAACAAGATACTGAATATGATGATGCTTATTCTCCTGTATCAGCATATTACTAAATTATATTTGTCATTTCTGTTCCATTGAAAGCCATTAGGGGAAATGTGAAATATGTCAGTATTTGTCGGCAATGGTTTGAAGTTAATGCTCTAATTCTAGGTAAATTGCAATTTACATAATAATAACCTTTAAAAATATACAATTATTATGTTGGTCTTTCATTAACATTCATGGTATAAATTCTCAATAAGCAACAAATGCTGAGAGAGAAAGAGATATGCTGGTTTATTTGGTCAATTCTTTTTTATGCTAAAATCATCAGAGTGTGCATATTCAAACACATCTAATAGATGAAAACATTCTACTGTTCTTTGTATTTTCCCCTGCCAACCTTCTGATTGAGTGTTTTGCTTGACATGAATCTGCTTAAGGGATATTTGCCTTTATCCTTTTCTTATTCTTATTGCATCTTTCAGCTTAACTGTAAAATCTTCTGGTTTTGCCATTTTTATCCCACAGGACATGACTATTTCTCTTTAATCTTCCACACTCATCTGATCTAGCTTTCCACTGTGCATGGATTTCCCATTTGGATTTAAGCTGCTTATAGAATTCTTATTTTGGCTAATTAGTTTTAATTCTGAAAGCTGAGAAAGAACTAAATACATCACTTTTTGCCTCCCTCCTCCCCTAAAAAAAAAGTCTGTTCCAAATGTTGGCACCTGGAGCCTAAACACGTGTGTGTCCAGATATCCATGAAGTGATGCCCTTTGTGCCATCTCATGGGACACAGTCTGATTTCCTGTGCCCCAACCCTTCTTCCTGCCAAATGTCTCCCACCTGTTGCTTCTGTCTGCTGCCAGCGGTAACTATCTGGAAGGTAAGCTGTTCATTCCTCTCTTACAGGTATCTTAAAAGGCACAAACACATGGAGGAGGGAAAATGATTTAAACTTAGTTACATTTAAATTTTCCTAAATTTAAAACATTTTTTTCCTTATTCAGATGAAATTTCAGTGAAGACAGATCCTAGATGCCAAAAAGTTAAGCAGGTGAAAGTTTCGACAGGCATGGTGGTGCATGCCTATAATAACAGAACCCGGGAGGCTGAGACAAGAGGATCTCAGAAACACTTCCTGCTCATGCACCGACCAACTCCTCTAAGTCATGAGACTGGATTGTGTCTGTTCCTTTCACATCCTCAACCTCTCCCCGCCAACAATTATTGTCCCCACACCTATATATTCAAGTCTTTCTTCTGTGCAGACTCCTTTACCTTTTATCTACAAACATGTTTTACCATATCGATGTCCACAACTCAAGGAGGAAAAGTGCTGCTCTTACAAAATAAGAACTTCACAGCCGTGTCCCACTGCTTACCAGGTAGAGCAATGTCTTCTTACTTTTCATTATTTTGAAGAGTTAATGCCTACTCACAGTATGAACTTCATAACAACACGCATTCTTTTGAAGCGTATTTTAATTTTGACTGTTTTAAATCCTTGGTAAATATTTCAGGACTAAACTTTCCCATTCCCTTTAGAGCTCACACTCATCCATATTGTTGAAGGTCATGACATCAAATTATTCTATCCCACTCAAAATACAACAGCATATTGATCTGCCCTTCTGCTAATGGACTTTTGGGCTGTTTTCAGGTTTTTGCTGTTCGAAGTATATACTATGTGTCTCTGATACATGGATTTATATTTAGGAATGGAGTTGTTGGATTCTGAAAAAGACAAATGTTCGGATTGAAGAAAGAACTAATACCAGTTTGTTTTTTTTTTTTAATATTGGACGCCCGGCATGGTGGTGCACGCTTGTAATCCCAGTACTTGGGAGGCTGAGACAGGAGGATCGCACAGGTTCGAAGCCAGCCTCAGTTACATAGTGAGGCTCTCAGCCACACAGTGAGACCCTATTTCCAAATAAAATATGAAATAGGTCTGGGAGTGTAGCCCAGAGGTAGAAAGCCTCTGGGTTCCATCCCTGGTACCACCAAAAAAAAAAAAAAGAAAAAAATATTGGCGCATTTTAATGGTGAAACAAGCATACTCTCATCAGTGGTCGTTATTATTTCTTTGCTTCATAGGGTTTTTTTAATATTTGTAATTTCTTTGTGCGTTTTTTTTCCTCCTGAGAATTTCCTCAATTCTATCTTCCAATTTACTAACTCATGTTTCAGCCGTATTCGTTCTGCCATTTATCCTATTAAAGTTGTTATTTCAGCTATTTTATTTTTTCTTACCTAATATTTCTGCTTAATTATTGTTTTTATTCTTGTTTCAGATTGCTAGGATTTTCCATTCCTTGTGTCGTTTACAGTTTTTATTAGGCTAATTTAAAATTATTTATATGTCTTTCTAACAGTTCTGTTTCTGGTGGAATATGTAACCCAGTGTTTATTTTTCTTTAGCAATAGTTGTGTTCCTCACAAGACCTGTTATTTTGAGCTGTGAGCTCATTACCCTCTGAGAGCATTAGGCCGTGTGGATGGGAAAGGCCAGACTTTGTTCCTGTCTGCGTAATTAGTGCAGGGTGGGGACTGGGTGAATGGGACGTAGGGTGTAGAGTTTTCTGGCAGAGGCACCAAAACACCAAAGTTAATTAGCCCTCTCTCCACAGAACAGCTCTGGTCAGGCTTTCATTGTTTGCCTTTGCTGTATTCCAAAGTTTGTAAATTCCCAGGGCTGGGGATCTGAAGGAAAAGAAAAAGATGTGGAGAACTGTTCTACTATTAGTGAATCCATACCTGTCCTCCGCCTCTCACAAGCTCAATACTTCTGTACTGCTCTGGATTTTTTTGTTGTTGTTGTTGTTTTGGTGGGGGTTTTTTTAGGCATCTGGACCAGAGTTCAGAATAATTGCAGGTGCAAGGTCCAGCATCTTTGTTCCAAGGCAAAGTCAGGAGAAGTAAGAGCAAATCTCCAAAGCTCCATTCCTAATTTTAACCTTCCACAGAATTGCTGAACCTCCTCATCTTTCCCCAAACACACACATGCGCTCACACATACATGCATTCTCTCTCTCTCTTTCTCTCTCCTTTTCTCTTCTTCTCTCTCTTTCAAACACCTAATATTCCTCCAAAGATGTCTCACCATTTTCTTCATATTTCCTATTTTCCCTCTGTGATAATGAGTCTCAATCTTGGCTACATACAACAATCACTTGGGGACATGTTTAAAAAACCCAGTGCTCAGGCTACACCCTAGAACAATTCATTGAGAAGAGACCAAGGCACTATATTTTTTACAGTCCTGAGGCTCTTTTATGTTTATATTTCATACTTGTTATGCTGTGAATTCATTGGAATAGATTCCAGCATCTCAGGCTTCTCCCTAAGAACATCTCCACATGAAAACAAACTTGAGGCTTTTCCAGAAGAGCTTCTCTTGATAGAGCACACTGATGCTTCATCTGAACCTGGACGCCCTGCTCTGTGCTTCTCTTCTTTTTTGATCATTTTCCCTACACATTTTAGGATGCTGTCTGAGCCCCTAGAGGGCTTACTATGCTCGCTGCCTATAGTAATTATTTTGGCAAGAACCATTCCCTTGACTTGTTTGTTTATAGCAATGCCAACAGCATGCTGGATAACCTCATGATGTTTCCAGCTTTGCCATGGTAACACTGTGTGGCATTCCTCTTTGAAGAGTGCCCACTTCCTTGGTGTCTACACCATCACCTCACTCTTAGACGCGTATCTATGCAGTCAAAGGACCAAAGGCCTAGAGATTCTTAGCCAATTCCTCTCCTCTTTCCCTTTGAGTTGGCCACTTTGACAAGTTTTTGAAAAATGGGGGATGCAGGCTGAAATAAGATTAAGTTTATCCTAAAAATTCTCAGTATGCATTCATATTTGATAGGAACTAACAGTCAGGATAATTTAGTAGGAACTGAAACCATAAGCGCACTTCTCCAGAGCCAAACACAACACTCTCCTCTGGCTCTTCCACCTCCTGGCGTCTCCTTTGCACTTGACCTGTTCTTTTGAAATTCCTTCCCCTATGGCTGCTCACTGCATACTGCCTCAGCTCTTGTCTAGGCTTTGGCACTGCTCCTCTTCCCTGCTGCTGTATTAGTCAACTCTTTGTCTCTGTGACTAAAATACCTGACAAGAACAAATTAGAAGCGAAAAGATTTACTTGGCTAATAGTTTCAGAGGATTTCACCCCATGGTCAGCTGGCTCCAAGGCAAAAATATCATGGTGGAAGAGCGTGGCAGAGAGGGAGATGAACAAGGGGCCCCAAGGCCATGCTCCCAGTGACCCACCTCCGCAGCCACGCCTGACTTGCCTACAGTGACCACCCAGTAACTGTAATCACAAATTATTAACCCATCAAGTGGGTTGATTCACTGATGAAGTTAGGGCCCTCATGTTCCAATCATTTCATCTCTGAACATCGCTGCGTTGCCAAACACATAAGTTTTGTGGGGACCTTCCAGACCCAACCCATAACGCCTTCCTCTCACATCAAAACCTTGAAGTTGGCTGCCTCTTTCTATCCATGGTCCATGGCCTCTCTTTCCCTCCAAGAACTCCTTCAGCAAGTACAATCATACAACTACATCCCCATTCTTAATGCCTCTCATATGTTCTTTCTCTACTACGCCCCACTGAGATGTCAAGTTGGCATCTCAAGTTCAACATGTCTAAAATGAGAACTATAATTTCTGCATAAAACATCTCTTCCCTTCGGAGTGCTTCCTGTTAATGTGGACACCATTTTTAGGGGCATCTTTAGATCCACCCAAGTCTATTTCCAATGTTCAGGTGAATCTTTCTGTGCAATATCACTTTTACATTCCTATTAGCAGCTTTCAAGTTATAACAATTTCCTGTCTAGACTATTGAATTAACCTCTTGTTCACTCTCCCTTCTTTTGTTACTCACTTCTACAAAGTAATCAATATGCCACCGTCAGATATTTAATATAGGATACAACTCTAATCCTGTAACTTTCAACCCATTGCTCAAAACCTGTCATTCATATACAAAACTCCTGTACCAAACTTTATGTACAAAACGCATTCCAATGCCTTTAAGTATAGCCAAAACTCTTTTTAAATATTTTTAAATTTTTTTCTCTATACTAGGTCAACCTTTTTTTTTCTTCAGTGGAAAAAACATAAACTTTGATTCAGACAGACTTGATTACAAATTCCAATTTATTACGACTACTACCTTGGGTAGGTTCCTAACTCAGTAGGAACCTCAGATTCCACAACTGAACAAATTAAAAACAACAGAGGCAATAGTAATTAACTCATAGGACTTTTATATAAATTATGATATCATAATATTTTGTTAGATCACAAACTGTCCTGCTGTACCTGGTCTATGAGTTAGGAGGTAGAAAGGAATTTTATTTTGGTTTTGTATGTTTTTATTGTTTTTAGTCATTGGATATAGTTTCTCTTGGTCATGTTCTATGTCAGGGGTTGTTTATAGCCCATTGGCCTACCTTGGGCTGAACTTAACCATCCCATTCTTTTAAGTATTATCTCTGATGTATTTTATCCCAAGCAGCAGTATTCTATGCTTCCCATCGCAGGGGTAGGGAAGCAGAGGCCTGCCCCCAGGGGTGAGCACCAACTTGCAAACATGCAGGAGGAGCCTTAGGAACTGAGCCTCAGACTCCGCTGCACCTGCAGAACTTCAGCCTCAGACAACATGGCAACTCCAAACCTCACAAGGAACACCAGGATGGAACCACTCCACTAAGCCATTCCAGACACCTGATCACAGAAATTGCAAGAATAAAAATGCTCCGTGTTGTTTTAAGTTGTGGGAAACCATGCAGGTTTTCCCCTAAAAGAATATTTCTGACTCAGCTGACTGTCCTTCGCCCAGAGTCAACAAGGTTTGGGGTTATGGAAAGTACAAAGTAAAAGGTCTGCGAGAAGATCAAGTGGTGATCGCACGAGGGTATTGATGAACGCACCTGTAATGTATGTGCTTTGGATTGGTCTGTATTTATTCCGGTGGTGATATCACAAGGATATTGATTGACCTGTAACTCTATAAAAACCCCAGGAGTGGAGAGGCCGAGAGAGAGAGAGATGATATTGACCCAGAAGTAGGCGTCGGCCCAATAGAGATAATATCAATCCAGGAACAGGGGTCAGCCAGTTAAGACAGTAGGCTGACACCTCCCCCACATTAGAATTTAAAAATTCTGAGAATCAAATTCTTAGAGTTTAATTCTTCATCCTCACACCTCTCTTCGGAACCCGTACTTTTGCCGTCTGGCTCTGGCTTAAGTCACTAAGTTCTGAGTTCAGTATTTTTTTTACAGCAATAGATATATAATACCTTCAATTGCCATCTACAGACCAAGACTCAAATGTACAGCCACAGCCTCCCATTGAACTCAATTTTTTTTTTTCGGTACTAAGGCTGGAACCCAGGGGCATTCTACCTCCAAGCTACGCCCCCAGCCTTATTTTTTAATCTTTATTTTGAAACAGGGTCTCACTAAGTTGCAGAAGACCTCACTAAGTAGCTGAGGCTGGCCTTGAACCTGCGATCCTTCAGTCTCAGCCTCCCAAGTACTGGGATTACAAGTGTGTGTCACCACACCCGGCTGACCTCAAATGTTTTTAAGTACCTATTTTGTCTCTTAAATATCTCAAAGGCATCAACATGTACAAGCATTTTGTCTCTTCCTATTCAAATACATTTTTTCTCTAACAATTCTTAGTAAATGTCACAGTGAGCTCACTCCATAAACTATGATGCGGATCTCTGTGACACTTCTCCTTCATGATCCATATCTGACCCATCACCAACTCCGGCTGAATTAATTTCTATATGATCCTCAAATCAGTATGTTGCTCCCTGGAAGTACTTTGAGGATACTTTGCAATGTGTCTGGCACCTGTTACTCATAAGATGTCTGCTGGAAAACATCATTCTTTGTAGGACTATTTCCTTTTAGTGGGTTTAAGATATTCTATATATCCTCGAGCCTAAAAGTGGTTTTGTTTTTATTGATTCTACCTAACATTTGGTAGGATCCTTACAATCTGAAGACGTATATAGCTCTTCCAGTCTCAAAATTCTCAACTATTGTTGCACTAAATATAATCTTTTGATTCTTCTCTCCCTCCACTTTGAATCAGTTAGAGTCCAGTGAGAAAACAGAACAAGCATGAGTGATTTTAGCAGATAACTTAACCTTAAGAGTTGTTAATCTGTCAAATGACCAAAAAAAAGAGGGCACTGAGGTACGGAAGTATTAACTGCAGGAGGCTGCTGCTATCCCTGGGGTTAGGGAAAAAAAAGGAAACTTGGATGATGGACCCGGAAGAGCTAAAAGTTATATTTCTGACCCAGGCGTGCTGGCCAATTGGCGTCAGTGTTTCGGAGAGGCATATTGAGGCTGGTTATGCAGGTTCTGGGACAACTGCAAGCTGAATTAGCCTTTGCTATTAGAATGGACTGCACTAGCATTTAACACATTCCCTTCGGCATACATCTACTCTCAGGATCTAGTGAGCTAAGTCTTCAGCTCCCTACAATGGCTTGGGGATATTGGAAAGTTAATCAATTCCTCTTTTGCTTTCCGGCTTAGCTATCTATTTTAAGCATGTCTACACGTTTGGAGCCAATAGGACTGTTCATCTGTTTAGTCATTTGTCAAGAGTCTCGGTCCACCATTCTTTATCTCCACTGTCCTCACCCTAGTCCAAAGTTTATCATTTCTTCCTCAACTACCAGAACCATCTTATAACTTATATGTCTACCTTATCATGCCTACCATCATTTCTCTACCCTCTTGCTAATGTTTTCTATCTGCCAGTCTAAGAACATCATCTCTCACTTGCATCTTTCCTTCCCATTCCTCTTATTTGTTTATTAATTTATTCATGGCACTAGGGATGGAACCCAGGGGGATTCTACCTCTGAGCTATATCCCAAGCCCGATTTTCTATTCTTTGTTTTGAAACAGGGCCTCACTGATTGCAAAGGGCCCTAAGTAGCTGAGGCTGTTCGTGAACCCAGATCCTCTTGTCTCAGCCTCCCAAATGTGGGGATTACCCATTACACTTCAAGATAAAAATCTCTCCTGGGTTTCACAGGCCTTGTTTGTCCTGGTCCAGCACCATCTTGAGTCATGTGCCTTCTTTCCGTGTCCCTGGGCTACTCTGTTCTCAAACAGGACAAAGCCTTGGAAAGTACTGACGCCTATCTTACCCCTTAGTCCTCACTCATCATAAACATTAGTTAGTGGCACATGCCTGTAATCTCAGCGCTTGGGGAGGCTGAGACAGGAGGATCTCACAGGTTCAAAGCCAGCCTCAGCTACTTACTGAGGCTCTCAGCAACTGAGGGAAACCCTGTTTTCAAATAAAATATGAAACAGGTCTGGGAGTATAACCCAGAGGTAGAAAGCCCCTGGGGTACACCCCTAGTACCACCAAAAATAAATAAATAAGTAAATAAATAAATAAATATCACAAGTCAAATGCCTTTCCCTCCAAAAAGCCTTCCTTTCCTTCCCCAAATCTTCCCAGTGCTCTCCCTACATGGTCTCACAAACTTAGATACCTTTCGTTCACACAATTTATCACAGACTATTTAATACACAATTTATCGCAGACTGTTTCATACCAGCTACTTTGTGGGGCTACAAACTGCAAAAGAGAAGAGACATAAGCTTCCCAGTTCATTGTCTGAGTTTCCAGCACACAGTAGGCATTCAATACCATCTACAGAATGAGCAAACATCTACCAAATTTTAATATGTTTTGCGCAGATCATCCTATCATGATTGCCCTTCCTCTGAACTTCCAAGACACTCAAGTATATAATTCTTTCAGCATATTTCCTTTTTTTATTTGGCCATGTGTGCTTGGTATTATTGACATATTATTGATTAAGATTAGATCTATTATTTTTGAGCTCTCAGTGTCTAGCACATTGCCATGGAGATAGTATACAATTAATGAACTTTTTTATCATTCTTATTATCCATGATCATGATTAAGTACTTAATGCCATCAGAGTTAATGCAGCAGAATTTGCTAACTCAATTATTTCCTCAAATAGTATACAACTATCAAAGCATGCTCTTTTCAAGTAATTAAATGTTATAAATATCTAAGACACTATCAGGCAATGCAAAGTTTCATGGATGTCAGTTCATTATTTACAGTCCTTCCTATTTTAAATTAATGACATAGTAATTTTTAAACGTTTTTAAAAATGCTTTACTTTGACTGAAAATGCAAATATCTTTAGATGGTGTTCGAAATGGCTTAAATTTCACAGATGTGGTGAGCACGCGGTGAAATCTTAGACCCTAAAGAATTCTCTAAGAATGATACATGAGCCAAGGACATGACATTCATCTTGGAGGATTTTTCTCCCCCTGAACAAGTTTGATAAAATACCCTTTCTTCCACTTTGACCTTAAGCACTTAGAAATCATTTATTTTACAAAAGCCCTGTGGTCCAAGATTATGGCACCTGGAATAGTGACTTGTGTCTCATATTTCAATTGTGCATGGTTGATCGCTCGAGTTTAAGGGAGTGCTTTTACATAAAAGTTTTGAGACAGACTTCACTCCCAGGCCTTTTCTGGCCTCCTCTGCACTTCTATGAAGAACGGCTTTGTGCTTTCAAAACTGGCTTCAAGCACAATACGGCACCTCCGCAGCCTGGTCTGCTTGAATTGCTCAGTTGTGCAACAGCTGGGCACACATGTTCACGTATCTAGGTTCTAGGCTTCAGGAATCTTCTTATCTTTGCCATTTTTTGAAATGAGCCGATTTTATTTTCACATCCAAGCTTAGCAATATCTTGCATCTTATTTTCAGGAGTGGCTCTCGGGTATCCTCCCATGTTATATTTATAGCTCTTTGCCACCAGGTTTTCAAACTTGTTACAGTGTGATTTACACTGCTGACCTCCCTAAATTTAGGTTATCGTTCATCCATCATCACCATCCAGATATTTTAATTTGGCATATCCAGAAGGCATAATAGCCAAGGCTTTGCCAGAGACTTATAAATATTGGCAGGGATTTTATGTTTCCACTTGACATCCAGAGCGTCTCAGTGGATAATGATCTCAGGACTTCTTGTCAGCCTACTAAATACATCAAGGGATCTCTTCATGAATGTGCCAGATATTTATGAAATCATGAAAGTTTTCTCAGATTGAAATGAGAAAATACCTCAAAAATATTTTTTCCATAAATTTATTGTGTAAAATATAATAAAGGTACAGCTTATATGCTGCATACAGTGTTTATTACATGGGAAATTCATGAAGTATAAAATTATGTATTAAGATTGATAGACCTCTGAAGAAATATTTAGAATGCTCCTTCTTCCTCAATTTCTTCAAAGTCTGATGAATGTTGTCTATTTTTTCTACAGGATAGTCCCATGCTTCCTTCTACTCTGGTGTTTTTACTATACATGCATTATCTTTTCATAAAACTAGTGATGCTATTTGGTCCACCTCAAATATATACTGTTGCTGTCATAGACTAACTTTTTTTGAAAATATTTTTTATTGGTGCATTGTAGTCATACATCTTAACGGGATACAAAATGGTGGAGGCATACATGCACACATCGCCCCATTAGGCCTTACCCAATTCCCTCCCCTTTCCCTCCCCGTCCCTCCTTCTCATGTTTGGCTTGGTGATTGACATTGATATGTTTGTTAACTTACATCACGTGCATTAGAGAATTTCCCTCTTCCCCCCTCCCATCCCCTCAGTGAGGTCACCTTATTTGTTCACCTATAGACTCTCCTTCTTCATCTAGAGTTCCACCTATGACCCACTTCTCCCTAGCTTTTGCATATAAGGGAGAGCATCCGATTTCTCACATAAAGAAAAACACACATCATTTACAGTAAAGTGGATGGAACTGGAGGACATTATGCTAAGTGAAATTAGTCACAAAAAATAGATCAAATTTTTAAACACATACACATGAATTTGTTGCTTGGTAGAAATTGATCAAATTTCTTTATAGTTTGCTTCAAAGGTATGAGATTGTATTTAATTCTGATCCAGGTAGATATTTTCCATATCAATCTGGGACATGTTCATACTTCTTTCATGAAAAACCAAGCCTCCCAAACACATTTTCCAATGACTGTCAATGCTTTATATTCAACTAGTGGGCACAATAAGCACTTAAACTTTTCTAGGACTGTTCAGTGTATAGTGGAAGAGGAGTCCCATTAGATACAACATTCAAAAATAAGTCAAGAAGCCGGGCATGGTGGCACATGCTTGTAATCCCAGCATTTGGGAGGCTGAGACCAGAGGATCATGGTTCGTAGACAGCCTCAGCTACTTAGTGAGGCCCTCCGCAACTTAGTGAGACCCTATTTCAAAATAAAGAATAAAAATAGGGCAGGGGGTGTGGCTCAGAGGTCAAATGCTCCTGGGTTCCATCCCCAGACCCGCAAAAAAAAAAAAAAAAAAGTCAAGAATACTAGTAAAACAAAAATTTATTAAAACAATACATTACTTTAATTAAAATCTTTTTCAAAAAGAAATTTTTAAGTCAGGTGTGGTGGCATATGCTTGTAATCCCAGTACTTGGGCGGCTGAGACAGGAGGATTGCAAGTTCACTGCCAGCCTCAGCTACTTAGTGAGGTCCTCCACAACTTAGTGATACCCTGTTTCCAAATAAATAATAAAAAATAGAGTTGAGGTGTATCTCAGAGGTAGAATGCCCCTGGCTTCAATTCCCAGGACTGCAAAAACTAGTTGTTTTCTTTTTTAACAAGTGGGTTCAATCTAATTCAGCTTGAAATGTGAACACAGAAATATAAAAAGAAGGGGGATGCAATGTTGTGAAGTTGGTGACCAAATCAGATTCTAGATAGCAAGGTTTTCTCAAATTCCTTCATGCAGATAAGAGATTTTGGCCTTCCTTCTTGGTGTCATCCAATTTCTGAAGATATGTGTCAGTGCATCTTCTAAATTCATAAGGTATGAAAAGAAAAGTCAGGTTCATTCATCAACACCAAGTCCTGAAATCAGGCAGTTGTCAGCCTGTCCTCGAAAGCCAGTGGTTTGAATGTCCTTTATGAAGCCTGTCCTGAATTCTCCTGGATAATCTTGGTCACTTCCTTCTGTTCTACTGTGGAAAAAACATCACTGGGTCTGTACTATGACTCTGCACTTCATGAATCTATGTACCTGCCTGGTCCTTCCTGTTTCATAAAGCTGATGATCCCAGAAATACTATGGCTTTTGTCTCTAGAACTGCACACAAAATCTACCATATAGTGCTAGACTTAAGCTGCTTAAAATAAGTTGGTTGACTCAACTTTTCTGGACCAGGTCATCCAAAGAAAACACAGCATTTAGCATCAGTGAACTCTGCAAATGATCGTGAAATCAAGACCATAGAATTTAACAAACCAGAAAGTTAGTCATTTGAGCAAAAGTCTCCAACTCAATAAGAGGCCAAGCTTGCAAACACTTCTGAAGGGCAAGAGTTTTCATCCAAAGGCTACTCTTTTCCAAGATTTCACACTGCAATCACATCTATTATCTTATCTTTGGTACCAAGAAAGAAAGGGTCAGTAGTTGTTGTTCAACTAGTTCATCAATTTTCATCTTTTTTTTTTTTCCTGTGGTAACTGGGGATGGAACCCAGGGGCATTCTACCTCCGAGCTACACCCCTAGCCCTATTTTTATTTATTCTTTGTTTTGAAACAGGGTCTCACTGAGTTGCAAAGGGCCTCACTAAGTAGCTGAGGCTGTCCGCGAACCTCGATCCTCCTGTCTCAGCCTCCCAAATACTGGAATTACAAGTGTGTACCACCACGCCCAGCCATCAATGTTGTTCATCAATATCCAGAAATTGTTGCCAGATGATTTCAGGATTTAGTTATTGTAATTTCCTATGAAATTTAGCCACACAATCTATGCCTGTTCCAGTGTATATACTCTCTGCAGCAGATGTGATTGTCAAACTGTGAATTCTTTTGGCCGAGCATGGTGGCACATGCTTGTAATCTCAACATTTGGGAGGCTGAGGTAGGAGGATCTGGGTTTCCAGCCAGCTTCAGCTACTAGTAAGGTCCTTTGCAACTCAGCGAGACCCTATTTCAAAATAAAGAATAAAAAAGAGAGCTGGAATGTAGCTCAGAGGCAGAATCCCCCTGGGTTCCATCCCTGGTACTGAAAAAAAAAAGTGCATTTCTTTAATTATTTTTCTCCTACAATTGGAAAAATATATTGTTAGCTTTTAGGTGGAAAACATTTCATTGTCTAGATATTAGCACTTCAGTTTATCTGAGGGATTTCTTGTTGTAGTTTTTAGAAGTGATTATGGTATTATACCTTTCACAGTTCTGGTCAAGCTGTTATCCCCCAACAGGGTATTTCTATAACTGCCTGTACACACCTATTTCTTGGAGGGAGGAGAAGCAGAGTGATAGTAGCTTTCCTACTATCACATCCATTTAAATTTTTATATACTAAGTCTCAGATCACCAAAAACTGAAGCATGGGCTTATAGCTCAATAGTAGAGTGCTTCCCTAGAATGTGTAAGGCACTAGGTTCAAGCCCCAACACCATATACACACAAATAGAAGCATAAAAGATTCTCATGGAACACCAAACGCAAACTCATATTTTTTATTTTTTTTATTGGTACATTGTAGTTATACATCTTAATGGATGGTGGAGACATCCATGCACACATCACCCAATTAGTCCTTACCCAATCTCCACCCCATACCCTCCCCATCAAACTCATATTTAAAAACCCACCTTTAATATAATCTATTTTGATGCTGGAGATTTAGCCCAGGCATCACACATGCCAAGCACAGCTTCCACCACTAGCTACGACCCCAGACACTTCACCAGCATTTTAACAATCAGAACTACTTCACCAATATTTAGACTCCTTTTAAAAATGTCTATAGTATTCACAGACAAGAAATGGAGGTGAGATTGTTTCTACATAAATTCTGCTTGGAGAATAAGAAAAAATATGATGTAATGGAGGAAATCTCCAGATAGATTGAAGATAGGAGGAGATATGGGAATTGGAAACCTATTGCCACAGAATCTTCTTTTGAGTGGAGACCTTGATAGAATACATTCTGATTTATATTTCTAATGAAAACGTGAAACAGAAATCTACTTTTCCATCCCAACTGGGTTTCCTTCAAACATGCCGCCTTCTCCCTAATGAGTCAGAATAGCGTGGACCATGTAACAGCAGAGCACATCTGAAATGCTGACATTTCGTTTTTAATTGAAATCAAATAGAAATAGTTTCACTGGGGAACAAGAAAGCAAAGCTGGCTTTTTGATAGAAATTAATAGTGGAGAGACAGGAATACTTTTCTCTATCGTAAAGTAGCCCACTGTGGAAGGCTTTCAGGGCTCTTGCCTGGATCTGAGATTATCTCCAGGATTACATTGTGTGGGAAGAACACATTTTCTGAGTATGGAATGAGAAATCATCTTTGGATGGACATATCAAATGACCGAAAGGAAATGAAAAAATATTCCCTTGCTTCTATTTTTTTAAATTATATGAATATAGATTTTAAAGAAAACCGTTGGATTTTACTGAAAAAAAAAAGATAACAAAAGTGAATGAGTTCAAATCATCAACAAAATATCTACAAAAATAAATCACAAAATATATACTTTGGAAGGTAAGAAAAACTTATTTTATTGGGGCTAAACTCTTCATATTGGTACGACAGTTTTTTTAAATCAATTTTAGAACTATATATACAAAAGTAGCACTTTCACTAGTTGTAGTTTGAGTATTAATAAAGATGAAAATGGATAAATCTGTATAAGGATTATTGAACATGTTTATAAGAATTTTAATATTCAGTGTACCAAACAATATTATGAAAGTAACTTCAGCCTTCAGAAAATAATATTGTACTCTTCAAAATAAGACTCTGAATATAAAAAGTCACAATGAAAGCATTTATCTTTATATCAAAATTTTTAGAACTAATCTACAGGACTTTGTACACACACACACACACACACACACACACACACACAAATATTTTTCTGATAGGAGCCATTTCAAGACATCATTCAGTGAGGATGGGCTCCAGGATGCATAAGGGCAGGGTGTTTGACACTGAGAATTTCCTGTTGAAAAGAGGCACGTCAGATAAATGACAATATATGATGTGAGACCTGCTACAACCAAGACAGGAACAAAGTACTTTTCAGGAGGCTATTTCAAGGAGCTGGGTAGTAAATGAAAGGAGGAACATAAGAGGGGAGGGGTAGTTGTTACGTAGGCTTGTTCTCAGAATGTAGAAAATCACACCAATTTACAAGTTGAGTGAAAGAATAGAAGAAAAGCGTGAGCTTTCAGGCAAAAGGAGGAATAAGTGGTAGACACACATGTATTTTTTTTTTCATTTAAATATTTCCAAAGCTTCACCTGGTGACCTTGTTTTAGTTAGCTTTTTTGTCACTGTGACCAAAATTATCTGACAAGCACACCTTAGAAGAGGAAAGATTTATTTGAGTCTCATGGCTTCAGCGGTCAGTCTATGATCACCTGGCTCCAAGGCAGATGATCAGAGCAGCAGGGCCTCAGGGAATGATGGAGAAGGGAAAGCCACTCTCAACTCATGGTCAGAAGAAGGAGAAGGAGGAGGAGGAGAGGGGGGGGAGGGACGGAGGAGAGAGAGAGAGAGAGAGAGAGAGAGAGAGAGAGAGAGAGAGAGAGAGAAGCCATGGCAGAAACTAGGAACAGATACAGTCACCAATGATACATCCCCAGTGACCTATCTCCTTCAGTCACAAACCACCTGCCTGCAGCTACCATCACAAACCACCTGCCTGCAGCTACCATCACAAACCACCTGCCTGCAGCTACCATCTAGTGAATCCATTCAAATTAGCAATCCATAAATATAGATGGATTTTTCTACTCACAAAATTAGAGCCCTGATTCAGTGATTTCACCTCTGAACATTACTACATTGTCAAGACAAGAATTTTTTTTTTCCAGAGAACATTCTATATCCAAACCGTACCAGTCCTTGAATGATGTCTTGGATTAGCTTAGACTTAAGGGTCTATGTTCATTAGAATTGATCAAAATAATATGTGATATGCTAAGGATTGAAGGCCAGATACTCTCCCTTATGCTGAACAGATGAATCTGGCCTCGCCTGTTGAAGGCCCTCAGGTGTGCCCAGTGGGGCGAGGCAGCCCTGTGGGCCATCCTGGGTCATATTTCCCTGGTCTAGACCTGGTCCAAACCCCCTTGTGATATAGACCACTGATTCTTCAGGGAGGTTTATTCACATACGATAACCTCTATATAGTCTGCCTACAGAAAATTTAAGAATTTTAAGGAAAATTGAGAGTACCAATTAACTTTTATAAAATTAATGACAAAACAATGAGTATTCATGAACAAGAAGACAAAAGAAATCCTTTATTCATGAATTTGATGCTCCACTAAAATTTGATAAAATTACTATCTACGTTACCTGATGGAAAATAACCTAAGGAATCCTTTAGATAATTCTAATAAAAATAAGAAACCCATTATCTGAGTCTGAAACTTGCTACAATTAAAGAGGAATGTGGACTGTTTCTCCCCAAAGAATCTTCCTCTTCTAAGGAAGGATATTGCAATATGCTCTGAATAGATGTTTAAAACCTCTCTCTCGTAAGTTCTGGAAATCTCTCACATTGAAGCAGTCCCAGCTTGACAGCCCTGCAATAACCATTAAATATTAAAATAACATTAAAGAGCAACTGCTCAGCTCATGGATTTAGCTGCAAAACTCCGATTCACGCTAATGGGACTCACATAGCTAAGTCCCTGTGTGCAGTACTGAAAATTCGCCCCTGAGGATCCAAGGATCAGACACAGTCAAGGATATGATGAATTCACTTTGAAAAAAATAATCGATCCAGGACCAAACAAATTACTCTTATTCATGGAATTTCAATCACATAATCATTATAAAAATCAGATTGTCTAAGATTTAACAGCATCCAATTTGCATTCATATTATGTGTATCTGCAATATAATAAAATCCATATTTCTACTGCAAGATAATTTGGATGTTGCAGAGACATGTATAAAGTTATTTTTAATGTGTCTCATTTATGAAGATATTCTAACACCAAATTTAATTATAAAATTTTTTATGTGCCTTATTCCTATAGACACTACTGCCACAGTGCCCCACTGAAGGGCTACTTTGGGTTGCGGTAATACGTGTTTAATATAAAGGGAAAAAAGACAGTATTCATAACTAATAGTGTTAATATTTAAAGTTATGTGTAGATCATAACTTGTCAAAATAATTTCTTTGAAGAAAGTATAGAAATTTTGATATAGTGGCTACACATTACAACAATTACCTATGTTAACTATCCTAGAAGCAGTTTCAAATTATTGAAAAGACAACCGCATTTTTTGCTTTGTTTTGTTTATCTGTTCTTTAAATTGACAGATACAATTGTGTGTATTTATCATGTAGGCAGGGTGCTTAAAGGAAAATATTCTAGACTACAATTTGGCTTAGCCAAATTCCAAGCTAAGATAAGTCACATTTTCAAAGTCACTTTATTAGCTATACAATGAAGATGAACTTGAGAATCTCATATTCTGCCAGGTGTGATTTTCTTTTATGACAGCTAATTTGGTTCACACTGTGTCTGGTTGGATTCCCCCCCAACTCTCACCTTCAGCGCAACAAATACACACACACACACACACACACACACACACACACACTAGAAAAAGAAATTTTAAATTTTTACCATTTATGATTTTCTCATTCCTCCCTTCACCTCCCACCTTCATCCCAAAACACACACACACACACACACACACAAGAAATTTTAAAATTGTATATAGAACTCTAGTACAAATGTATTGATATTCTGCAAAATTCCTGTTGGTCAGTGTCAAAAAATATTTACCAGAACTTAGAGAAGATTATTTACCAGAACTTAGAAAATATTTACCAGAATTTAGAGAAGGCGAAAGATGTAAAGCACTGTTCTGTGCATAAATCACCCGAATGGAATATCTGGAGGCCTCACTCCTTTACTCACCATACCATGACCTCAAACAGACCTCTTCATGGCTCTGTATTGCGATTCCCATTTTTGAAAAATGCAGACATTGGACAAGATTGTCACTCAGTGTGTAGTCATCTCCAAGATGTTTCTAACTAATATTTCACCAGACGAAGTAGTTAAAAGCTAAACAAAATGTCACTCCCAAGTTTGCAGAAAAGAAAGGTGCCTGTGGCTATAATCTCAACGGACGGAAGATCAAGCTAAAGTGAATGGGACTCATTCTGGAAATTTAGTGATTTTTTTAAAGCTGGGCTGTATCACATAAGTTTAAAGGAGATCTTCTTTTTATAACTTGAAAAGAAAAATGCTAAGGATTTACTAATCATTTTTGAGCACTTAGAGCTAATCAGGTACGAATCTAAAAGCACTGGAGATACTGTCTTAATTAATCCTCACGAAACCTAATTAATCCTCATGAAACCTAAGAGGAGCTACTATAATTATACCCATTTTCTAGATGAGAAAATGAAAGCCCAAGAGTCCTGTGTCCCATAGGATGGGTGTGTGTGTGTGTGTGTGTGTGTGTGTGTGTGTGTTATTGGAAATTGAATCAGGGGCATTCAACCTCTGAACTACATCGCCAGCCCTATTTTATTTATTTATTTTTTTTTACTTTGAAACAGGATTTCACTAAGTTGCTGAGGGTCACACTAAATTACTGAGGCTGTCTTTGAATCGGTGATCCTCCTGTCTCAGCCTCCCAAAGTACTGAATTAGAGCAGTGTGCTACGACGCCCAGCTCCCATAGGTGTTATAACTACATAAAGAAATGTAAGACTGGGTTATGGCTCCTTTTAGAGTAAACATTACAGAAAATGAAACTCTGATTTCAGTCAGGTGCAGTAACACAAAACTGTAATCATAGCTACTCCAGAGACTGAAGCAGGAGAGTTCCAAGTGCCAAGTCAACATGGGCAACAAAGTGAGATCCCTTCCCAAAATAAAATAAAAAGGGCAACGGAGGTAGCTTAGTGGCAGAATACTTTCTTACTCATGCCAGGCTCTGTATTCAAGCCCCCAGTTCTCCATTCTCTCTCTCTCTCTCTCTCTCTCTCTCTCTCTCTCTCTCTCTCTCTCTCTCTCTCTCTCTCTCTCTCTCTGACAAGGGATACCCTTAAATATTCATCAAAGTATTACATGTATGTGATGAAATTTCCTGTGGCCCAGGAAAAAATTACAGGCGACATTAGCCACTGCTCACACACGGCCAGAAATAGTATCTATAACCACCAGTCAGGCTAGAAAACCTCATAATTCACAGGGCATTAGGCAGAGTAATCATAAGGGCTTTTAATCAAATACTGGGAAATATTAGCTCTGTGCAGTTCTGGTCCCACTTAACAAATTTTAACAATTGGTATCCCAAGACCAAACTGTTTCCAAGTGATGTAACCCACATTCCAGAGAGTAGGAGGTGGTTCAAGAAGATATATAGAAATATAAGAACATCCAGTACCCAGCTAAGCAAAGTTCAAAATGCCTAGGATCCAAACAAACATTACCAGATATTTTTAAAGCTGGAAAATATGACAAATAAGTAGGAGAAGGGGGAAAAAAGGCCAGCAATTAAAGCTGATCCAGAAATGACAAAAATGTGAGAAATAAGATACAAAGACATTAAGACACTTATAAAAACTATTTCTTCAAAAATTTAAGCAGAGACATAAAAGATGTATTTCTTAACAACCCAAATCAAACTTCTGGAGACAAAGGCTAATAATAATATCTAAGTTTAATGTTCGATTAAGCATTATTTTTAAAGATTCATAAATGTGAAGAAACTGAAATAGAAACTACTCAAAATGCGACATAGAAAACCACAAATAGTATCAGGAATTAGAGCATGACAAAACTGCATACTCCACAAGTGTTAAAAGGACAATCACGAGCAACTTTATGTCAATACTTTTTGGTAACTAAGATAAAAAGGACCAAAATTTCTTGAAAGTTACAAATAACCAAAACTTCTCAAGAAAAAATTCGAGAAGATAATTTAATATTCTTGTAAATTTTGTAAAGAAATAAGTTTTTAGTAAATGCCTTCCTCACTCCACTTTCAAAACAAAAACATAACAAAACAAAAATTCATGGTTCTAGATAGCTTTATTAGTGAATTTTTTTCAAAGTTAAGAAAAAAATAATACCAATAACATGTTTTTGTTGTTGTTGTTGCTGCTGCTGCTGTTTTTGTAGTACTGGAGATTGAACCCAGGGTAACTCTACTTCTGAGCTTTACCCCCATCTTTGTTTTTTACTCTTTATTTTTGAAACTGGGTCTCAGTAAGTTGTGGAAGGCCTTACTAAGTAACTGAGGTTAGTACAGAATCTCAATCCTCCAGTCTCAGCCTCCCAAGTATTAGGATTATAAGAATGTGCTGTCATTCCTGGGTACTGAAGCTACTTTTATTTTTTTTAAATCATCCAAAAGTGAGCTGGGCATGGGGGCGCACGCTTGCAATCCCAGACAGGAGGATCATGGTTCGCGGACAGCCTCAGCTACTTAGTGAGGCCCTTTGCAACTCAGTAAGATCCTGTTTCAAAAATAAAAAATAAATAAAAACAGGGCTGGGGTGTTGCTTGGAGGTAGAATGTACCTGGGTTCCATCCCCAGTACCACAAAAAAAGAAAGAGAGAGAGGGAGAGAGAGAGAGAGGGAGAGAGGGAGAGAGGGAGAGAGGGAGAGAGAGAGAGAGAGAGAGGAGAGATAAGAAAGGAAGAAAGAAAATAATCCAAAAGTGATACTGAGGAAGAGGAACTGGCCCCCAATTTATCCTATGAAGCCAGCATTACCTTGATACCAAATGCATTACAAGACAAGAAAATGAATAATCTAAGAAGAAACCAATATTTGCAGAAGTAAGGAATAATGATTAGAGCATAACTAAATGGAATGGAAAAGAAGCAATAGAGAATATTAACAAATAAAATTGTTGGATTTTGAAAGAATAAAATGGACAAATCCTTAGCAGGACTAAGAAAAGAAAAGAAGACTCACATATAAAACGTCAAAAATGAAAAACTCAATTCTACTGACACCACAGAAGTTAAAAGCATCACAAGAAACAGCTGTGAGCCAGGCACAGTGGCGCACGCTTGTAATCCCAGTACTGGGGAGGCTGAGACAGTAGGATTGCAAGTTCGAGGACAGCCTCAGCAACTTAGCGAGACCCTCCAAAACTTAGTGAGATCCCATTTCAAAATAAAAATTAAAAATAGGACTGGGTATGTCGCTCAGAGGTAGAACACTCCTGGGTTCAATTTCCAGCACCAGGAAAAAAATATTGAGGTAGCTGTAAACAATCATACACAAAGAAACTAGATAACTTTGAAGAAATGAAAATATTTCTAGAAGTGTACCACTTACCAAGACTGGGTCATGAAGAAATAGGAGATCAAAAGAGACCAATCACAAATGGCAACATTGAATCAATAATCCAAACTCTCCCAACAAAGAAAAGCCCAAGACAAGATGGTTTCCCAGGTAAATTCCACCAAATATTTAAAGGATTAGCATCAGTCCTTCTCAGACTATTTCAAGAAATTGAAGAAAAGAGAACAATTTTAGACTCATTTTACAAAGTCAGCATAACCCTGATACCAAAGTTAAACAAAGACACTATTAGGAAACTACAGTCCTTGAGGGACATAGATGCGAAAATCCTCAACAAAGTACTAGCAAACTGTATTCAGCAACACATTAAAGGGACCACACACCATGATCAAGTGGGATTTATCCTCAGTATGCAATGAAGGCTCAACTATAAATCAATTGATGCACTGCACCACAGTAACATAATACAGGACAAAAATCACATGACCATCTCAATATGTGCCTAAAAAAGCATTTGACAAATTTAAACCCTATTCCATGATTAAAAACTCCAAAGAAACTAAATATAGAAGGAATATACCCGGAATATAATAAAGGCCAGAGTCTATGTCAAGCTCTGACAAGCCCAGAGCCTATGTCAGACTGAACAATGAAAAGCTGGAAGTGTTTTCTCTGAGATTAGGAAGAAGGCAAGAGTATGCATGCTTTGCAGTTCTAGTCAACAGAGTATTTGAGGTTTTAAACAGAGCAATTAGTCAAGAAGGGAAGAGGATAGAGAGAAAAGCATCCACATTGGAAAGGAAGAAGTAAAAGTATTTGTTTGCAGATGACATGATCTTGTATGTAGAAGGTGCTAGATACTGTGTAATTATTTAAATTGAATAAAGTTGCAAGATATAAAATCAATATATAAAAATCAGTTGCCTCTCTAGGAAATCAAGAAATAAAACTCACTTAAATTAACTTTAACAGAAATAAAATAGTTAGGAATACACTTACCTAAAAATACTTGTAGAAACTCTTGTAAACTGAAAACTAAAAAAACTGATAAAAATTTAAAGACACAAATAAATGGAATTATATACTATGTTATTGGATAGGAGGACCTCATATTATTGAATGTCCATACTACCCTAAATGATCTACACATTTGATGTAATACTTAGGAAAATAAAATCTCAATGGCATTTTTTATACAATTAGAAAAATCCTGTAATTTCTATGGAACCAGAAGACTCAGAATAGCCAAAGCAAAACTGAGAAAGAAAAATAATACTGGAGACGTCATGCTTTCTGATTTCAAAATATATTATAAGGCTACAGTAATTATGGTACTAGTATGAAGACTGTATGTATATGGAACAGAATAGAGAACCCAGAAAAAAAAAGTGTATACTACGTATACTCAAGTTATCTTTGGCAAGAGTGCCAATAATACACAGTGGGAAAAGACTAATCTCTTTAATAGAGGGTGTTGGTAAAATTGCATATCTCCATGTAAAAGAATAAAATTGGATCCTGAACTCAAAATACATTAAAGATTTAAAAGTAAAACCTTGAAGCTATAAAACTTCTAAAAGAAAACAGGGGGAAGCTTCATGATAATTGGTCTTGACAAAGTTGTGGATATAACACCAAAAGCATTAGCAATAAAAGCAAAAATAGTCAAGTGGAACTGTGAAAGCAAAAAGCTTCTGCACACCAAGGAAAACAGTAGACACAATGAAAAAACCGATAGATTGGTAACAATGTCTGCAAACCATATAAATTCAATAGGTTGATATATATGGGTAAATTTAATAAAAATATGCAAGTTATATACCAAAACAGAAAAATATTCTGAAGAAAAATTAAAGATCTACATCATCAATCAATCATCATCATCATCATTTTCAAGTTCTTTGATATTTTCTTCAGAAATAGATTTGCCATGTACTTTTTCTGGGTTTCTTTCTTTCTTAGGAGTATAGGATGTTTTTTTTCCCATTGATCTTTGAATTAAGGTAGCAATTATTTCTCTTTCCAAAGCATGTTGTAGGCAGTTGTAAAACCTGTAATAATTAAATACTATTGTTATATCTTTGAATTCTGAAAGTCACTAAAGTTATAAACTATGTAAACTTGACAATGTCCTATATTAGCCATATAAATATAAGTGAGTACAAGAAGTAATACATTTTACCGTTTAGTTTGAAAAAAATGCTTTTAATTCTTTAAAAATAATCCTGAAAAGTGCATCAGAATCACCTCTTGATACTTCAATTTTCTCTTCATATGTATAAGTCAAGGAAAGAAAGAAAAAATGAATATTATCTTATTTTAAAAATTAAAGATCTAAGTAAATGAAGAGCTACAGCCTGCACGTAGGTCAAAGACCCATGTTGTTAAGATATCATTTCAACCCGTGTTAATTTACAGATGCACACAATCCCACTGAAAACCTTAGCAAGCTACTTTTGTAGAAACTGACAAGATATTTCCAAAGTTTACTTTAATGTCACTGAGATATTGACCATAAGATGGACAAATGTAGTAGACAAAAAGGGTAGAGTTGAGATTCCAGAAGCAAGCATACCCCAAAGAAAAATTCCCTTCCAGGAAAGGGAGAAAGGCCATCCGATGGAGAAATGACGGCCCTTTCTGCAAATGATGCTGAATGAGCAATTGATATTCATACGCAAAGAAAAGTTAACTTGGATTTAGACTTTGGAATATATTTTTTAAATAACTCAAAATTGATCACAGACTTCAATGGAAAATCCAACTCTATAAAACCTCTAAAAATATTTGTAGCCTAAGATTAGGCAAAAGTTTTTTTTTTTTTTTTAGATATGACCCCCAAAAGCATGATACAAAAAAGAACAGATTAATACATTGGACTTCATCAAAATTAAAACTGTCTGCTATTTGAAAGAAACAGTTAAAGAGAATAAGATGATAAGCTACAGTTTGAGAGAAAATATTTCCAGGTCATAATTATAATAGAAGAATTATATCCAGAATACATATCATATTCTCAAGATACAAAAATATAAAAAACAAACCCAACTTTTAAAATGATAGCTGATTTAAATAGACACTTTATCAAAGATAATATTATAATGCCAAATAACTATGAAAATATTTTCAACAACATTGATATGGAAATGCAAATTCAAACCTCCATACACTACTACTGTATATCTATTTGTATATAAAACACTAACCTGATTTTATTATGGTAGTTCTCAAACATTTTTACTCCTGGCTCCTCATCAAAGTCTTTGGAGAATCTCAGTTAATTCGAGAGTCTATCACTCCCAATTCCCAATCTCCCAAGAAATGTGAGCTGACATCTCACTCTGCGATGGCCAGTGCAGTTAATACTAACCACGTGTGCTATGGAGTGCTTAGAATACACACATCAGGCCAGGCGTGGTTGCACACCCTTGTAATCCCAGTACTTGGAAGGCTGAGACAGGATTGCAGGGTTGAGACCCCAACCTCAGGAATTTAGCGAGAACCTGTTTCAAAAATAAAAAATTAAATTGGGCTGAAAGTGTAGGTTGGAGGTAGAATGTCCCTGAGTTCAATCTCCAGCACCAAAATAAAATAAAATAAGAAATGTGCGCATCAGGATTTGACTATAGTGAATATACAGCCAGGATTGGATTGTGATGAGCTCATTAACATTAATAATGATGATATTGGTTATATTGCATGCAAAAATTAAAATATTTGGGTTAATTAAAATATATTATTAAATTAATCCCATATACTTGTTTTTTGCTTTCTAGAATGTTATTTCTAGAAAAATTTAAATTACATTATGTGTCTTGCATTATATTTCTACAAGACTTCACTGATCCAAATTTTACTGAGAAAAATAAATGTTATATCTTTCTCGTGACAATTTCAAAAAAGAATGAACTTGCTTTTTTTTTTTTTTTTTTTTTTTTGGTGGTACTGAGGGTGGAACCCAGAGGCTTTCTACCTCCAGGCTATACTCCCAGATCTATTTTATATTTTATTTGGAAACAGGGTCTCACTAAGTTGCTGAGAGCCTCAGTAAGTAGCTGAGGCTGACTTCGAACCTGCGCGATCCTCCTGTCTCAGCCTCCCAAGTGCTGGTATTACAATCGTGCGCCACCACGCCCAGTGGGAACTTGCATTTTAACCGTGGCGCTAGATGGCTTGGGTTTTGTAACAGGCAGTGGCTCTGGGGGAGCGGGGGAGAATGGGCCCGGGCAGACTAGCAGAGGAAGGTTAGAAAGAAAGAGTATAGCTGATTGTGAACTCACAGGAGGGAAATAGAAGTTATTCCATCTTAACTCTAAGTCAATTTTCTGTCTTTTTTCACTGGAGTACTGTAATCATACATCTTGATGGAGTTCAGGTGATAGAAGAAATACCTGCACACAGCACTAACTGATCCCTTCCCCAGCTCCCATCTTGCTCCCTCTCCCTCTCGCCTTCCCATGTTCAACACAGTGATTGGCTTTGATAAATTTGTGTTTACATGCCGCGTCCATTGAGGTGGTTCCCTCTTCAAGTAAGACTTCCTCCTCTCTCCCTCCTCCCTCATTTAGGTCCCCTCCCTCACTCCACTAAGGTATCTCTTAATTTGGAGTCCCTCCTGTGTCAAAATATCTTTCTAGCTTCCACATACAAGGAAGTATACATCTGCCCTTTCACTTTTTATGGCTGACCAACCACACTTAGCATAACATTCTCCATTTCTAAGTCTATTTTAGAAGTCAAAGTAGATCTTGTGCCAGAATACTTTGGGTTACACTGCTAGAAGCTTGATCTATCCAGCTGCCGTGGCTTCTTGCTGCAGTTAGCTGAGAAAGAGCGAGCTCTGTTTGTCTGGGCCTGATGGAAGAATAACCTGTGTGACTATCACTAAGGCAAGATTTACGGCAGCAGGTGAAGTTTCAGATTCTGTGGATTCAGATCTCAGTCTGCCGAAAGCCTTTCCCTCATGTCAGATTCCTGTGTACCATATTGCTCTCCCTCCCATGCCTATTTCTCTGCTAGGGTTCTGTCACATTGTTAGAAGTTTGTGTCTCAATGAATCTTGGGAGATTTTCAGGACACTCGTGTGGTAAGTCTTCACCACACACAGGCAGGTGCTTGAGTACCCACTGTATTGGTAGAATTGCTGCTCTCCAGACCTTGGGAGACAGTGCCAGATCCTCAACATTGATATTAATTCCAGCTCATATAGAATACTGCAGCACCATCGCTTGCAGTGAAACAGAGCTCTCCCCGACTCTTCCCTCTGCAGCATCTAGGGCTGCCATATTCACTATTTCTCTGGATGCAATCTTTCCATCACGATGGATATCTCCCTGTTGGAGCTGTTAAGGAGTCAATATATATCATCCTTTCTATCACCTTCTGAGCTGGAAATCCATTGAAAAGCAAACCAAGGAGTTATGACAGATAGTGAAAGAATGTAGCCTTAGATTAGATGCCCAGAAAATTTTCTTACAATTCACCTATGAATGAAAGAGGTGCCCACCCTGTCAGGGCTAGAGTGGGACAGCAAAGATTTACTCCAAGCTGAATACAAGAACTAGCAGACCAGAATGTCAAATTCTGTGCATCCGTCAAAGTAAAAAAAAAAAAAAGTCTCAGCCGGGCATGGTGGCGTAAGCTTGTAATCCCAGCATTTGGGAGGCTGAGCCAGGAGGATTGCGGTTTGCGGACAGCCTTAGCTACCTAGTGAGGCCCTTTGCAACTCAATGAGACCCTGTTTCAAAATTAAGAATGAAAAATAGCGCTTGAGGTGTAGCTTGGAGGTAGAATGCCCCTGGGTTCAATCCCCATCACCACACACAAAAAAAGAAAGAGTCTGGAGAGGCACTGAGCATGCTCAGTAATGACAACCAAAGCCTAACTAAATGAGCCAGAGGGGAACAAGACATCTAGAGAAAAGCAGCAGTAATCCTCCTGCCTCAAAACAGGACCAGGAAAGCATATCCCCACCCCTGACCTCTGTTCCTACATATGATTTTGCTGCCAAAATATGTGATGAGTTTTCATTAACATATTTGTCAATTTTTTTTTTTTTTTGCAGTACTGGGGATGTAACTCAGGAGCATTCTACCTCTGAGCTACACCTCCAGCCCTAATTTTTTTATTTAAATTCAATCACTAAGCCAAACATGAGAAGGAGGGAAGGGGAAGGGAATGGGGAGGGAATTGAGGAAGGGCTATGAGTGATGTGTGCATGTATGCCTCTATTACCTTGTAGCCCATTAAGATGTATGACTACAATGCATCAATTAAAAAAATTAAAAATTAAAAAATAAAAAAGAAGTTTGATACCAACATCATCTTCTCTTGATACCTTGAAGTTCTGGAAAGGCAGGCATCTCTCTTCATTATGCTTTAAAATCATTGGGAACCAAGCAAAACCCATTCAGAAGAAAAGTTCTGCAACTGTGTGCGAAGAAAGATGCTCCTGAACTATTTCTTCAAGGACTTCCATGAAGAACCTGCCTCTAGATGCTTCCTGACCTCTTCCATATTGAGTACAGGCTTTCCCAGTAGCAATGGGTCATTCACAACAGAAGTCTGCTGAGCTTGGTGATACATACATGCAATCCCAGGACTTGGAAAGCTGAGACAGGAGGATCACAGGTTGGAGGCCAGCATCAGCAACTTAGCAAGACTCTGCCTCAAAATAAAAAGTAAAAAGGGATAGGGATGTAGCTCAGAGGTAGAAATCCCCTAGGTTCAATTTCTAGTACCAAAATAAATAAATAAATAAAAAGAATACAAGGCTGTCCATTGCCATATCTAGTTCATACTTAGCACAACTCGGCTCCCACTGTTTACTGAGGTTGCTATAACAAATTAACACACACTGGGTGGCTTCAGTGCCAGTTACTTCTGCAGCTCTTGAGCCTAAGAAGTTAAAGATCAAGGTGCTGGAAAATCTAATGAGGTTCTTCCTCGGTTGCTGATGGTCTTCCCTTTTTGGGGCGGCGACTGAACCCAGGGGCATTCTATCTCTGAGTTATACCCCCAGCCCCACTGTATTATGTTTTTAAATTTTGAAACGAAGTCTCACTAAGTTACCACATGCCAGTATTGAACCCATGATCTTTCTGTCTTAGCTTTCCAAGTACTGAGATTAAAGTTGTATGCCATTACACCTAAACAATTCATGGTTCCACTCTTCTGATCTAGTTAACTCACAAAGTCCCCACCTCCAAACACATTGGGAATTAGGCCTCCACCTATGAATTTTAAGTGGATTCAAACTTTAAGTCCATAGAAGCTGCTTCCTTCCAATTTAGCTGCTAGCATTTATACATGTTCATATCTGTACCCCTTCTCTACCCAACATTTCTTTATTAGTTTCACAACCTCAAATGTTTAATGAGAGCACATTACAGGCTCTCAGTGAAGCAGACAGACTCCTGCCCTCTGAAGCTGATATTCTAAAGGATACTACCAGGATGCTATCTTAGTCTTCCTAATTCCCACAACTCCTAAAATGGTGATTTTGTTGCCTAATATATTCTATAAAAGTATGCAAATTTAATTGGGCACAGTGACACACGCCTGTACTACCAGTACTTGGGAGGCTGAGACAAAATGATTGCCGGTGTGAAGCCAGCCTCTGCAATTTAGCAAGACTTTGTTTCAAATAAAAAAAGAAACTGGGCATGATGGTACATGCCTCTGTAACCCCAGTATCTGGGAGTCTGAGACAGGCAAATCACAGATTAGAAGCCATCCTTGGCAACTTAGTGAGACTGTCAGCAACCTAGTGAGACCCTGTTTCAAAACAAAAACATAAAAAATGGGATGGATCTCAGAGGTAGAATGCCCCTGAGATCAATCCCCAATACCACTAAAAGTAAGTAAGTAAATAAATAAACAAAAACAATAAAATAGGACTGGAAGTATAGCACAGCGGTAGATTGCTCCTGGGTTCAATCCACAATTCACACACACACACACACACACACACACACACACACACACACACATTATAGATATACATCTTGAGACAAGACACAAAGGTGAATTTTGTGGAACCAAAAGTAAATGCGGTCATCTTTTTTATTTTTTTTATTTTTTGCGGGTCTGGGGATGGAACCCAGGGGCATTTGAACTCCGAGCTACACCCTCTGCCCTATTTTTTATTCTTTATTTTGAAACAGGGTCTCACTAAGTAGCTGAGGCTGTCCATGAACCGTGATCCTCCGGTCTCAGCCTCCCGAATGCTGGGATTACAAGCATGCGCCACCACGCCCGGCTCCCGTCATCTCTTTTACAATGGCTCAAACAGATTGATCAGAATGGAGGTTATTTAACTCAGTGACTACCTCCCTGTAAAACATACCCAAGGCACCTTTACTTTGAAGCTGGCATCTTGGCCTGTGATAACTAAAACCCCATATTGTGAAAACACTGTAGCAAGATGTTGTTAGATGGGCATAATTTTCTCCTTGCATGGGTAAATCTTTGAAACTATTGAGACTGAGAGTTTAAGGGGGTTGACAATTTAATGTGACTGTTTAATAAATTGAATTGCTAGTAAACCATGGGCTTTAACCTCTGAAAATATCAGTATATCAAAATCTTCAATAACAGTATCAAGGAGAAGAAAATGGATTCTGAGAATTTTTCAAAAGTCCTTGAATTAATATTATCTTTTTGTGGTCTAAGATATGTTGCAAACAGCCCTGCTGATTTTCCACTAAGGATACAGTGAGGCAGAGTGTGTAGTACACGGCTTCCATTCACAGATTAACAGTGAAGGAGACAGATTTGCGGTGTTTATGAGCATTCGTGGGACCGAGCACATTTGCCCACAGGTGTTAGGAGTCGTCACTTGCATGAAAAACTGGTCAGGGAAATAGTGTTAGTAGAGCAAAAATGTAAGTGAAGTGTAGATACTGCAGCCTCTATCTGAATATGATTAGACATTCTGTGCTTGCTGTGAACCCATCTCGAAGAAATCTTGACATTTTCTTTCCTCGAGTTCATTTATTTTTTTATTTTTATTTTTATTGTGTGTGTGTGTGTGTGTGTGTGTGTGTGTGTGTGTGGTACTGTGTGTGGAACCCAGGGTCTTTTCTACCTCCGGGCTATACTCCCAGACCTATTTTATACTTTATTTGGAAACAGGGTCTCACTAGGTTGCTGAGAGCCTCACTAAGTAGCCGAGGCTGGCTTCGAACCTGCACGGTCCTCCTGTCCTGCGTGATCCTCCTGTCTCGGCCTCCCAAGCACTGGGATTACAAGTGTGCGCCACCACACCTGGCTTTTTGAGTTTATTTCTTAGGTCAAATGAGCACATTTTAAATGCCTGTGATTGCCCTTATTGATAAATGATAGCATTTTGGAGCAGCAGCATTATTAGTTGGGTACTGAGATTGTAAGATGACATAGCTATTATCATTCCAACTAGAAAATGCAACTCGCAAACAGGGCATATCGAGATCCTTGGAGCTGGGCGGGGTGGAGCGCGTCTGTAATCCCAGTACTTAGGAAGCTGAAACAGGAGGATCAAGGTTTAAGGCCAATCTCAGCAACTTGCAGAGATTCTCAGCAAGTCAGTGAGACCCATTTCAAAATAAAAAATAAAATAGAGCTGGTGGTGGACCTCAGAGGTTGAATGCACCTGGATTCAATCCCCAGTGCCTAAAATAAATAAATTAAAAATAAAGATCTTCGGTAGGCCTAATTCCAAAGTCTTTATGTAGTCCACTAGAAAATATCTCGTGAGTTTTGTCCTAATGATCCTTGGGCAGGTCTTAGGAGACTAAAATTGCTGAAGAAAGGTGAGGTTAATAGCAGAAATAGTCACTCTTGAGTCCACTGGCCTTGGGATGTGGGAGAAATCTCTATTAAACCTTACCTACAAGATTTTTCTTACAATTTGTTAGAAAATTTATCCTAAGGTTCTGCACCCAATTTCATTGATCATTTGACCTTCTGATCTTCAATATCATTTGTTTTGCCAAATTCTGAGAAATTATAAAAATAAAATACTTCCCTAGCCAGGCCCGGTGGCACAAACTTGTAATCTCAGCATTCGGGAGGCTGAAACCAGAGGATCACAGTTCGCCGACAGTCTCAGCTACTTAGTGAGGCCCTCTGCAACTTAGTGAGACCCTGTTTCAAAATAAAAAATAAAAGCCAGTCGTGGTCACACGCGCTTGTAATCCCTGCACTTGGAAGTCTGAGACAGGAGGATCGCACAGTTTCGAAGCCAGCCTTAGCTACTTACTGAGGCTCTCAACAAAATTAGTGAGACCCTGTTTCCAAATAAAATATAAAATAGGTCTGGGAGAATAGCCCGGAGGTAGAAAGCCCCTGGGTTCCACCCTCAGTGCCACCAAAAAAAAAAAAAAAAAAGAAGAAGAGAGAGAGAGAGAGAATAAATATAGGGCAGGGGGTGTAGCTCAGAGGTCAAATGCCTGTGAGTTCCATCCCCAGACCCACAAAAGAAAAAAAAATACTTCCATTAGTGATCTATCACATTATTAAAATTCATATATCAATATGTTGATAGTAAAGAAGAGGATACCACCTAGATTTTGTAATTTGGAAAAATTCAGATTGGTTTATTTCTATATTAAAATTTCTTTACCTATTACTTGTTAAATAATGTTTTCTCATAAATTATATCAATAAAAAAGGAAATAAATTTTAAAAAATACTTTCATTATTTACATGTTTCTTTTGGAAGATGGAAATAAATTTTGGTGTGCACGTATTTTTTTTTCTTAGGAATAAAGCATATGAGAAAATAAAATTATTGGAAAAATGAGTACACTCAATCTAAATCCATCCTATCTCCCAACAAGGAAGAGATCTGATGTAAATGCTCACACCTCTGCCCATTGTGCCTCCGAGCTGTAAGTTTTGCTGAACATATGGCACCCGATGTCAGCCACTGTTCTCATCCTCCTCCCTCTGAGATATGCAGACCAGACCCCATCAGCATTACTAGGTTGGATAATCTAATTATATCAACTTACTAGATTCTGATGTAGGAAAAATGAATTAGGTAGCACTTTCCTACCAATAGGGGTATCTGCAAACAATGTTATTGCAAGAATATTATGAATTAATTCAGCATAATTGTTACAGTAGATAAATATTTTCTAGCATTTCAACTGTCACCTACCCACCAAAAGAGCAAGTGTGCTTAAACAAATACGATTTTAATCAAAACCAACTCTCATTATTGGTTTATTTTCACCGTATACCCTTATTTATTTATTTTTTGCCTAGAAAAAAAGTGTTTATCTTGCTTAAGTTATAGATATCAGCTGTTATTTGGAATGGAAATTTTACCTTTGCTCATCAGACTTCAGAATAAAGCCTGGCGTGGTGGCGCACACTTGTAATCCCTGCACTTGGGAGGCTGAGACAGGAGGATCGCACGGGTTCGAAGCCAGCCTCAGCTACTTACTGAGGCTCTCAACAACTTAGTGAGACCCTGTTTCCAAATAAAATATAAAATGGGTCTGGGAGTATAGCCCGGAGGTAGAAAGCCTCTGGGTTCCATCCCCAGAACCACCAAAATAAAAAAAACTTCAGAATAACAAAATAATTCCATCGACAAAAACATCACCGTGTTATAGAACTCTATTGTCTCTTTCTTACTTTTTATTTTATTTTTATTGGTGCATTATAGTCTCACATCATAATGAAGATCATGTTAACAATGGCACACATTCACATAGTACTTGGTCCCCTCCCCTTGCCTCACTATTTCCCTCCCTCCCAGTACCAAGTGTCCAGGCTAACAATGTTATTTCACATGCATACATATAGCTACAGGTAGCATTCCCACTGATGAACCTCAGTCTTCTTCCCCCTTACCCTTTCAAAAAATCAAATAAAAATCCAGCTTGGGTCCAGGATAAAATGACAGTGGTCCATTGAAAGAAAGAAGATTGATTGTTTCAGATCATGCTACCGAGTCCTGGTTCTGAGCTGGAATCTACACTCAGAGAAGAAGAAAAAGAAGTATTTCAAGCTGGTCATGTTAGTTCTATCCATAATCTCAGTACTTGGGAAGCTGAGATAGGAGGATCAGAGATTTGAGGCCAGCCTCTGCAACTTAGGGAGACTCTATTTTAAAATAAAATAGTAAGAAGAGCTTGGGGCTCAGAGGTGGAATGCCCCTGGGTTCAATTCCCAGTACCCCCCCCAAAAAAAAGGGAAGACATACTTCTATCTGCATTCATTAAGAGGGAGAATCAACTAGGCTAAAAGGGCAACCACGCCCTAGAAATAACCGAACAAAGATATCCATGGATAGCTCTAGAATAACTTGAGACCAATTGTAAAGACAAAGTTGGAAATCTGTGCATTTCCTCTTCCTTATCTTTTATCTTATTGTTCCTCACCTCCTTGGGTAGATATGTGCTACTAAAGCATCTACTTGATCAGCTAAAAAGTGTAGGAGGAGCACTGCAGTAATTGAATCTCGTATTAGGAATTAGAAATAGGATGTCCCTAACTACACAGGCATAACCTCATTCTCTAGAATTGTGATTCTCCAATGTGAGTGTCCTTTAGCATAACCAGAGGGGCTTTCAGAACAGATTTCAGGCCTGCCCCAGAGTTCCCGATCAGGAGGTGCAGGTGGGGCCCAGGGACTTGTATTTCTTTTTTTTTTTTTTTTTTTGGTGGTACTGGGGTTCCTGGAAGCCCTTCTTTCTCCGGGCTACACTCCCAGACCTATTTTATATTTTTGAAACAGGGTCTCTTACGCCAGCACGGCTGGCTTCGAACCTGCGCGATCCTCCTGTCTCCGCCTCCCAAGCGCGGGGATTACAAGTGTGCGCCACCACGCCCGGCTAGGGACTTGTATTTCTAACAAGGTCCCAAGTGATGCTGGCTGACGTAGTTGGTCTAGGCATCACTTTGTGTGTATGCGGTACTGGGGATTAACCAGGGGCATTCTACCTCTGGGTTATACTCACAGTTCTGTTTATTATTTTGTTTTGGAACAGGGTCTTGCTAAGTTGCTGGGGGCCTTGCTAAGTGGCTGAGACTGGCCCCCAACCTGTGATTCTCCTGTCTCAGCTTCCCAGGGACTGAGATTCCAGGTGAGCACCACCACGCTCAGCATTAGAAATTACTTTTGGGGAACCAGTGCCCTTGAAGGTGTCATGGCAAAGTTGCAACATGTGTGTTTAGGTGTCAGCGGCATTACATCATGCAAGACTATACTTTCAACTGTGGTTCTATGATTTCGGGGCTCTGTGGCCTTGGTAAGTTACTTAATCCTTTGTGCTCTTGTTTCTTTGTATGGAGAGTAGGGAGCGATAATCTCTGCTTTATCAGGTTTGGGGGGAGTGCATGAGACACTATCCATGTTCACATATGTGTATCTGTAGGTAAATGTATGAAAAATACACATGCTACTGGTACAGTTTGCTTCACCAACTTGGAGAACAAATGTGAGTCCATCTCTTTATGTTACCAATTAATCATTCACACTTCGCTGTGCCTAATGTAATTAGATGCCCAATATCTGCCTCTTGAGACATTCTCTTTCCCAAGAGTTTGTATCCAAAAAGTTTATGGAGTCTAAAAGGCCAATTTACCACCCAACTCTGGCAGAGGGAACCAGAGAGTTTAAAGAGTCCCGTGGCTTTTATTTCTGCCCTATCATACAAGGTCACCATGGAAAACTTAGCTCACACCGTCTCGTTCACCTTTTTACTGTGGCATCCCATTCTGGGGCTCCGCTATTGCAGCTCCTTCAGTCCACACTCACAGGCTCAGTCATTTCCCTAAAATATGCCAGTGTGGGCCCCTTGCTGTGTTGATACGAGCACCCACAGCCACCCTTGCCAACCTCAGGTTGTGTGATGGTGCTGGAGTCCAGTCGTCTTGTCTACCCCTTTCCCCGAGGTCCATGCCTTTTGGGGGAGCCAGGTTCCTTCACCTGGAGCCTCGCCTGCCCTCAGGGGGACTAAGGTATGCACCTAATAGCTTCTGGCAACCTACAAGAGAAAGGGGCTATGGTCTCAGCTGCTTTCCAACAAGGTGGGTCCTCAAAACCTTATGCAAATTAGCCAACCTCGAAGGCCTGCAGTGAGTAATTGTGCCAGCCATCGCCACTGCATTCCTCTTCCATTCTTTCCTCCTATTGGAAGAATCCCAGCATAGGGTAGGCTGTCCCTAAATGGTGACTGTTATAAAGACTGCCAACCTTGTGTGTGTGTGTGGTTCTGGGGATTGAATGCAGGGGCATTCAACCTCCAAACTACATCCACAATCCTTTTTATTTATTTTTTTATTTCTTGTGGTACTGGGGAGATGGAACCCAGGGACCCTCTACCTCCAGGCTACACTCCCAGACCTATTTTATATAGTTTTTGGAAACAAGGTCTCACTAAGCTGCTGAGAGCCTCACTAAGTAGCTGAGGCTGGCTTCGAACCTGTACGATCCTCCTGTCTCAGCCTCCCAAAAACTGGGATTACAAACGTGTGCCACCACGCCTGGTTCCCCTTTTTATATTTATTTATTTGTTTGTTTGTTTGTTTTTTCAGTACTGGAGATTGAACCCAGGGACATTCTACCTCTGAGTGACATTCCCAGCCCGATTTTTTATTCTTTATTTTGAAACAGGGTCTCACTAAGTTGCAGAGGGCCTCACTAAGTAGCTGAGGCTGGCCGCAAACCTGTGATCCTCCTGTCTCAGCCTCCCAAGTACTGGGATGACAAGCGTGGATCACCACACCTGGCTTTATTTTTTATTTTGAAACAGAATCTCACTAAGTTCCTGAGAGTTTTGCCAAGTTGCCGAGGCTGGCCTCAAACCTGTGATCCTCCTGTCAGCCTCACAGGTACTGGGATTAATAGGTATGTGCCACCACCCAGCCTGCCAGCCCTCTTATAACTCCACTCTGCTTTCCAAAGTGACGGGGGGGGGGAGACTGAGACAGGAGAATTGCACAGGTTCAAAGCCAGCCTCAGCTACTTAGTGAGGCTCTCAGTAATTTAGTGAGACCCTGTTTCAAAATAAAATATAAAAAATAGGTCTAGGAGTTTAGCCTGGAGGTAGAAAGCCCTTGGATTCTACCCCTAGTACCACCAAAAAAAAAAAAAAAAAATTACAACATCTGTCTTTGTTGGGTGTGGTGGCCAGCAAAGCATGTCCTAATCCCCGCGCTTGGGAGGCTGAGACAGGAGGATCACATCCGCAGCCAGCCTCAGCTACTTAGTGAGGCCTTCTGCAACTTAGTGAGACCTTGTTTCAAATTTAAAAAATAACTAAATAAAAAATAGGGCTGGGGGTACAGCTCAGAGGTAGAATGTCCCTGGGTTCCATCCCAGTAACCCCCCAAAATAATAAAAAAAAAAAGCTGTTCCTCTTAGACTTCTGGGGTTGGGGATGGGAGCATGGCAGAAAAGGGATAGGACCTGCTTGACACAAAGGAGGAGGTAGGCAACTTCAAACCTTCCCTTGACATTCCTGTGCGGAATCTCTGCATCTAGTTCTTTTTAGAAAATTATTGGTGAGCCGGGCACAGTGGCACAGGTCTATAATCTCAGTACTTGGTAATCTGATGTGAGGATTGCAGGTTTGAGGCCTGCCTCAGCAATTTAGTGAGGTTCTTTGCAATTTAGCAGGACCCTGTTTGAAACTAAAAAGCAAAATAAGGCTGCGGGTGGAGTTCAGAGGTAGAATGGCCCTGGGTTCAATCCCCAGTATGGAGAAGAAGAAGGAGAAAGAGGAGAAGAGAAAGAAGAGAAATAAAAATTTTGTTGAGATGCTAGCAAAATAATTATAAAATCATCCTATAAAAATGTGTCCAATGCCTGTGTTCTGTACAGACTGTCCTATGCACTACTGATGGCTGCTGGAAGGTTCACACCGGAAGCTCTGGGTCCAGGAGGGAGCTCCGATGGCAAGACATTGACGGCAGGACCATCAGGAATGACAGTTCAAACTTCTGAGGGACAAACAGCACCAAAAGATCATACGAGCCGGGCGTGGCGGCGCACGCTTGTAATCCCAGCACTGGGGAGGCTGAGACAGGAAGGTCGCAGATTCAAGTCAGTCTCAGTAACTTAATGAGGCTTTCAGCAACTTAGTGAGATCCTGTTTCCAAATAAAAAAACAAAAATGGGTTTGAGGATATAGCCTGAATGTATAAAGCCCCTAGGCTCCATCCCCAGTAACACACACACACACACACACACACACACACACACACACACACACACTACAGCTGCACAAACCAGGGGGCAGGGATGTGGCTTCCTCCTCAGAAGCAGTTGTTCCTATGTCATGCTTGGCCAGCGGAGGCGGTCTCCTGGCCTCCGGACACTATGGAATGCTTTTGTGATTCCCTTCTTCCTGGTTGTAGGGATGCCAAGCATCTGTTCTACAAACTCCACGGACGGGATCTGATTCTTGTGGGACCAACAGCAGCTCTTTGCTAAATGGGTGTAACCAATGTCAGGGGTGTGGCCTGAAGTTACAATGGAGCAATGTGAACTGTGAGTTTACTGACGGTAGCAAATAGTTGATGTCTGCCTGTTGCATCTGCTAAAACTATTTTGACAGCCCCTCTTAGAAAAAAAAGCACAGAAATACGTTCTGGGTTTGACAATTCCATATTTCCAATCATATATAGAACTCTCAAAATAAACATGGGCTAAAAAAATAATACTTAATGCTTAAGTAATAATTTGTCATTTACAAAGTTGGTGTGAATACATTAGCTCTTTATAACAACTCCATAAAGCCAACTAAATGATCCTGACTTTTATAGGTGAAGAGACTGTGGCTCTGAGAAGAGCAAAGATTTGTCTAGAGCAATCATCCTCTGCCAGGGTAACTCTGCTTCGTGGGGGGCATCCTTTGGCAATATCTGGAGACATTTTTTGTTGTCACAACTTGTTGTAATTTGGAGAGTTAAAAGAGGCCACTGGCATTTGGTAGGTAAGGGCCAAAGATGCAACTCAACATTCTACAATGGAGAAGACAGCCTTAGACATCAAGGGTTATCTAGCCAGAAATGTCAATAGTGCCAACGTAAGCCTGCATGGTGGCGCACGCTTGTAATCCCAGCCCTTGGGAGGCTGAGACAGGAGGATCACAGGTTCATGACCAACCTAGCTACTTAGTAGTGAGGCCCTCAAAAATAAAAAAATAGTGCTACTGTTACTAAAACTTGTTCTAAGATCACAGTGTTGGCAAGATCTGAACCCAGGGTTATTCCTTTGAACTCAGGATTTTATGTATTAATCCCCCAATGGAAAGCATTTATGTGAATTGAACAGGGAAGCAATGTCTGTTGCATTTTAAATTATGTTCATTTTTTTTTCATTTTCCTTTTCTTGAGCTCCAGGGGAAGGGATAGAAATTATCTCTTTTATAGACAATGAAATGTTGCTCTGGTATAAAATTAGTGCTAGGGACTCTGGAAAAGCTTTCAGCACGATCCCCCCCCCCCTTTGAAACTTCATCCAACTTGGTTATATCTGCAAGTATAATTTTTTGGACCCACAATGGGTGACAAAATTGTACTGTATCTCCCAGTTCTGAGATAGACATCTAGAACCATGCAGGGAAGAGGGGCGGCAGGAAGAAATGATTGATTAACACGGGTGTGCGTTCTCAATTATCGATGGTAATGGCCCGTGGATATGATGTGGATTTGCCAAAGCCGCTGATCATCTGAAAGTGATTTTTATTGAAAGTTGGAATACAAAACATTTTTTTTAAAGGAAAGCCATCGATCTAATAATTACCTTAATTTTGAGGTAAGCTGCTATAGCAGCTATTTTTAATTCCCTAAGTACACATCGCTGGGAAGCAGGAGAGGCATCCAAGAACGCAGTATCAACGACAGATGCCAAAAGAGATGAAAAATTGGAACAGGATGAAGAAGGAAATGGCTAAAAAGTGGTGGCACAGGCAGAGCAGAGCCCAGAGCAGGAGAGTCAAGGGTGTGCAGAAGAGAGCCGGACAGCGGGGTTCGCATCCTGGCTGTAGAGAATGACTATGATCTTGTGCAGGTAACTTCATTTTATTGTAGTTCATTAATCTCAGCTATAAGACGGGGGCATGTGTAGTGCCTCCTCTAGAAGGTGGTTCTGAGAACCAAATGCATTTAAAAATGTGCCTGGCGCCTAGGAGCGCGAGAGTGTCATGTATTTTCTAGATCTTGCAGGCAGTATCACAATTCCAGGAAACCTATGTAGAGTGATGTGCAAACATGGTAGGACATGGAAGAAAAGAGAAGAAAGAAACCGCAGAGCAACAATGATCACACTGTTCCACCTGTAATGTTAAAAGCCTCTAATGATGAGCCGGGTGTGGATTACACTTGTAATTCCAGCGCTTGGGAGGCTGAGACAGGAGAATCGCGCAGGTACGAAGCCAGCCTCAGCTACTTACTGAGGCTCAGCAACTTAGTGAGACCCTGTTTCCAAATAAAATAGAAAATAGGTCTGGGAGAATAGCCTGGAAGTAGAAAGCCTCTGGGTTCCACCCCCAGTACCAGAAAAAAAAAAAAAAAAAAGCCTCTAATGACTAGGTGTGAGCGTTTTAAATTGAATGAAAAGGAAGTATTTGAACTTTTCCTTTTCTTTCCTTGAGGGAAATTGACAATCACTTCCTGGTTCAGGAGTAGTAGACACAGAAGGCTGTTTGGAAGCCGGCTTGCTTTTACTTTTCTCAGTACTGGAATATAAGATTGAGAGATCAGCCGGGCGTGGTGGCGGAGGCTTGTAATCCCAGCATTCTGGAGGCTGAGACAGGAGGATCGCAGGTTCGTGGCCAGCCTCAGCTACTTAGTGAGGACCCTTGCAACTCAGTGAGACCCTGTTTCAAAATAAAGAAAAAAAAAATAGGGCTGAGGGTGTAGCTGGGAGATAGAATGCCCCTGGGTTCCATCCTTAATACTACCAATAATAATAATAATAATAATAATAATAATAGTAATTGAGAGACCAGTTCTATTCCAGGAAGAGGAACTTTTCTAGGGATGGAACCCTTCTACCTCCAGGCTACACTCCCAGGCCTATTATATATATATAATTTGGAAACAGGGTCTCTTAAGCCAGTGAGGCTGGCTTTGAACCTTCGTGATCCTCCTGTCTCTGTCTTCCACGAGCGGGGATTACAAGCGTGCACCGCCACACCCGGCCAAGGAGAAACTTTTAAAGCTCCATCAAAATTTATTTCTCATAGCAGGGCATAGTGATGCACGCCTGTGATCCCAATATTTGGGAGGCTGAGACAGGTTCGAGGCTAGTCTTGGCAACTTAGCAAGATTCTTAGCAATCTAGCAGGACCCTGTTTCAAAATAAAATAAATGAAAAGGACTATGGGTATAGAACGCCCCTGGGCTCAATCCTCAGTAGCAAAAAAAATAAAATAATAATAATAATAATAATAATAATAATAATAATAATAATTTCTCCCTAAAGCCCTTGGTATGCAGAGACAGTCACTTGAGAAGAGGGGGACAGATGCTGTGGAGTCCAGTGCACTCACTGGGTAGGACAGAGGTCTTACTGACTCCTTTGCTGTGTATTGTGTGTACCTAAGCCTAGGGTAACATGATCAGAACTTCGCTGTGATGTAAACACAGTCATCTCTAAGGTGTGTCAGCGGGAGTATAGTCCAGTGGTCTCAAAGAGGAATGCTCCCAGAAGGAAGGAAAGCTGGCCTGGGTGGCAAAGCCTGGGCACCCTGACCGGAATGCCCGGAGTGGGCTATGTCTGGTCCAGGTGTAGTTTAAAAGCCCATTCAGACCAGCTCTCTTGGCCTAGATATCACACCTGCAAGGCGGATAACATGACGGTCCATTTGTGGACAGGACTGTGGCCTCAGTGGGGTCCTAACAAGAAGGACATCATTGTGGCTGTGGGTAACATCATCAATTGCACAAAATCTGCTGTCAATACTAATAACCTGGGCAATCGCAGAACCCTCAGCAGGAATGAATCAGACTTGCCAGTTTTCACTTTTCTTCTGTTTTAGGAGCAAAACTGATTCCTTGGATTCAGCATCCAGAGTATGAGGGCAATTTAGGGAAGTAACACAGTCTGGATTTAGCACTATCAGTGGAGATTTGAACAAAGATTAGGTGTAGGTATATCAATCAGAGGTAGATGAACAGACTGACCAAAGATATCTAGCTACACTAGGACATCTTGACTTTAAGAAATGGTTAAAACTTACTATGCATTTGAAACTCCATCACTCACAGAATAGATGCAACTATAACATATTGGTTAAAAAAATCTAGACCTGAGCTGGGCATGGTGGTGCATGCTTGTAATCCCAGTACTTGGGAAGCTGAGACAGAAGGATTGTAGGTTCAAAGCCAGTTTTGGCTACTTGGTGAGGCCCTCTGCAACCTAGTGACACCCTGTTTCAAAATAAAGAATAAAAGCTGGTCTTGGTGGCGCAAGCTTGTAATCCCAGTGCTTGGGAGGCTGAGAAAGGAGGATAGTACAGGTTCAAAGCCAGCCTCAGCTACTTAGTGAGGCTCTCAGCAATTTAGTGAGACCCTGTTTTTAAATAAAGTATAAAATAGGTCTGGGAGTGTAGCCTGGAGGTAGAAAAGTCCTTGGGTTCTACCCCCAGTACCACCAACAAAAGAAAACAAAAAAAAAAAAAAGAAAGAAAGAAAGAATAAAAAATAGAGGGCTGGGGATATAGCTTGGAGGTAGAATGCCCTTGGCTTCACTTCCAGTATTTCAAAAAAAAAAAAAAATCTAGATGTGTGTGTGTGTGTGTGTGTGTGTGTGTGTGTGTGTGTGTGTGCACTGCATGTGCCGATGCTCATGAAACTCAAAGTATGGTCCCAGGACTAACCACATCTCCACATCTTCAGCAACTGAGATCACTTGGGTGCTTGCGATCATGTGTCTAGTGGTATGTTGGTAAATGTTTATCTTGTAGCTTTCTAGGGAGAAGTCCTGATTTTTGGTGTTTGCCAATTTCAATGGCATAAATGCTCCCACCTGACCAATTTCAAGCCATCTATGTAGCATCTCTGAACACGAGGTTGGGAAGAAAGTATACAATCCCATCAGCTCTCATGAGCTGGGGCAAGCTGACTCCAATACAGTACGGGACGTGCCTCTGTTCTCCCCCAGATTTGTTGAATAGAACTTTTGGGATTGAGGCCCAGGAGTATGAGTTCGAAGAAGACTTAACATTATTGTGATGCTCTCAAAAGTTTGCAGAGCACTGCTAAATAAATCCTCTTGGAACTCTGCAGTTTCCTAGCTTTCCTGCAGAGCTGAAAAGTACAGCCAATGAGAACACCTGAGTGAGCAACTTTGTTGAAGCCCAAATTATCCCATGCAAGGAGGAGTCCAGGCTAGTGTGCTTCAAGCTGGAAACTCATCACTAGAAGATAACACATAGTATGGGTCAGATATGAAGTGTTCCCCTAGAGACTCATGTGTTGAAAGTCTGGTCCCCAGTACAGCAGTGAAACACACCTGGGAAGTGATTGGATCTGGAAGTGATTGGGTTCTCATCAATAGATCAATGCATTGATAACTGAATGGAATAGTGGGTGGCAGAAGAGGCCATGGGAGGTGGGACCTACTTAAAGGAGGGGATTCTCAGAGGTATGTGCATGGACACTATATCTGTCCCTGCCTCCACACATTCTCTCTCTCTCTCTCTCTCTCTCTCTCTCTCTCTCTCTCTCTTTCTCTCTCTCTCTGCTTCTAGCTGCCAAGAGTTGAGCAACTCTCCCCCACTATGCCCTTCTGCCCTGACGCTCCGCCTCACCTTAGGCCCAAAGCACTGGAGACCGCACACCATGGACAGAAAACTCTGATATTGTGAGCCCAAGTAAATCTTTTCTCCTGGGAGTTGTTCAGGTCAGGTATTTTGGCCACCAGATGAAAAGCTAACACAATACATATAAAGAGAGAATAGCTCAGAAACAACTAACATATGCAAGCAATGCACACAGAATTTGCCTGTACTGCAGTGCTAGAATGCTAGAGGAAAACTGCTCCAAAGTCTCTTGTGAATTACATGGGACGTATGTACAAAAATGAGTCGGCATCAACTACTATTAGTAGAACTATACAACTAAAACACAATCTGCAAATGGCTAGACCAGACCATGATAAAATTTGTCGCTGACTAAAAATAGATTGAAAAAATCAAATCAGTAAAACTGAGATTAATATTTGCTGGAGAAAATAAACATGAGATAAATAATAGCCATATTGTTTTGTTCATTGTGAATATACGTGTGTGTCAAAATATACTTACTACTAATAAATTTCTTAAGTTAAAACAGAAACATTTTAATTTTTGTTCTAGTATGCAGCGTAGAATTTATCACCATACCCTTTTTTTTGGGGGGGGGGAATGGAACCCAGGGGCGTTCTACCTCTGAGCTACACCCCCAGCCCTATTTTTTATTCTTTATTTTTAATTTATTTATTTTGGTGGTACAGGGGTTCCTGGAAGCCCTTCTACATCCGGGCTACACTCCCAGACCTATTTTTTTTATATTTTTATTTGGAAACAGGGTCTCTTAAGCCAGCGAGGCTGGCTCCTAACCAGCGCGATCCTCCTGTCTCCGCCTCCCAAGCGCAGGGATTACAAGCGTGCGCCACCACGCCTGGTTTATTTTTTATTTTGAAACAGGGTCTCACTGAGTTGCAGAGGGCCTCACTAAGTAGCTGAGGCTATCCTCGAACCCGGATCCTCCTGTCTCAACCTCCCAAATGCTGGGATTACAAGTGTGCGCCACCACGCCCGGCATCACCTTAATCATTTTTAAGCCACGGTATTGTTTACCGTTTGCACATTGTTTTGCAACAAATCTCGAAATCTTTTCTTCTTGCAAAACTGAAACTCTAAACCCACTGAACGTCAACTCTCCCTTTCTCCTTTCCTTTCTGCTCCTGGTAACCACTCTTCTACCCTCTCTTGCCGAGTCTCACTACTTTAGTACCTTGTATAAGTATGTGCTTTTTGGTGACTGGATTATCTCACTTACCACCATCTTTACAAAGGTAATCCATATTGTGGCATAGGACAGGATTTATTTCTTTTCAAGCCTAAATAATATTCCATTGAAATCAGGTGAAATATTTTCTTTATCCACTCGCCCACTGCTGGATGCTCAGATTGCTTCCGCCTCTTGGCTAGTGTATGTCACTAGCTGCAGTGAATGTGGATATGCAAATATCTCAAGTTTTTTTTTTTCACTTCTTCTGGATAAATATTCAGAAGTAGCATTATTACTAATTAATAAACTATTGGTTATTTGTTAGTAAGTATAATTTTTGAAGGCCACAGGTAGAGATTTGTTGGAAAGTGACAAAATCACTATTGCTGTTCAAAGCAAAGTATTAGGTATTGAGAGTTCCAGGACAGTCTCTGCCTTCTAGGGGGTTAGAATCTAATCTAAGCAAAGCAGCAGTCGGACATGAATAGCAAAATGACAATAGCATGCATTAAAAGTAAATAAGCTTATCTCACATATTGCTGGCATGCACGTAAATGGATAAAACCACTTTGGGAAACTTAGAAGACTATTTGGCAGTGTCTTCTAAAACCAAAATGTAACTTCCATGTGATCCAGCAGTTCTAACCATATTACAGGTAGATACTAGGCACCTACAGAGGAAAAATTAGCATCCACCAAAATACACATACAAATCGTTCCAAACACCTCTACTCAGACTAGCTGAAATTTAGGAAGCCGACATTTGGGGGAAGGTTAAGTATACAGGTAAATTGTTGTATAATTCTGCAATGGAGTACAATAAAGCACTGAAAAGAATAATTTCCTTCTCCAGGCATCCACATGGTTTTATTTCACAGATATAATAATGACTGAAAGAATCCAGTTGCAGGTGAATAGATACCAAATGATTTCAAGAAAACGAATCAAGGGCAATAGAAGCCCAGCGCGTGAGTATTGACTAGGAAGGAGAAGGAAGCTTTCTGGGTTTGAAAATGTCCTCTATGTTTTCACGCTACATTAGTGTGTATATGTGTAAACATTTATTGAGCTGTACAGTTGAGAGTGTTATTTTTTTTTTTTTACTCTAGGTATGTTTTACTGAAAATACTTGAAGTGTTTGTGTTAAGTACATGGACTAGTTCAGATGAGGGAGTGATAACAGAATAGTCAAGAATTCAGAGCCGACTGCAGAGAGGATTCGATGAAAAGGCAGAGGTTGTTTAAAGGACCTGCAACAGGGAGATTGGATCAAGAGAAGAGATGAGAAAAGAAAGAAAACCCTTGCTGGTAGAGATGCCTAGAAAGCTCGCCCAGCCCGGGGCTTGTCCCTCCAATCTTTCTCTTCCTTCCCCAGTTCAGAAGCCTGGGGCGTAGGGTACGGTTGGCATCCCCGCAGCACCGAGGGTGGCCTTTAAATGGTTTGAGCCTTATCAGCATAATTACCTAAGGATGAGCGTCACCCAGTCATTACGCTGGATCAAAGGCAAGTGAATTCCAAAATGATAGGAGCTCAAGTGGGGCCTTAGTGTCGTGGTTCAGGAGGAACCCACAACTACCTCTTTCTGGAGACAAACTAAAAAGCTCATGGCATCCGTCCTGCTGGGAGCCATCTTGGGGACACGAGGGACCCTCACAGAGAAAGTGATTCTAAGACGGAGAGACGGAGAGACCTGAAGTTGGAGCCCTAATGGATGGCTCTTCATTAAACTCTTTAGATTTGCTAATCTGGTACAGTTTAAATACTTTTAAATTAATTTTTCTAGCACTTTGTAACTCCAAAATCTTTTTTTAAACTAACCTATACACATTAAGCCTTAAGAGATTCTCTTGGTTTCTATGGTCATAGAGATATTTAAAGTCACTGTTCAGAATCACAAAAGGAAGCCGGCTGTGGTGGCGCACGCTCGTAATACCGGCATTTGGGAGGCTGAAACAGGAAGATCACATTTCGAGGGCAGCCTCAGTTACTACTTAGTGAGGCCCTTTGCAACTCAGTGAGACCCTGTTTCAAAATAAAGAATTAAAAAAAAAATAGGGCTGAGGATGCCGCTTAGAGGTAAAGAATTGCAATAGGTTTCTTTTTTCTCTCTCTCTCTTAACTCTTTTATTTTTCTTATTGGGCACATTATAAGTTTACATCATTTTGTGGTACAGAGTCTTAGAAAAATTCATGCACACAAGAGGCTTCTTCCTGGTCTCCGCCTTCAGCCTTTTATCTTCATGCAGCCTACATATTGTTTCTAGAATGTTCTTGGGCTTTCTGATCACCGCTGCTGTGTGTATGACCCTGATGGTTCCATGCATCATAAATAAAGGCCAGGATATAACAATTTCCCAATCCTACTCTAATATTGTAGGCCTCCTATTCTGCTCCTCAAACCTTAACACGCTCCTCACTCTCTAGCCTTCCAGCCTTGGTAGGGCAGACGCTCCAGTCCAGGGCAGCCTTCTCTCTCCCTCTGCTCCACAGAAGGACCAGGACCGCCTTGCTTTTCAGATCCAGTCCCATGCCCCTCCCCTCTCCGAGGCTTTAGATCTCTGGGCCGATGACAATCACACCTTGATTTACAGTCTCAGGCCCCCTTGGACCTCTGGGCTCACCCCGTCAGGAGTCCTGGGGAGTTCCGGCCTCCCCTCCCAGGTGTGAATGCTGGCACTGCAGGGGCCCTTTGCTCAATTTGATTTCTCTCCAGCCCTTGCATACTACTTTCCATAGACACCCCCCCCCCCAGTCTCTTCTGTCTTATGGCTAGTTGAGGAGAGACCAGATATCCTGGAAGGAAAGGAGATAAAGTTGGAAAGCTCAGATGGGGGACTGGCAGCCTTTGGGATCTTAAAATTCAAGTTAGATGCCGTAAACACAATCATGTTACTGTACTTTGGAGTAAGTAAAAGGTTCTGTCATGGTTTTCCAAAATTCCTTTTATTCTTTCAACATTGATTATTCTTTTTTAAACTTCTTTTCCTCTCTCTCTCTCTCTCTCTCTCTCTCTCTCTCTCTCTCTGTCCCTCTCTGTCTCTCTTGCTCTCCATTTTTTATTTTTGTACTGGAGATTTAACACAGAGGCCTACACCCCCAGCCCTATTTTTTGTTGCTGTTTTTTTTATGGTACTGGGGGTGGAACCCAGGGGCTTTTCTACCTCTAGGCTAGCCTCCCAGACCTATTTTATACTTTATTTGGAAACAGGGTCTCACTAAGTTGCTGAGAGCCTCACTAAGTAGATGAGGTTGGCTTTGAAGCTGTGCGATCCTCCTGTCTCAGCCTCCCAAGCAAGCATCGGGATTATAAGCGTATGCCACCATGCCCGGCTAGGTTGTTTGTTTGTTTGTTTGTTTGTTTGTTTGTTTGAAACCGGGTCTCGCTGGGTTAATGAGAGTCTTGCTATGTTACTGAGGTTGTCCTCAAACCTTCAATCCTCCTCTCTCAGCCTCTCCACTTGGGAATTACCAGCATATACCACCACACCCAGCCCTTTACTTCTTAACCATATCTTTTTCTTTGGAAGAAAGGGAGGTAGCTTTTGGGTTTGAAATATCACAGTTTCAGAAAAAAATAGAATTCAAGGTGATTAGCTTTCTTTTTTCTTCATTATGACACCAGAATTTGGTTTATGAATGTCTTATTAGCAAAATAACAAGTAATTATCAAGCAACTAATATGTACCAGGCACTGTGGAAAGTGTGGAAGGCCCACTTGCTCCAACAGTGACTTTAAATGTTTCTGATGATTACCTCGTCTGCACATACTATACTGTATATCATACAACTAAAACAGGACTCACGTAAAATAACACCATTCTTCATTCATTCAACGCATTTTGCTATTTTCTATTTTACTTCAAACAAACAAAAAGTTAATCTAATTCAATTCCATGACCAGTACAGAGTTGAGACTTACAATTTGAGAAACATGACACTAAACACATACAGCCTAAGCCCACAGGTGTGATGGCCCACGCCTGTAATTTCAGTACTTGGGAGGCTGAAAGAGGAGGATCGGAGGCTCAAAGACAGTCTCAGCAACTTAGTGTAGAGAGAGCCTATTTAAAAACAAAACAAAAAATAAATAAGTAAATAAGTAAATAAATAAGGTTGGGGATGTAGCTCAGAGGTAGAAGATCTCTGGTTTTTATCCCCAGTACCACAAAACAAAAACAAAACAAAACACATATAACCTAATTGTTAGGTGGTAAGTATAGGGCAAACACCACGCTCAGTGCTTTTCCTGTCATTATATTTAATCTGAGATACTGATTCCATGTCAGATCATTCGATCCATTTTATGGATGAGGAAACTGAAGCTGGGGTCCAGCAAATTGCTCTAGGTCACACAGCTGCACACAGCAAAGCGGAGATTTAAACCCAGGCAGACCATGCTCTGCTTAACGACGTGTCCTTTGGCTTTAGGTCAAGCTCACACAAGACCATCAGGGCACAGAAATAATGCTCTCTACCGGACAACTCTACTCCGGTCCGTCTCTGGATCTCATTCCTACGATTCCTACACCAGTCTCCTGCTCTGTAAGTCTTTCAGAAAATGAGGCAACCCCTGAAAGAGAACATTCCAACTAGAACAAATAAAACACTTTTATGACCAGGAGAATTCTTCTAGAAAGCTGGCACTAAATCTTGTCTTTCTTTTTCTTTTTTTTTTTCTTTTTTTTTTTTTTGTGGTATTGGGGATTGAACCCAGGGGCATTCTACTTCTGAGCTATACCCCCAGCCCTATTTTTTATTCTTTATTTTGAAACAGGGTCTCACTGAGTTGCAAAGGACCCCACTAGGAAGCTGAGGCTGTCTGTGAACAGCGATCCTCCTGTCTCAGCCTCCCGAATGCTGGGATGACAAGCGTGGGCCACTAAGCTTGGCTCTTTCAAGTCTTCTTTCAGTAACCAAAATTCTGTGGACACTAAGGATGAAACGCTGCCGAAGTTTAACTTTTCCCTCAAACCTCAAAAAACATCGAAAGGAGGGGAAAATCTAAATTCCGCTCTGTATGTGCGGAGACTGGAGATCCAGTCTATTATCATAAATACCACGCTTTGTGTATGAGTTTATTTCCCAAAGCTGTTCACTTTTCTAGGTCACTTTTGGAGGAATAATCCGGTTCCATAAACAATCACTATGCAGTGTGCTAGGTCTTTAGGATACAAAGACCCAAGCCTTGCATTTATAAAGGAAATGAACTGAAAACGAACAGAATAAACCAACGATGGCTCATAGTTCTACCCATACGGAAATAATGGCGCAAGGGGTTGGGTAAAGGCGGTGGATGGAATCATAATCATCATTATAATGGAACAGCGGAATTTTGAATTTTTCTACTTTTAGATATTTGGGGGGCTTAGGAAAAGGAAAGGGAAGAATAGAATACATCTTTGGTGATTTTCTATTAGTGTCCATGAAGTTATTTTAATTTAAACAAGACTCCAAAGATTTAGTGGCAGTCTCAGAGAACGTTCCATCTAATCATAAAAGTTTTTTCTCTGTTAAAGTCTGAGTGTTCTATTTTAAGGATTGTGCCTTTTTTTTTTTTTCTTTTGAAGGATTTGCAGAGTGGGAGGCTGGTGTAGGATTGGAGATCCAGAGAAAGAAGGAATCGTCGGGTAGAGAGCATTGTGTCTGTGCCTGATGGTCTTCCTCTACCTTCTATGTTCAGATCTTCCCTGGACTTGACTGTGACCTAAAGCCAAGGAGCGTGTCCCCAGCTGTACGCAGAACATGATCCACTTGTGTCTACATCTCAGCTCTGCCGTGTGCAGCTGTTTGACCTTGGTCATTCTGCGGGACCTCCAGGCCTCCGTCTCTTTCTCTATAAAATGTTAAAAATGTTGAGACCGGAGAATCGAGGTTCGCAGACAGCCTCAGCTACTTAGTGAGGCCCTCTGCAACTCAGTGAGACCCAGTTTCAAAATAAAGAATAAAAAATAGGGGAAGGGATGTAGCTCGGAGGTCGAATGCCCCTGGGTTCCATCCCCAGACCTGCAAAAATAAATAAATAAATAATAAAAATAAATAGTGAAACAATATAATGACAGCATCCTGTGTTGCCTTCACACTATGGATAAGGTCCTCGCTGTGGTTTGGTAGAGTAGAGTAATTATTCTGTTTTTCTCTTTAGGGTCTAGGATTGAAACAACAGGATTGCCAGTGGTCTGTTACAAATCAAACTCAACCTTCACCAGTGATATTCACTAACAGTGAAATCAAGCTGAAAGACACTGATTTGAAAAGCTGCCCCCTCCCCCCAAAAATCTGCACCCTTCAGAGCAGAGCGTATATCTTGAGGCTAAAGCTGGGTTCTTCATTCAGGTAGTCAACAAATAATTATTGAGTAACTAATATGTGCCGGGCACTGTGGTAGCTGTGGAATCCATCCATGTAGTCCCTGCACCATGGAGTCTGCAGTCTGAAGGCAGAGACAGGCGATATAAATGGAAATGCATTAAAAAAGAATTCCAATTGGGAAAGGTGCCACCAAGGATCTGAAGCTACCGTGGCAGAGCATAACAGATAGGGTGCTTCCTTTAGACAGGATGGTGAGAAAGGCCTCCAGGAAGAGGGGAAATTTAAGCCTAGACCAGAACGGTCAGAGGGAGCCAGGACTTGAGACCAGCTAGGGAAAGAATTAAGGGGTCAGTTAACAGAAAGAATATGGAGGACTTGCAGCATAAAGCCCTGCATTCGTTTAATAGGTACTGGCTCTGCCCTCACTGTCCTGCCTTGCACCTTTCTCGCTTCCCTTTCATTATGGGCTCTAGATTGGGGTCCTGGATACCTCTGCCCTCGGAATAGAAAAATCTAAAAATATGCAGGGACGGCCTTCCCTCTTGCACACGACTGCCACGGGCTGTATCGTGCTCACTGTGACTTCGCCATTCAATCAAGACTGCCCTTGACATTTATATCATTGTGATTTCTTTGCCTACATTTTTTTTATTATTTTTTTATTGGCCCGAGTTCCTGAGAGAAGAATTGCTGACACAAGGTAGAAGCTTTCACTAGGGCATCAGAGAGCTGACTTTTTGGTTTGTTTGTTTGTTTGTGGCTTTGCTTGTTTATTTTAATACAAGACAGGGAGAGCAAACTGGATGGAATTTGGAGGATACTATGGCATTTGGGCTGGGCGTTAAGTTACTGAAGATGACTTTGGGCTCTGCCACGGACTAGCAAGGTGACCTTGGGCGAGCCATCCCACTTGAGCCTTGACCGCCTCATGTGTAAGTGAAGGTTTTGGTCCATGTGTCCTTCACTGTCTGTTCTTTTCTATGAATCACTGTCTGACACTCCTTCCACACTCTATGAAAGAAATGCTGTCCTTTGGATTTCATTCTTTGAAATAATGCTGCCTTACATTTTGTAGGTATTTGTTGCTCTCAAAGCCCTTCCTTCCTTCCTTCCTTCCTTCCTTCCTTCCTTCCTTCCTTCCTTCCTTTTTTCCTTCCTCCCTCCCTCCCTCCCTCCCTCCCTCTCTCTTCTTTCTTTTTCTTGTGGTGCTAGGATGGAACCCAGGGCGATTCTACCTCCAAGCTTCACCCCAGCCCGATTTTTTTATTCTTTATTTTGAAACAAGGATCTCACTAAGTTGTGAGGGTCTCACTAAGTAGCTCAGGCTGTCTGTGAACCACGATCCTCCTGTCTCAGCCTCCCAAATGCTGGGATTACAAGTGTGTGCCACTACCCTCGGATAACAGATCAGTTTTTGACTAACAATGTGGGGCTGGGGAAATTTTAAATAAGAAATAAGAAATAAATTTTAAATAAGAGGCGGAACCCTTGGGGAAAATTAGATTCAGATGAAGCAGTAGCTTGGAATCCCATCATGATAGGATTATCATTCATATAAGAAAAGGAAGACCAGAGCTCTCTTTTTGTCAATTCTAAGACAATACCACAAGAAGGCTGCCGTCTGTAAGCCAGGAAGAGGGCCCTAACCAGACCCTCACTGTGGCAGCACCCTGATCTCAGGCTTTGCTGATTCTACAGCTGTTGAGAAGAAAAAGAAAAGATAAAGAAGAAAATAAGTCTGTTGTTTAAGTCACCTTATCTATATTTTGTTATAGCCGCCCAAGATGACTAAAACATACCCCTGTATCAAGATTTATAGATGGGTTTCCCAGGCAAGGGAGTTTATGGATAGAGCATGTATCCCAATATATATATACCTACACTACATTTGTTTTTTTATTGCAAATGTTTACAAATTCTCCTCCTCTTCCTCCTCTTCCTCCTTTTGCTCCTCTTCCTCCTCCTCTTTTTTTGTTGCTGGGAATTGAACCCAGAAGCACTCTACCTCCAAACTATATCACAAGCTCTATTTTATTTTATTCTTTTTAGAACCAGAGCCTCACTAAGTTGATGTGAGCCTCACTGAGTTGCAGAGGCTGGTTTTGATTCTGTGATCCTCCCATCTCAGCCTTCCAAGTACTGAGATTACAGGCGTGAGCCACCGTACCTGCCTTACAAAATCTTCTTGAATCTTCTTTTCTGAGGTGCCCCCGATCTTCGTAAGTATAATTAGAAAGTACCCATCATCTGACAGTTCAGGAAAAAACAAAGACAAAAACATCCACATTTGTCCTTTAATTAAAAAAAAAAAGAAAGGAAGGGAAGTTGTATGGTTTTCTGATTGTAGGGTCAAAGAAAAGGTCCTAGCCTAGCAAACTAGCAATTGGGTGCCTTTAGTTCCCAAACCTGATCTTATCACAGATGACTTATTGCCTTTGAAATTTAGGGGGAGGGTAAATCTTAAAAATCTAAAACTAAAGGGATTTTAGGGTTAATCTAATCTAACCCCTGCAAAAGTCATTGTCACTGAGCTTTAGGTCACAGAGCTGGTTACAGGTAGAGTCAATACACTGTCTCTCCCAAGCCAACCTTTGCCATTTTTTCCTTCCATCATTTCAGTCGGGCCTGCAGGGAGATTTACTCTAGAAACTAGAGATAATGCTTGGGGATAATTTAGACTGAAGTAGCATCTAAAGATAAAGTATTATTTTAAGAAGGGAACATGGACTGGAGATAGAAAACAGCAATCTTCACAGTAAGTGTATGAACGGACAAGGAAGCAACCCAGAAACACAAGGAAGCAACCCAGAAATGCTGTAATTCTTGTTCTCTGGAAGACTTTCATGTAAACAAAAGATCTTACAAACTGATTTGAACTCTGTTACTGGCACCAATTTGAGTCAGAAAACAAGAGATTACGATGTTCTCATTGACAGATGGCATAGGAACATGGTTGACTGTGGACTCTGATCACAGATTGCCTTTCAAAGGTGGGCTCCATCACTTAATCTGAGAAGTTGTCTGACCTAGGCAAGTTTGTAACACTCAGTAAACTTCAGCCTTGGGTTAAGCTAAGCCATTTTACTCACTTCCCCTCCCCCATATGTAAAGTTTCTTAGGTTCATTTCCAGGATTCAAATGGCCGATATTTGGGAAATTCTTGGAGAAATGTCTGGCATAGAACACTCTCTGTGTTATCTGTCATCCTTATTAATGGCCTTCTCTGCTAAGAGGAGTAAAGGCTATTCTTTTGACATAAGGAATCTCTATTTAAATCCCTTTGGCTAGGTGATAGGTGTTAGAGTTTGCTGAGAAATTAGGGGTGAAAAGTAAGTCTTTCTTTAGTAGTGGCTTAATTTTAATCCGTATCCCCTACACAATTCTCAAAGTGGGTATTGTTATTTGCACTTCCCATACCAGAAAACTGCCTGGAGATGGAAACTGTTTGGCCAGAACTGAAACTAGAGTCGGTCATAGTTTAGGATACAAACTCCATTCATTCATTTATTTATTTTTCGGGTCTGGGTATGGAATCCAAGGGGCATTTGGCCTCTGAGCTACACCCCCTGCCCTATTTTTTATTCTTTATTTTGAAGCAAGGTCTCATTAGTCGCAGAGGGCTCACTAAGTAGCTAGTTTGCAGCCTCAGCTCACTAAGTAGCTGAGGCTGTCAGTGAACCGCGATCCTCCAGTCTCAGCCTCCCGAATGCTGGGATGACAAGCATGCCCCACCACGCCCGGTTCTATACACTCCATTTGAGTCCACACGACCAGAAATGAAGGATTTTCTCTTAAGTAAAGGATTTTCGTACTAGCCAAGCTCTCATGCTTCCAGGGGCCTATAAAAAGTGAGGTGCAGGTGGAGGAGGAAGAGAGGACCCACCCACACCCCTCTTTCATTGCAGTAGCAATAGTTTGGCTCAAAGTCATTTTCCCAACAAAACCAAGCCTAGGGAAACCGGATGCACACTGCGGGACCAGCGGGCTGGGGCTGCAGAGGACCACGTGGCCTCTTCCACGCCTTGCTCGGGGTGAGCCCCCCCGGGGGACCCACTTCCCTGCGGGAGTCTCTGCAGCTTAACTCATGGATTTATTCTGAAACTACACTTCTGTGTCACCGATATGGGCCAGCCAAAGGAACTGGAGCGAGTGGAAGCGCGCGCAGGGCGACGTGGCCGAAGGAACCGGTGCAAGGCCACCCCGCGCGCGCAGCCTCCCCCACCCCCGGAGGGGGCGTGGCCGCCGCGCGCCGCCATCTTGGCGGCCCCTCTAGGCGCCGTGTTTACCACTCTATGGTCGCCCGCTGCCGCCCCGCCCCTCTCCAGTCATTGTCTGGAGGAGCAGCCGCGGCCACAGCGCCTTCTCTTTATAAGCCCGCAGTGCCCGGATGTGAATGGATTACAATGTATCTTTCAGGGAAACCTATTATTATCAATGTGACTCCACGGGGGAGTCAATGGTGATGATGATGAGGAGGAGGAGGAGGATGATGAGACACCTCTAAACTTGGAACAAGTTTAAGACTTTATAAGAGGAGAAGAAAAAAAAATATATATATATACCAGCCAACAAGATTTGTTTGAGGAACAATTATAACTATCCTGGGTTGATAATTTTTTTTTTATAAACAATAAGAAAAAGTTGTTGGATTTTTTTTTAATGATTTCTTTTTTGGGGGGAGGGAATTTTGTTGCAGTTTTATGGTGGAAAATGCAAAAGCCAGAGCCAGGTGCATAATCTTGTAATCTCTGGATATCCCTGGAGCAGGACTGAGTACCACTTAAAATACTTTTTTGGGGGATACACATGTGAGATACTAAGTACTTGCAGAAGATTTTTGTTTCTCTTTTTAAAGTTTCTTTCCTTGGAATATTGTGAACATATTTGTGGCCATTTAAGGTAACGTTACAATTTGCTGTCAGAGTAAACTGTTTGTAATTGAATTTAATTTTTAAGATGTCGATCCCAATGTTTTATTAAAACAAAAGGAGCAACCTATTAAATAATTGCCAATGGGGAAAAGTATGTGCATGCATTTTGTGTATGTACTCGCACATCTAGCAATACCAGGGTTTATGGAATGTGTTTTTAAACACACGTTAAAATAGCGTATGTTGCATAGACTGGATGAAGCACGCTTGTTATTACGAAACGATAGAATTATGCAGCTTAATTTTTATCCTAAAAAGTGATGTGGAAAAGTGTGTTTTAAGAGCATGCAGGGCCTATAGTGGTAAATGTTGGATTAGAAACTTACAGCGCTGGCGAACGCGGATTTAGCGTGCCTAGAAACTCAAGTGTAAAAACAAAACAACATCCAGCCCCCCAAAATTGCTTAAAAAAATTTTTTTTTAAACTTAGTTTGCAGCTATCCTATTCTGTGACTTAGAAGGGTGGGGGAAGAAAGAACGCGAGTCAGGTTTCGCCCCCCCAACGCAAAAGTACCGAGACGCGAATCTCCCCAGCATAAAACGTGGCTGGGTTTCTGTATGGAAAAGAAAAATATTGTTCCTCTTGGCAAAGTCTTTTTGCATCACGTGTATTTGCAGCCTAGTATAAACTTGCTTTGCCGTGTGTGGATGTGTGTGAGAGGGAACGAGAGTCAGAGAAAGAAAGAAGTGAGACAGGGGATGTAAACTCGAATAAATTTCAAAGTGCCTCGGAGGGATGAGACGGGCAAAAAAAAAAAATGTTCGGGCTTCAGATTATAACGATCGGAGGGTAAAAAAAAAAAAAAAAAAAAAAAAAGGGGTGCTCGATGAATTTTCGTCGGGATTTTTTGGCGAGGCGGGGGAGGCGTCGCGATCTCCCCCCCGGGGAGGGGCGCAGGCATCCCCGGCGCCCGACCCGCAGCCGGGCGCGTCTCCCCGCCGGAGCCCCCCCACCCATTTCTTTGCTGAACTTGCAATTCCGTGCGCCTCGGCGTGTTCCCCCTCCCCCCTTCCCTCCGTCCCCTCCCCTCCCCGGAGAAGAGAGTTGGTGTTAAGAGTCAGGGATCTTGGCTGTGTGTCTGCGGATCGGTAGTGGCGGCGGCGGCGCGGGGACCGTGCGGCGGGGATCGGTGCGGCGGGGGGAGACATGAGCGCCGCCCCGGCGCCGGCCGAGCATCCTCAGCCCCTTCTCGCGCGCGGGCGGTAGGTACCGGCGGGCGCGGGGCGCGGGGCGCCGCCAGACACCCCTGCCCTCCGCGCTCTGCCCGCCCCAGCGATGCCCGCTGGGGGGGGGGGGGACCGGCGACTTTGCCCAGGGCCTCACTTAAAAAAAATTTTTTTAACCACCCTTTCTTTCACAAATTAGGGTGCTGGACCATTCCAGGACCCGGATCCCTCCTCACCCCCCCATCCCACCCCACGCCGGGCCTGTCACCCCTCCCCCTTTGGACGTGTTTTCACTCCGGAGACGCTCATGTTTAATTTCTTTATAGCTACTTTGAAATGCAGAGGGGAGTGGTGTGTGTGTGTGTGTGTGTGTGTGTGTGTGTGTGTGTGTGAGAGAGAGAGAGAGAGAGAGAGAGAGAGAGAGAGAGAGAGAGAGAGAGAGAGAGAGAGGGGGTGGGGGGAAAGTTGAGACCGGATCGTTCGGAATAGTTTCTCTTTTCTCTGTGACCCATTCATTTCTCCCTCGACCTCCTGTTGCATAAAATGATACTCTGAACGAGCGGATCTTTTTTTTTTTTTTTTTCTTTCCTCCCCTCTTCCTTCCCGGATTTGGTTTTAATAGTGGATGTGACCAGTTTGATCGTTTCTTTGGAAATACGATATCGCTTTTTTTTTTTTTTTTTTTGCTATCGCTGCCTATTCCATCTTAAAAACAAAACAAAACAAAACCCAAACAACAACTCTCCCATCCCTCCCTCCTTTCTACCTTAATCCCACCCGCCCACGTCCCCACCCTCGACTCCCCCAGTCTCCAAAAATCCGATTGTGTTTTCTCCAAGGATTGGGACTGGATTTTCTGATTGCGGTTATTTCCATGTTTCTAGGTTTGTGTGATTTTGCTAAAATGCATCACCAACAGCGAATGGCTGCCTTAGGGACGGACAAAGAGCTGAGTGATTTACTGGATTTCAGTGCGGTAAGAAAGAACGGTGGAACTAACAACAGCTGTGGACCCCCCCCCCCCCATCCCAGACACTTCAGCTAGAAACCAGTCTTAATTTAAAGGACAGGAATAATTTTTAATTGGCTGAATTCTTGGTCAATCTGAAGGTCTTTTGGACAAGTTTTAAACTCATTTTGGGGTGTGATGGAAGATTCAGGCTTTTTTTTTTTTTGAGTCTAATTTATTTGCCTTGGATTCTTTACCCACCAGTGCCCCCAAATAATGGACTCTTACCCCAGTGGGAAGGAAAAAGAGGCACCCTAAAAACTGCAAGCCACCCCTAAAAACTTGGCCATCTCTAAACACTGAGAGTGCTACTACTTTTGCGCACGACTCTTCGTCCTGTTATTTTTTCTGGGACTGAAAAATAGAAAAGAGACCCAGTTGTCTCTTTAAAGTTTTGAACTGACGATGCGGTGCACGAATAGGACCTGCACTCCTCCTAATTACCTCTCTTCCTTGGATCCTGAAAAACTCCTGTCTATGTGCTGAGCACACACTCTTTAGGACTCTTTGGACTATTTTTGCAAATTTCATAGCCCTGAGATCAGCACAAAGAGGAACTTAACACACTTGTGGAGTTTTATGGCTGTGCTTGGTCTTTCTCCATCCCTTCTGTTTTTCTTTCCTAAACCAAATTCCACACACGTCAGGGGCGTGAATTCCTTTTTAATGCCGGGATGAGTTTGGTGTAAGATGCATTTGTAAAGCAAAATTAAAAAAAAAAAAATCCACAAAGCACACAAATAAAATCCAAACCACCTTCTAAGTGGGGCGCTCGCGCTGGCTGCTGCTGCTGCTGCTGCTGCTTCTGCCGCCGCCGTCGCTGCCGCCGCTCCTCCCCTGCTAGACCTTTTGGAGAAATGGCTTTCGGAAGTTTTGCCAGGAAACGCAGCCCTAGGCAGCTTCGCAGCCCCCTTTTCTGCTCGCTGCACTTTCTTCGTTCGTTCTTTTGCTTTTTGTAGATCTCTGACTCAGGGAAGGTGTGCATTATCCACTAGATATGTGAAAAAGAGTGATACCCATTAGGGTCGACATAAATGCTGTAAAGAGAGAGTGAGAGAGAGAGAGAGAGAGAGAGAAAGAGAGAGAAAGAGAGAGAGAGAAAGAGAGAGAGAGAGAGAGAGAGAGAGAGAGAGAGAGAGAGAGAGAGTGTGTCAGTCTTGCTTCAAATTGCTCTTATGTTAGAGATGAAATGAGAATTTAGTGCAGGTGGCACTTTTGTTTTTATTTGGGTTCATGTGTGACAGGCAAGTCCTATACGGGATGGAAATGAACATTGCTCCGTTAATGGCCAAGGTTTTTAGTATAAAACAAGCAACTTTTTTTTTTTTTTCTTTTCCTTTGTCAAACTAGTGTTTGCTAGAAAGGCGGCCGCCCTCCAACCTGAACCTCGATGGCATTCTGGGCACTCTGTTTTTTCAGAGTGTTGTAGTAGTACCCTTTGGCAATCTAAGGCACCGGAGGATAAAAAAAGAAGAGTGATAACCGGGAGGGGGGTTTGTAACGCTGTGCCTTCTTTAGTTTTGAGTTGGATGGTGCTGTATTTTGCTAGATAAACCCTTAGCGTAAACTCTTAAGTTATTTGGTAAGAGTGTGAGAAGTCTTTGAGGGACTCTGAGGGAGCACACTGTCTTCTTTTTAACTGTGATATTTCTTTGTTTCTTTTAGATGTTTTCGCCTCCTGTGAGCAGTGGGAAAAATGGACCAACTTCTTTAGCAAGTGGACATTTTACTGGCTCAAGTATGTACATTCTTTTCTTCGTGTGAAGTTAAATGTTATCAGTTGTTTATTTACTCATTGTGTATTGGGCTGAATGCAAGGGTGCTGGAAAAAAAGTCATTGAGTTTTAGCTTCTGATGATATGGTTAGCTCATTAGCCATCAGTACTATAACTTGGGCAAAATGGTATCTTTTGAAATTAAAATCAGATCTTTTTTTTTTAAATTAAGAAAATGGTCCCAGAATTCCATTACTTAATTTAAAAGTGATTTTCTCATATAGTTGTGATCAAATGTGAAAATAATGCTGATGCTCACATGGGGAATAAATTAGTGGTCTCTATTTGAAAATAGAGAAAAAAAAATCTAACTTTCATAAGAAGAGGAAATCCCTTGTAAATAATATTAGTTATTAAGAACTAGGTACAATTAACCCTTTTAAAGAAACGAGCACTTAATTTTGCAGATGAATGCTGCCTAGTAAACCATAGCTGTAAATAGCCTCTTACTAATCTGAGAGGCTAAATATGAATTCTTTTATATTTAAAATATTCTTTTTGATGCTTTAGCTATTTCTTTCTCTTTACCACTTACTTGTACGAATGGATTTTTGCTCTATGTAAAGTTGCAAATTTGGAAGGACTCTACAGTTTTATAAGTGGAAGATCTTTGGGTGATGCTTTTTTTAAAGATGATTAGCGGTATTCACAAAGGAATCTGTGTGCACAATGATATTCTCGCACCTAAGAAAGAGTACTTAGTGCAGGGCTATTTGAATGTCTCATATTAGAAGTGAAGACTGAAAATATGCTATTCATTTATGATTTTTTTTGTTCAATGAATTTTAAATAAGGAGCCATACATTATTGCTTGCTATCCTTTAGGTCCAAGTCTTAGAATCCATTTATGCCCGTTAAACAGCTGCAGTGTTTTAGGAGTTCTGGCAATGGTATATAACACTACATTAGGCAGAGTACTATTCTTAAGTCAGACTGGTAAATGTTGACATCTTTTAGCTGTGAGATGCCAGTGAAGTTGTTTATCAACGATAAACATAATTTCACATCTCTTAATTTTCATCTGGTGCCATAGCAATGAAAGATATCTGTTCACCTATATGACTTGTATAGTTGGTATGTTTTTAAAAAATTGATAGCTCTTAAAAGTAGCTCATTTTCAAATAAGTTACTTTTACTGGCTCTTATAAGTCTAGGGGATACTTTTGTCTCTATATACTGATTTAAAAAATATGACCTGCCTCCTATAGTTATATTTTAATATTTTTTGAGTCCCCTTTCATTAAAAGTATTATTGACAATGTGTTTGTGTTTTACTGATACAGATCCTGTCCAAGTTTTTGTCTAGAGACATAAGTATTTTTTTGTTGTGATATTAGTATTGTATTTTCCAAATCTCTGTACTGTATTCTCTATACAAATTTTAAGACAGAAGATATAAATATGAATGTTTGAAGTAAAGATGAGTGCAAGTGTTTCTTGTAGTTAAATTGGTTTTTGAAATTAGACAGTATCAAATTAGTAGCTGCTTTATCTAACTTTATCTCTGACAGGAATATTTTCTTAATATTCTTAGTATTTTAGTTAAGAGATGTATATCAGATTTAATCAGAAAGTAGATGTCAGGCAGGCACAGAGATGGACTACTTTCAAAGTTAGTGTAAAATATTTGTTTATACTGCAGTAAAAATGGATATAACTTGGAATAACCTAAATGTATTAGTTTAGACATAGTTTAATTAAGGAGAACCCAAAATGTATTAAATTTGAAAAGACAGCTGTATATTTGGCCCATTTTCTATGTTCACATTTAAATGAAGTTGTGGCTATGATGTCTAATTGTTTGTAGAGAGTATGGGATAGATAACTTGAATATGTATTAATGCATTTTGGTAAGTAATCATATATAAAAACTTACACAATTCTTAAGACAATGGTGGTGTGTGTGTGTGTGTGTGTGTGTGTGTGTGTGTGTGTGTGTGTGTATTTATTCACACATAAACCTAGAGAGAGATTTCATCCTTCCTGAGCCATTTTATAGTATTTCTAGTGAATATGCAGTGATTATTTTCAAGGTAGTGTACTTTATGTTACTTTGGTGGTACCAGTGGTGTGGTTTTTAAGACCAGATGTTTACTTGGAAGGGTAAAAAGTGCAATAGTTCTTTTATTCTGCCTGCCTGCTTGAAAATGCAGGATATGCATTGAGTGCAGTGTGATGGTGACTATAATATAGAATAGAGATTAGAGTGTTAGGTTTTCCCATCTATTAAGACCTTTTGAAGCACAAGGCTATTAGTAAAGAAAATGGCTTATATTTCTAGTCAATAAAAGACACACATCTCTGTTGAAGCATAACAGATTTAAAAAAAAAAATCCTGAGAATTGCACTTTGCCCTTTGACTGGAAGAATGAAGTAGACTACTTAAGATAGAGAAAGAATTTTCTAAAGTTACTTCAAGTTAATATCCATTGTTCTGAGTGGACTCAGATGCCCCTTTTCATGGGTCACTTTGAAACTTGGATCCAGGGGAGAGAAAAAAACTGAACTCTAGTAATACTCTTCCTAGTTTGATAAATCAGCTCTATTTTTGCAAAGTGAGGTGTGGCAATATTTCATGCTTAAAGTCCCCAATAGCTTTTGATGCCCTCAATACAGGATGCTCCATCGTGATTTGCAATGTGAGAATGAAAATAAAGTGTGGCCATGTTCTCTTTAATCTTTCATTTCACAAACATGGGTTTCCCTACCACCTTAAGAAATGGCCAGGCTGCTAGGGAGAATGGAATGTAACCTGAGCCTGGCATTCCCAGGGAGCATTTTTCACTTGAAAGGCTTTTGTCAACCCAGGGAAAGGACCAGCAGTTTTTGTTTGATGTTTGCAGGTGTTCAGCAGAAAGCAGTAAAACAATCCAGCCATGATGGTCCAGAGCCTCCCTGACCTTCACAGGGAGACTTGGTGGGCTCTGGAATTATTTTTATGAAATAGTTATAACCTATATGGTAATTTATACAAAGGGATTTAATATCCGTTATATCATTGATCTTAAAACCAACTGAAGGCAGCCACATGCCTGGATGATTGAAAGATTGTTCTCATTAAAAAGTAGGATGACAGAGTTACCAAAAGGAAAAGAAAAGTTTCTTAAGCATCCCGATTTTTTTTTTAATCACTAAAGGCTTAACTTTATGATATAACGAATGTATTATTTATGTGGTTACACTGGAGTCTTTAGTGAGCACAAGAGAAACATATTGTCATTGGCATCTTTTTCAAAAGTGATTTTAAAGTTGGGCCACTGAAGTTATGTATATTAATGACCTTTAAAATCACCCCTGGTCAGCCGGGCGTGGTGGCCCACGCTTTGTAATCCCCGCGCTTGGGAGGCTGAGACAGGAGGATCGCACGGTTCAAAGCCAGCCTCAGCTACTTAGTGAGGCTCTCAGCAACTTAGTGAGACCCTGTTTCCAAATAAAATATAAAAAAATAGCTCTGGGAGTATAGCCCGGAGGTAGAAAGCCTCTGGGTTCCACCCCCAGTACCACCAAAAAAAAAAAAAAAAAAAAAAAAAAAAAAAATCAGCCCTGGTCATATCTGTTACATGAATTTTATAGCTAGTTTTGGTGAGCCTTTAAGTTTACTTAAGGTTTCAGCAGTTCTTAGATAGAGATTGCCAAATGAACCTGTGCATGAACAATTAAGAGAAATGGTAAAACACACCACATCTTGCTTGAGGGTCATTTTTGGAAGAGGGAAAACATTTCTTGGCATTCAGAGAAATTATCTAACTTATATCTGATGACACCAAAGTATATCAATTTACTACACTCAGGGAGAAAAAAAATCCAATATGTACTTTTGTATGATAGAGAAAATTCAGATGTTCAGCATCCTGAACTAATTTCCATCTGTATCAGGTTGAGTTCATGGCAATGGTATGAAAAAAAATTGGTCTCCCCTTGAAGGTATTTGTTGAGGAGAGCTATTTACTGTCTTCTGTGTGGTTGTATATTATTGTAATACCACTCAGAATGGCTTTGTAACTTTTTGTGAGGGACTGAACAATTTAATAGATTTTTTTTTAAAGTACAGTCACATCAAACTCATTATGTTAGAATCATAGAATTTGGGGAATAGAAGCCTCTTAGAAATACACTGCCTAGAGTGTTCAATGTATAGCAAAAAAGCAAACAAACAACAACAACAAAAAATATTGAAGCCCGGGTTAGGGAGCTACTTTTAAACTGCCTTTATTTGCTAAATCTTTATGGCCCTGAGAGCCCTTTTTCATTGGAAATAACATTGATTTTTACCTCTGTTTTTCTGTCCTCTGTCCTGGATAACAGGCTTTTAGGATGTATGTGCTAATGTTTGTGCTTGTACGTGTTTCTATGTGTGACTGGCCTTCTAAATAGTTTTCTTGGTTTTGGAGCTAAATTGTGGATCTTGGCTCATGCTGTTTTCCCTGGTCTCTCCTGTGCCTATTTGCAAGATAGTGGGTAGAAAAAAAGAGTAAGAGTCAGCATGGCCTGCCACACGCCAGGTTGTGTGCTCTGTGCTCTATACGTGTTGTGTTTGTAATCTCCAAAAAACCCCAGTAAGATGCTAGGATTATTGCGCCCAATTCACAGAGGGAGAAACTGAGAGTCAAAGATGTCATACAACTGTCTTTCAAGGCAGCCCGTAATGAAGTTGGGTTTTAAACTTTTAAACTCAAGTTGCCTTTACACACACACACACACACACACACACACACACACACACACGAGTTAACTCAGTTTTCAAGATTATATAGCTATAGAATGTAATTTTGAAGCTTGGAATGAAATATTATCTATGATTTTTAGAGTAGAAAGCATTTTAAGAATATATTTAAGGTCATGATATAAACCATACCCATTTAGTCTCTCCTCCTTCCTCTCCCTCCCTCCCTTTCTTTTTCCTCTCCTCTCTTCTCCTCCCCTCTCTTTTCTCCCCCCTCCTCCCCTCTCTTCCTTTCTGCAGTACTGGCAATTCAGCCCAGGACCTTAAATGTGCTAGGCAAGAGCTCTGCAACTGAGCTACATACCCAGCCCCTTTTTCAATTTTACTTTGAGATAAGGTCTCTGTAAATTGTCCAAGCTGGCCTTGAACTTGCCTCCTGAGTAGCTGGGATTACAGGTGTGTGCTACCATGACCAGCTGATTTAGTATATCTTTCTCATGTGATTATTATGTTTAATATATATATATATATATATATATATATATATATATGATATTTTTAAAGTTGTGCTTTCATGCCACTGTAAATTGACAGTCTACATGGGTGCCACTGGAAATATCTTATTTTCAATTATTTTTATGTATATGATCAGAGCAGAAGTTGAGGTAGTTAAACTTGACCTATTCTTAAAAAGTTCCCTATCTTTAAGTATAAAAAAAGTCTGAAGTTCATTGTTATATCTTTGAAACTGAATATTTGAGCATAACAATCCTACATTCAACTAAATTCAGACTGCATCGTTAAAATAAGCAGTTTGGAAGTTTTGATATGTCGATTACCAGACATGTGCTTAAAATGTTAGTTTTTCTAAATTCAGGAGGAAGAAGCAGTACTCTATTTGACACTGACTTAAGTAAATAAAATACATGAACAAGCGTGGGGATCCAAGAACTATTGGGACTGAAATGCTTAACATTTTTTGACAGCATCAGCAAATTATCCTTACCCTACTATTGTAATGAGGGAATGACTTAAATAACAGATGAACAGCGAAGTCACATAAACATATATAATAGAACTGTGTAATGAAAGTTTATGCTGTTAATTGCCTGAATCTGTCTTAAATGCTCCGAATCATGGAGCAGGAAACACTGTCATATAAACAGTTTTGTTTTGAGCTTAAAATTATTTCTTTTTGCTTTCATCTGCTATGATAAACAAAGTAATTTTGTAAGCTTTACAGATCAAACATTTACTCCTAATGGTAAACTACATTTTATATTGGGAGTTTGCAACCTCGTCCAAAGCATGAGGTTGGTCCCGGTGTCCTCAGGCCTGTGATTTTCAACGTTTCATATTACGATGCTATTTAGATCTGTTCCCATAAGCCAAGATAACAGATCTGAAGTTGCCTAATAAGGCACATGGTGTATTTTAAAATGTTCTTCAGGGTACAAGTCCTGAACCAAAGTGTTCTTGGCCAAACCTTCAGTATCAATATGTGTATATTGGTTAAATCAGACTTTGTACAGAGGTGGTATCAAAATGAAGCCAGGTAGGAAAACCAACCACCACCAAAAAATCCCCCCTTCCTTTGTTTTTGGATTTTATGAGATTTTTTTTTTATGACCAGGTGTTCTTCCAAGTTAATTAGATAGTGCTAGGTATTAAAGAAAACACAGCACATTAGAGGGGTTTTGTAACAGTTATTTTTGTCACTGGCTCCTTATTACTCTGAGTAAAATTTTGAAAATTGACCACCAGGTTCATAAGCTGATGTGAGCGTTGTCCTTCTAGATGTGTGAGCCCATCTAGACTTGGCCTAAGGTGTGGTACAAGGGTTTCAGGTAGCTGCTTTTGAGCCAGGACTCTCTACTAGTTAAGAGAAGTAGCAATTTAGTCTTTAAAGAAGATTGGTTAGCACTTTGTTATAAGTAATATATATATATATATATATATATATATATTTACACACACACCTATATATTTATTTATATTAGACTCTCAGGAATAGCAGAAGTGTTGAAAAGGTTGTCATGTTTACTTTCATTCCAAAAACAAATAAAGGCCCAGTTAATCAGCATATCAAATATCCAGGTGTGTTTAAAATCAGTTTGTGTGGACGAATTTCAGGGCTGTAAGAAGTATTTTCTTTAAAGGTACAGCCACACGATTGTTCAGATGGATGCCTTTGTACTTTTTGCGTGACAATTAACATTTAATGAATGACTTTCTAGACTGCCATTGGTGGTAATTACTATATGTAGTTTATTAACCGCGAGCCATTGTTGAATGTGCCTTTATTCGTTTGTTTTGCAAACAACCCTTCACACGTGTGGCAGTATTTGTACATTACTTTTTAAAGAACCTGTTCCAGATGCTGATGCCGAGATTGCCTCTGAAAACTTGAGCTTGTAAATCTCATATACTAGAATGCCTCTTTGATCGGTCATTGGCGTTGACTTAAGATATTCGCCAACTTTTCTGCCATAAAAATTTTACATGCAGATCCTCAGGGAATCCCAAAGAAATTACACCATATTTTTTTTTCAAGTAAATAACTTCTAGAAACTTAGATGTACAAGAAAATTTAGAGATGTCCTATTGATTTTGGAAGGGCTAAAAGTCTTTCCCCCAGATTACATTGTTGTTTTTGGCTGTAATAGGTCACAAATGCGCACATCCTTTCCTTCTGGTTCAAGAGACCATGCTGAAAGCCATGGTAGTACACGCCTGTAATTTCAGTACTTTGGGAGGCTGAGGCTGGAGGATCATAGGTTTGATTCCAGCACGTGGTATCTTAGAGAGTCTCTGTTTCAGAATAAAAAAATAAATAAAATAAAAATGCCTGGGATATAGCCCAGTGGTAGAACAACTCTGGTTCAAGCCCCAGGACCTCAAGAAGAAAAAAAAAAAAGAGCCTGTGCTGCTTTTAATTAAGGTTTAGGCTCCATGCGTTAATATCAGTGTGTCTGTTAAGAGGAAAACTTGTATAATCTCCTATTTCTAAAAACATAAAAATTGAGATTGTAGGAGATGGACGTTGTAATCCAGCTCACCTGTCATCAGAAGTTCTAATTTGGCAGAGGCAGTTGACGAATAACTGTTAAAATGTATTGTGTTATTAAAAATAACAAAGTAAGACCCGTGATTAAATATCAGGGCTGTAATTTAATCTTGGGGGTTCTGGTGCTGTTCATAAACCATTTGGCTTTTTTCTGTAACAGATGACGTCAAAATACAGCTTGATTGAATTATGAGTCTGGCCAGGGGCACCTGCTCCTGCTTTTTACTCCAGGGCTCCCAGCATTTCCATTAGCAACTTCTTCTCCTTTTTTCTTCCCCTTCTCGCTAACATTTTTAACTTCAAATAGTTAAACTAGACTGATGGTTGGCATATAAACTTTCAGTCCTTTGGGGGAAGACTATTTTCTCAATAAAACAGAGAAGGTGGTGACAAAGCCCCATTATAAAGCACCTTTTAGAATAATCTTCCTTGCTTTAATCTTCGAGTAATTTAAACATTCCCTTTTGGGGTACTTAGCTGAATTGCAGGGCATCCAAAGGCAAGGTTTTTAATCTCAAATTTCCCACACGAAGACTTAACTGCAAAGTATTTAGAGGACCGTTAAATTAGGGAAAGACGTAGCATCTATGAGAGGATGTTGAAATTATAGCTCTGGACAATCCAGTTTTCATATCTTGTCAAACGCTGAAGAGCTAGACATGAAAGATATGCAAATTGGTGTACTTTGTCATCAATTGCTTTTATACTCACTTAAGATGAGTAAAAATTGATAATGAATGGTTAGGAAGGTATATTTATTTATATCACTATCTGGAGAGTGTAGTGTAGCTTCAGCCCTTGGGTTTCAATATGTTGGGGATAGAGATAGGATGCTGTTCATGTCTAGCGAGCTAGCTATTTATCTGTATGTTGTAATTCTGATTGATGGTACATCTAATATATTTTTAGTACATGTCAAAGTCATAACCCTGTGTGGGTTTATGTGCTTTGTGGGAGACCAGTCCTGCCCTTAGAGGGCATCTAATCTAACAAAAAAATTGAAGGGCGCACACATAATTAACATGCGTCATTCAGAAGATACAATACTGCTGTGGACATTTTGATAAGTGAAATCTTAACTTCTGGCCAGGGAAAACGAGTAAAGAAGGCTTCATAAAAGAGTTGACTCTAATCCCTTTATGAAGAAGGGTCAAACATTTTACCTGTGAGTACTGGGATTGAGTTTGAACCAGGTGCAGAGGGAAGAAAATGGAAAAGGTTGATTAAAGAGACCATCCAGGAAGAAATAGACCAGGCCTGCTCTGCTGTGGAGTCCAGTCTACACTTGTAAACATCTCCAAATATCCCTGCCATAGATGAGGATTTCTTCCCTCCCTCCCTCCCTCCCTCCCTTCCTTCCTTACTTCCTTCTTCTTTTTTTTTGTTTTGGTGGTACTGAGGGTGGAACCCAGGGGCTTTTTACCTCCAGGCTATACTCCCAGACCTATTTTATATTTTAGTTGGAAACAGGGTCTCACTAAGTTGCTGAGAGCCTCACTAAGTAGCTGAGGCTGGCTTTGAACCTGTGCCATCCTCCTGTCTCAGCCTCCCAAGGGCGGGGATGACAAGTGAGCACCACGCCCGGCTTTTTTTTTTTTTATCTTGGATTTTTTGGGTGGCAGGGTGGGGGTGTTACAGATTATAATACAGCTGCTTACAAAATTATATATTTTTAATGGTAATGGTGGGGGCGGGAATTGAGATTTTTTTGAAGAGGTGTTCCCAATTTCAAATTCTTCCTGTTAAATCTGTCAGCCATGAAAATTTTCTTGATCCAAAATGATACCTATTTGGAGGTTATTTGTGGCATCAAATTCTGGAAGTGTGGGTTCTTTGAAAATGTGTGCTGTCAGAAAGCTTGTTCATATTAATAAAGTAGTAAAACCTTAAAGCCTATATATTTTTGTTTTGTTTTTCTTTTTAATTAAATTTTTATTCTTTTCTTGATGAAAGTCTACATCTTAAAACTGGAAAAAATAATTTGAAATTCAGTTCAAGAGGGATTTTCACTTTTCAGAAAGAAAAATTACTATATGTAAAATATCTTAAGACTGTAAAAATTGTAATTTTTCTATTCTTCTAGCCATAGCCTTTACCAGTGTCACATCTTTTTGTTGTTCAAAAGCTAACAGGGAAATGCAATAGTTATTATTGCTATATCATAATCATAAATGCATTTTAAAACTGTCTCAGAGGTAATACAATCTTAGCTGAGACTTACATAATTTGTAAAAACATAGTGGAGTGGCTAAATACACCTTTAAATAACATCTATCATAATTATGTCACGAATAGGAAAAATTTTATGTGTCTATACACCTTGCTCTTCCCAAGTATTGATGAGGTGAGCTGAAAGTATCCTTAGTATATGACCTTCAGGTATTTTAAATATCATATGCTTCTACTTACTAGAGTGAGACTACAAATTCAAGTAATAGTCGATGTTGGCTTAGGAAGAATTTATCAATGAATAATTGTATATACTACAGAGTACATTTTTTTATTTGAAAGAAATATTCAGGACACATTCAAAAAGTTTTTTCTGTTGAAATCCTATGTATTTCCCAACCCCCTCTTCTTCACGTTTCACAAACAGTAAAAGATTTATTTTGGAAATATTTTGTAACCATATAACTTAAGCCTCAGAGCCAAAACATGTTGTGACTATCAGGCGGTAAATATTTCAAGACTTAATGTATACTTTTATGCATAATCCTGTCTTACAAGTTTGAAGAGAAAGACCGAATGCTATCAATTTTAATCCTGTTCAGATAATTGTTCTTTGCAATATTCTTTCTTGAACATTCTTGTTCACTGATGTTCTAAACCCCTGAATGTTTTTTCTATTCTCATTTGGCCACTGTGATTCTTTATCTAGTTACTTTTAACCGCAAGATTAACTCTCTTCCGACATCTAATTTTCCCCTGATCTTATTAACTTTTTTATTATTCTTTAATTTATCTTTTTGGCCCAAGTAGAACTATTTCTCTTTTGCATGTTTGCAATGTTGTACTTGAAAGAGAATTCTATGCTTTGATCCTTAAAATTTTGGTAGGTATGGGAAAGAGAGAGTTTGTGATGGCTTAAGGGTTAATTAAGAAGGTTTAAATGTTCAGAAAAATGAAGGGGGTAAATGCACATCAAGTTTCTGTTTTTGTTTTATTTTAGCGTATTTTACTAGAATAATGATAGAATTAAGGCTAGCTAACTCTTAGCCAAGTGTGGCCATGCACACCTCTAATCCCAGCTACTTGGGAGGCTGAGTCAGGAGGATCAACAAGTTTGAGGGAAGGGGGTCAACTTAGAGAGACCCTTTCTGAAAAATAACATAAAAAGGCTGGGAATGTAGCTCAGAGTTATACTGCTCCTGGGTTCAGTCCCCAGTACCACACACACACACACACACACACACACACACACACACACGATTAACTCTCTTTCATTTATTCATTTACTCAATAATTTAGGGAGCTTTTTTAGGGCTCAGATGCAATTTACCATGTTAGATGTTGAAACAACATAAAGAACAAGCATCAACTTCTGTGTCTGCGATTGGAGCGAGGTGTTGCTACTGTCTGTTAAAAGTTCTACCATGATTCAGCAAGATAAGTGCTTTTCAAATAAGTCATGTGGAAATACACAATTAGACTTCTTCCAAAGATACCTTTCAAATATAATTGTGTACAGATTCCATGTTTCCAACTGAAACCCAAATCCTAGTATCTGTGTACAAGTACGCCTATGACAGTCTACAGGAAGGAGGGAGGAAAATGGACCGCGGAGCGTATTGTTATGAATATACTCTCAAACACTGGACCAGACTCTATGGGAGGCAATGCCGATTATGGTCTATTTATCATTTTGAACCTGCGCGATCCTCCTGTCTCCGCCTCCCAAGTGTGGGGATTACAAGCGTGCGCCACCACGCCTGGCTATTTTTTTTGTGTTTTTTTTTTTTTTTTAATGCTTGTATTGGTGCATTATTGCCTCCTATCATATGTAGTTCGCGGTGAGCACTTGTGTGCTTTCCCCTGGCTTCCTCCCCACTCCCTCTTTCCCATACAGGGATTGAGACTGATACTGGTGTTCTCATGTATGTACATAGTATCTATGGGAGTGAATTCCTTCATTGATTCTCCCTCTCCCCCCACCTTCCCTACACCACCTCTCTGGCTTCACTGCGGTTTCTCATCCTGTCTTCTTAGCCACCAAGTGTTATAGAATGTGCTTTTTATTTTTCTGAGAAAAGTGTTAGATTGATTTTGCCCTTCTGTTCTGCAAGGGTGTAGAAGGAAGAGGTGGGTCTTAATTAATGGTCTTCAGGAGTTGTGTACCATGTAGGCTTCTAGTAGTTTACACTCTTGTTACCCTAAACATGATGGTGCTTTATTTAAACTTGCCCAATTGAATTCCCTCTCCCCCTGGTCAGGGGTCAGTGCAGCCACAAGACGTTACTGTGCATGTTTATTGGTGAACTGGAGGAGGGGTATGTAATATTCTATCACATACTATCACATTTGTGATTTGGTGTATGTGATATTCTATCTGTGATGGCAACGCTATTCCTTGGATATGTTTTTTTCTGAGGTTAGCCTATGGAGGGACGGATTATCTATTAATTCTTGATTAGGAACTTAATGAAACCTCACTTTTTTTTTCTCCAAAATTCCAGCTAATATATTCCACCTCACCCTTCCTCCCTTCCTCCTTCCTTTTTTTCTCCCTTCCTCCTTCCCTTTTTTTCTTTCTCTTTCTTTTTTTCCTAGAGATTAAACCTAGGGACATTCTACCTCTGAGCTACACTCCCTGCTCCCCCTCCTTTGTTTATTTTGAAACAGGGTCTTGCTAGGTTGCTGAGAGTCTTGTTAAGTTACTGAGCCTGTCCTTGAACCTGTAATCTTCCTGTCTCAGCTCCCAAGCTGACTTCACAGAACAGGACAGAGTCAAGATGAGATGTGCTATAATATTATATAAAATTACCTTCAGGCTTTATGTGTAAGTTGTATATGACACATAAATGAAGTTCCTGTTTAGACCTAAGTCACAACCCCAAGATAATCTCTTATGTATATGTAGATATTCCAGAATTAAAAAAAACACTTTTGGGCTCAAGTTTTTTTTTTTTTTTTCGGTACTGGGGATGGAACCTAGGGATATTGCACCTCCAAGTTACACTCCCAACCCTATTTTTTAGTCTCTTTATTTTTGAAACAGGATCTCACTGAATTGTGAAGAGCCTCACTAAGCAGCTGAGGCTGTCCATGAACTGTGATCCTCCGGTCTCTGCCTCCCAAATACTGAGATTACCAGTGTGCGCTACCATGCCCGGCAGACCCAAGTATTTTAGGTAGGGGACACTAAACCTGAATTAGAGACATATTTCATTATATAATATTTGGCAGGTACAGAATAATAGACATAGCATATGTAAGTTATGAAGCTTAATAATGGAGGGAACATTCCTGAACCCACCACTCAACGTAGGAATTAGATCAGTTTCAGAAGCTCTTATTGGATTTCCTTCCGGGTTCTTTTCTTGTCCATATTCACCATCTTTTCTGCTAGAGGTAAACATTCTTGTGATTTTTTTTTAAAGTAGTTTTATGACATGCTTATGTATCCCTAAACAACATGTGTGGTTTTTGCTTGTTTTCAAATATTATAAAAATGGCATCATATTGTCTTGTGCTCCTTGCTTTTCTACTTGGTGCATTTTGAAGATTGATCCAGGTCCACGCATGTGTTATTAGCTCCTTTTCATTGCTGGTGAATATGTTGCAATTTACTTAGGCATGCTCCAGGTGATGACCCTCTGGATTGATCCCTACCCCTCCAATTTGGAACGACACACTCACTTTTCTGTTAATGCCCATCTGTAACACTTTTTTCTTTTCTTTTTTGTAGGCTAGGTACCTAGGAGTAGGTATCCATGAGTAGAAGTGTTAGGTTATAGAGTTATGTGAAAATCCAACATGACAAGATTTTTTTCCCCCAAAGATTTTTACTAATCTACTTTCCCATCTGTACCATAAAAGATTACTGTTGATGCATATCTTTGCCTGACTTTGTTGTTAATCAGATTTCTTAATTTCTATCAACCTAACAAATTTAAGATATAAAGTGTATCTCATTGTAGTTTTACCTTGATAAGAAAGTTAAATATTTTTATAAATATTTAGTTATTATCATTCATATTTTTTCTTCTGTGGATTTGCTTATCCCCCTTTTTCTATAGTTTTTTCCTTATTGATTTGTAGGTACAGATATATTTTTGGAAAATTAATTTTTCCTCTGTCATACTGCTGCAAATCTTTTAGTTAATGACCTGTCTTTTTGTCTTTTCATTTTTTTTTTTTTTTTTTTTTTGGTGGTACTGGGGATGGAACCCAGGGGCATTCTACCTCCAAGCTACACCCCGAGCCCTATTTTATATTCTTTTTATTTTGAAACAGGGTCTTACTGAGTTGCAAAGGGCCTCACTAAGCAGCTGAGGCTGGCTGCTAACTGTGATCCTCCTGTCTCAGTCTCCTGAATGCTGGGATTATAAGCGTGCACCACCACGCTGGGGTTTCATCCATTTTTTTTTTTTTTTTTGAAATGCCTTTTGATAAGCAGACTTGTTTAAGTTAATGCGATCATGTTATTATTTATTCCTCTTTTTCATCTTATGTTTTGTGTCATAGTTGAAAAATCATTCTCTACTCCAAGGTCATACAGATGATCTTCTGTGTGTTTCTTCTGAAAAGGCACTCGTGCTTTTGCCTTTTGCATTTAAGCTTCCAATCCTGTTGGGATTGATTCTGTGTGGAGGGGAAAGTACCACTCCAATTTCATTTCTTCATAAAAACCTTAGCTACCCATTTGTTTTAGAATCATTCATGGGATAGTCCATCCTTTCCCCAATGATCGATAATGCTACTTCTGTAATATTTTAACTTTCCATATTTATGACAGTCCTTCTTCATTCTGAGTGTTTTAATCTGCTGGACAGTTGGTCTACCCTTACTTTAGTATATTGTAATAAGTTGAATAATATATTTTGATATTTGATAGGTAAAATCCTTCCTTTTTTTCTCATGTCCTATATGTATGCATTTTTACTTTCAGTTCTTGTGGGGCCTGTGCTCATTAGATGAATCGAAAATTCAGCTTGTCAAGGTCTTTGATAAATCTCTTAGACATTTTTATTGAAGTTGCATGAAACAACATCAATTTGCAGAAAATTATTATGTTTTAAATCATAGTTATCTTTACTCATATAATTTTCAATTTTTTTTTGGTCTTTGATATCTCAAAATAAGTTTTTATCTTTTTTTTTCAGTGCGGGGGATCTAATCCCCTGCCCTGTATATGGATATCATTTTAAAATTCTATTTTTATAATTTTGGTTTTATCACTCTCTCCAGGAGATTGTGTATTTCCTTTAATATTTTAGGTAACTTATTTTTGTTTTTATTATTAGTTGTATTTTCTTTTAAAATAAAATTTCAGATTGTTGAAGTATAGAAATTTAATTAACTTTTACATATTGATTGTCATATTTAGCCATGTTGCTTAGGTTTCTAAGAATGTCTTTGTGTTTTCTTTAGCATTTTTCCTATAGATTTTTATAATGCATGTGGCTAAAGATAATTTTATCGTTTCTCCATTCAAACCCTTTACATGTAGCTTTTTTCTTTTTCCTGTCTTATTGCACTATCTGGTACTTCAATCATACTGTTTAATAGAAATGACCATTATATGCATTCTTGTCTTATTTCTTGTTTTTGTTTTTGCGGGTCTGGGAATGGAACCCAGGGGCATTTGACCTCCAAGCTACACCCCGTGCTCTATTTTTTTATTCTTTATTTTGAAACAGGGTCTCACTAAGTTGCAGAGGGCCTCACTAAGTAGCTGAGGCTGTCCTTGAACCGCGATCCACTGGTCTCAGCCTTCCAAATGCTGGGATTACAAGCATGCGCCACCACGCCCGGCTCATTCTTGTCTTATTTCTGATTTTTCCTGTTAATAGTGATTCTAGTAGCTACTTGATTAAGGAAGTTTCTTCTAAACATATTTTGCTAAAAGTTTTTTTTTTATCATGAACAAGTATTGAATTTTATCTAAAGTTTATCTATAGTTATTTAAATCATAATATATTTCCTTTTATGTGTGAATGTTATAAGTGACATTCATTTGTATTTTTCCCCTCTTCAATTTTTGGATAAAGGTAACAACGATGCCTTTTTGTCCTTAAAAATATATATCCAAGTTTTTTTTTTAGTATTTTTACATTTATGTTTGTAACTAAGTTGGTGTATAATATTTTTTCCTTTATTGTTCTAGTCTACTTTTTGGCAACAAGGTTATATTGACCTATAAAATGAATAAAGGACTGTTCTTACTGTATCTGCTATGGAGTCTGTTTAAAGCTAAAGTAATCTGTTCCTTGAAATTAGGTAAAAAATATCTTTATAACTATCTGGGCCTGGTGTGAGATTTTTAAGCAGTAATACAATTAAAAAAGTATTATAACACTGAAAATCAGAACTTTTATCTTCCTTCCTTTTTGTTTTATTATTTTATTTTATATTGTGGTACTGTGGATTAGACTCAGGGGCATGCTACCGCTGAGCTACACCCCATTGCCTCATTTTAATTTTTATTTTGAAATGTGATCTCACTAAGTTGCTGAGGCTGGATAGGAACCTGTAATCTTCCTGTTTCAGCCTCCCAAGTCTTGGAATTACAAGTGTGTGCTACCACTCCCTCCTAGAATTTTATTTCTTTGTAACTGATTTTAAAACTGTGCATGGTGTGTGTAGGCATGCACATATATTTATGTCAGTTGTCTGTCCAAATTTTATTGTCACAAAGTTGTTCATGGTATTCTTTAATTTGCATTTTAATTTCTGCTGACTCTATAATTTTCATTAGTTATTCCTCATTTTATTTTTGCCTTTTTTCTTGATCAAGATAAGTAGATATTTTTTCTCACTTGTGTCTTTTTAAAGAATCAACTATTGGCTTTGTGGATTATTTTTATTATGTGTTTGTTCTCTACTTCATTAATTTCTTATCTTTATTGCTTCCTGCTTTCTATTTACTTTGGCTTATTCTGATTTTTTTCCTAACTTGCCCACTTAGTTGATTGTTACTATAATTCCTTTTGATAATGTAAAAACAGGTCTATGCCTTCCAAGCTCTGCTGTTGACATCTCATAGGTTTTATCATCTAATATTCTCTTCATCTTAGATTTTTATCTAAGATTATGAAATGTCCAGTATGATATCCTTCTTGAATCTTGCAGTATTTATTGATACCTTGGACATTTTGTTTTATTTGTTTTTTTTATTTTTATTTTTGACATCTGTTGTAATTTAATTATTCTCAAGAAACTCATTTTTGTGGTGACAGTTCTTTGATGCTTGTCAAGGTTTACTTTATTGTCATTTTTATCTTATATTTTATTTTATTTTATTTATTTATTTTTTTGTGGCTCTGGGGATGGAAACCAGGGGCATTTGACCTCTGAGCTACATCCCCTGCCCTATTTTTTATTCTTTATTTTGAAACTGGGTCTCACTGAGTTACAGAGGGCCTCACTAAGTAGCTGAAGCTGTCCGTGAACTGTGATCCTCCAGGTCTCAGCCTCCCAAATGCTGGGATTGGATTACAAGCTTGTGCCACCACGCCTGGCTTATTGTCATTTTTATTAATCACTTTTCCTAAATATTTCATGGTGTGCTTGGGAGGAATGTGTATTCTCTTAGTATCGAGTTGAGGAATCTATATGTGTGCAGAAATTCAAGCTTGTGTATTATGCCTTAAAATTATCTAACCTTTGGCTAATTTTTTTTTATCTACCTGACATATATGTCACTGAAAGAAGTGGGTTGAAATGATATATGATGGTGAGCTTGTACATTTCTGCCTATGTTCTGTTTTATACTGAAATTGTATTATTACCTGCATTATTATATTTAAAATTACTTTATCTTTCTGGTTCATTAAACATTTTATTCAGTTTATATGTAATCATCTTTTTTTTTGGATATACAGGGGGCTGAATCGAGGTGTATTCTACCTCTGAGCTACAACTCTACACCTATTTTTGAAGCAGGGTCTCACTAAGTTGTTGACTGGCCTTAACCTGTGATCCTCCTGTCTCAGCCTCCCAAGTATTGGGATTACAGGTGTATGCCATAGTGCCCACCTTTTCTATCTTAAAGTTTATTTTGTCTCCTCTTAGTATAATTATTCCATTTTCTTTTGGGGCTTATGTTTGTCTGATGTTTCTATTTTATAAACTTTTATTCTCAACCATCCCATGTTGTTACATTTTAGATATGGCAGCTCTAGCTGGATCTTAATTTTAACTGAGTCAGGTAATGTCCCAGTATTTACATTTGCATCCTTTGTATTTTAGTTTGGGCCACTTAAATAGACTAACGTACCTATGGTGTCCATTGGAGCTGAGGAGCAGCGTAGCCCTGATTACTGTCATCTCAGCTCTTGCTTTTATTTGTATTTCTTCTTCTGTGTTACTTTATTTTCTTCTTATCTTTTCTTTAAAGAAACTGAAGATTAGCCGGGCGTGGTGGTGCATGCTTGTAATACCCGCGCTTGGGAGGCTGAGACAGGAGGATTGCGCAGCTTTGAAGCCAGCCTCAGCTGGCTTTAAAAGATCCTGTTTCCAAATAAAATATAAAATAGGTCTGGGAGTGTAGCCTGAAGGTAGAAGACCCCTGGGTTCCATCCGCCATACCACAAAAAAAAAAAAAAAGAAATTGAAGTTTTATTGTTTCTTATTTAATTGTTCTGCCCATTGTTTGAAATTTATCCTCTTCCTTGAGTGGTTACCTTTGAATTTTTACTATGCAGAATTATCTGACAAAAGTCTAATTTTCTAATCTTAATTATCCTGAAACCACTCTAGGACCATAGACTACCACCCTCTGCTACTTAGAATTATTTTCACTCTGATATTTCAAATTATTATTTCTGCAAGTTAGACATCAGAATTTTGTAGACAATGTGTACTCTTACGCATTTACTGTTTTGTCTGTTCGATATGTTTTCTTACATCTCAGAATTTTCTTATGGGATCATCTTTATATTTGATGACGATTGTATCCTTTAGAAATTTTATTGGTAGTCGGGCGTGGTGGCGCACGCTTGTAATCCCCGCGCTTGGGAGGCGGAGACAGGAGGATCCCACAGGTTCGAAGCCAGGCGCGCTGGCTTAACAGACCCTGTTTCAAAAATATAAAATAGGTCTGGGAGTGTAGCCCGGAGGTTAGAGGACTTCCAGGAACCCCAGTACCACCCCCCCAAAAAAAAAAGAAAAGAAATTTTATTGGTATAGGAAGGTTAGAGGTCTTGTATTTTATTTACCCAAGATGTTCTTATTCTTGTTCTTGAAAAAAAATGTTGAAAGACATACAATTCCAGATGGACGTGTTTTCTGTCTTCTCTGATGATTTTATTCCACTGTCCTCTGAATTCCACTGTGGCTTGTGAAAAGTCAGCTGCCCATCTAATTGCCATTCTTTTTAGGAGCTATGCCTTTCCCGCTGACTTCTTTTTGATACTAAGCAATTTTACTGTAATGTATCTATGTGTGATATTTTAGTACACTTTACTTTTTTGCATGCAGGATTTATTTCTTCATCCAATTCAGACAAATTATCAGCTTTTATCCGTTCAAGTAGTCTGTCTCCTTTATTTGTTCTATTGTCTCTTTTGAAAAATCTGATTAAATGTGTTCAAATTTCTCTTCTGCCCCCACTTTTCTTAAAGCATTTCTCATATTTTCTGTTCTCTTGTCTGTTCTTTGAGAACATATTTGTTGTATTCTCAATGATTTCTTTAGATTCCTCTTCGATTTCACTGAGTTTTTCTTCAGCTTTGCCTTATGTGTTACTTAATGCATCAGGTTTTAAAATTTCCACAGGTATTTTTCTTTTGTATAAGTTGTGTTTTTTTTTTAAAAAAGTATGCCTGCTAAACTTTTCAGTTTATTTCTTGTTCTTATGCTATGTCTTTAAATTTTTACACGATGTGCAATTTTATACATGTTTTCTAATTCTAACATCTAGTTCAATGGGTTGGAAAGAGTCTTAGTCTGTGATCTTCAGTTATATTTCTTTGTTTTCCTTGTGTGTGGTGCTTATGAATCTCTTATCTGACGGACAATGACAGACACTCAATTGCTGTCATCTGGTTAGCAGTGGTGTGACCTGGTTTCCTTATGGAAAAGCTTAGAAGCAGGGCTGTTGGCACAGTGGAGTAAGATAGTACTTACCCTGCACTGAGCCTCTGTCTGACACATGGTAAAAGTTTGGTACTATCTACTTTTTTTTTTTGTGTGTGTGTGTGTGTGTGGTATTGGGGTTGGAACCCAGGGGCTTTCTACCTCCGGGCTATACTCCAGACCTATTTTTATCCTTTATTTGGAAACAGGGTCCCACTAAGTTGCTGAGAGCCTCACTAAACAGCTGAGGCTGGCTTCGGACCTGTGCAATCCTCCTGTCTCAGCCTCCCAAGCTCTGGGATTACAAGCGTGTGCCACCATGCCCAGCACCTGCCTACTTTTAGTCTCATCTACGTTTTCTTCCTAAGTTTTATTCTCTCTGTTCCCAAGCTGATTGCCTAAATATATATTGCTCCAGCGCCATCCATGCCAAGCAGTGTCAGTTTGTAGAGCCAGCCGTCTATTTTATTTGATTTCCTCCTGTCCCCTTATATATGCTTTCTGTGGGTTTCTGCCTATAAGAAGTGATGCTACCATGCACCTGCTTGATTAAGCCAGAATCTGGACACCTTGATCCTCTGCTTTCTGGTACCTTCTCCCATGGGTCCTGCTGTCCGCCTCTCCTTTTTCTAGTTGATTTTAAAGGACCATCATTTCTTGCCTGGTCAACTCTAGTAGCCTCCATCAGTGCTCTCTTTACTTCTACTCTTTCCCCATCAAATCCAAATTTAAAAGCTACCAGAATGTTGTTAGTTTGTTTCATTTTTAAGTTAAACAGAACATGCTATCTCCCCAATTCAGTGTTTTCCTCTTGGTACTTAGGAAACCTCTTAGAGTTACTAGTCTTGGAGGTGTCTCTGCAAGCTCATTTGGTTCTCTTCCCCTCCTGCTGTCTTGGGCTTGGCCACTCTGCCTTCCTCCTTCCCTCCCACCCTCTCTTCCTTCCTTCTTCCTTTCTTCTTTCCTGTACAAAAGAGTGAACCCAGTGGCATTCTATCTCTAGTATATACCCCAGTCCTATTTTATTTTTTGTTTGTAAACAGGGTCTTCCTAAATTTCCGAGGGTCTTGCTAAATTGACGAGGCCGATCTTGAACCTTAGATCCTCCTGTCTCAGCCTCCCAAGTACTGGGATCACAGGCACGCACCACCACACCCTGTTACTGCACGGTTTCTTTTTTGTGTGTATATGTGTACTAATGGGAATTGAACCCAGAGGTATTCTATACCTCTCAGCTGCACCCTTAGACTGAATTTATTTCTTATCTAGAAGCAGGGTCTTGCTAGGTTGCTGAGAGCCTCACCAAATTGCTGAGGCTGGCTTTGTACCTGTGATCCTCCTGTCTCAGCTTCCCAAGTACTGGGATTACAGGCGTGCGGCATCACGCCCGGCTGCCACAATTCCTTGATTCAGGATTCTGGAGTCGTTGTGGAGCTCCCGTTGCTCATTGCCCGTCCAACTCCGTTCAGAGATCAGCTAGAATGACATTTTCTTCGAAAGGCATTCTTTGATCGCCTGATCTAAATGAAAGCCCCTTTTGATTTCATCAACACTGGCTTCGGTAAATGATTTGATCATCATAGCTATGTAGTTGAAAGGGAATCAACTGATTGATGGGAATGATGGTTCTGCGAGGCAGTGCTCATATTCACTTTATTTATTTATTTGTTTATTTATTTATTTTTGTGGATCTGGAGATGGAACCCATGGGCCTTTGACTTCCGAGCTACACCCCCTGCCCAATTTTTTATTCTTTATTTTGAAACCGGGTCTCACTGAGTTGCGGAGGGCCTCGCTAAGTAGCTGAGGCTGTCCGCTAACCGCGATCCTCCGGTCTCAGCCTCCCTAGTGCTGGGATGACAAGCGTGCGCCACCGCGCCCGGCCTCCTATTCACCTTAGAATCATAGTGTGGTCCTTGGAAACCCCTCACCTTCCTTCCTTTGATGTTCATCTAATCAGTTTTCAAGGTCACCCAAATTTCTGATGATCAGATTTCAGTGTTTGCGGTTGCACGTACATCTTATCTATTATCCGATCAAATATCAATGCAAACCAGGTGTTGGAGAGGAGACGCTCACAGAGGACCCTGTCCGCTCCCTTACATCATTTTCTTATGTTAACTCCTGGAACCTGGGTATCCTCAAGTCACCTACTAAAGGGGAAGCAAGACTGAGCGAGTCCTTTGGCTGGTCCGAGGCTGCACAGTTTGAACTCTTAGGGGGAGAGTTCTTTCTGTATCTGTCGTCTTGTTTCACTCTGGGCCAACTCCTAGCGTTTCATGATAGGGGCTACAGTGCGTGAAGTTCTTTCACAGATAGTACCTCGTATAATACGGACATCAGGTCCTAGAGGGCAGGGCATTTTTGACGTTTTAATATGGATCTGGTTTTTCATTCACTAACTCTTTATTGCTCTGAGTATCCCTTTGAGGTCTCCTTGAGTTAGCAGATGAGAAAAATCAAAGAACGAGCGATTAAATGTGCTCTTGTGCAGAGACACAACGGAATATTGAGTTATTGGTGGGGATTTTCTTTTTTATTATTAGCCAGAGAAGGAAGAGGAGGCAGAAACTTTTTATTATTTTAATAGTTTTTGTCAGTCTGTCTTCTATCTAGATGCTAATCAACTCATCTATCTATGGGTGACTATTATTTTAGGGGGGGAAAAAATGTAACCACCACATCTTGTCCTGGATTTTGTAGGCGATATTCTTAGAAGAAAGGCAGGCCGTTGAGTTTAAAGTTAATGCTTTATAGGGAAGAATAAACTAGATATGAGTCCATTTCTACTCAGGGATGGCAGAAATCAAGAAGGTGAAACAAATATGGAAAGATGAGTTGGTTTCTTGTACTGGGGAGGGTGTCCTTGGCCAGACCCAAGAGAGACGGAGAGCCTACACTAGGTAGGGGGCACACAGCATCCCTGGGCAGGGGCAGGGTGCCAGGGACCTGCAGGAAGGGCTGTGCAGCTGTGGGGGAAGTGGTTTCCCCATCTACAGCTTCCCCAGGGCTGTCCATGAATGGTGCCTCTTAATTGAAGACTGGATTTTGGTTATTGGTAGGACACTGGGCTTCAAGTAGACATTTTATGTTTTGAGTTTGTAATACTAAAATTATTTTTTTCTAAATGCCCATGTTAATGTTCAACCCCTTAGATTATGGATTTAAGGATCTTATATCTTACTTGTATAGATATCTATAAGGGATATTTTTCTTAAAAGTAAATCATTCTAGCTCGCTCAAGAACTAGAATAAAAACAATTTTTTTGTGTGTGTGGTTCTGGGGATGGAACCCAGGGTCATTCTACCTCCGAGGTACACCACCAGCCCTATTTTTTATTCTTTATTTTGAAACAGGGTCTCACTGAGTTGCAAAGGGTCTCACTAAGTAGCTGAGGCTGTCCTCAAACCGAGATCCTCTTGTCCCAGCCTCCAAAATGCTGGGATTACAAGTGTGCACCACCACGCCTGGCTTATAAAAACATATTTCTGAAAACAGTACAGTGTAGACTGGAGCATGGGTCAAAAAATTTTCTTCTGAAAGACACCAGTCTCTGTTGGCAATGACTGATTTCTCCTGTAAGCATGGAAACAGGTGTAGATAACAAAATAAACCAATGAGCATTACTGTGTTCCAATAAAACTTTATTTACAGAAACAGGCACCAGCAGGGTTTTGCCCAAGGGTCTGTAGTTTACAGATCCCCAGGCTAGAGAAATGTATTTTAGACATGGAAGAATAAGATACTGGTCCCTCATACTAGCCTTTTCTATTATTAGCTGTGTGATTGTGAATAACTCATTTTATTTATTTATTTTTTGGGTGGTAGTGGGGATTGAGTCCAGGGGCATTTTACTTCTGAGACATACCCCTGTAGCCATATTTTATTTTATTTTAATTTTTAAAACAGTCTCCCTAAATTGCTGAGGCTTCCCTGGAACCTACAATCCTCCTGTCTCAGCCTCCCAACTGCTGGGATTACAGGTGTGTGCCCCTATACCTGGCTGACAACTCATTTCATTTATTTATTTCTTTGGTATTGGGGATTGAACACAGAGGCATTCTACTTCAAAGCTACATGCACGGCCTGATTTTTATTTTTTATTTAAAAACAGGGTCTCACTAGGTTTCCTTGTTAGGTTACTGAGGCTGACTTTGAACCTAGGATCCTTCTGTCTCAGTTTCCCAAGTACTGGGATTATAAACTTATGTCACCATGCCTGGCTAATAACTCAGTTTAGATCTCAGAGAGTAAAGTTATTCATTTGGATAACGGGACATTCCCTTGTATGGACAATTTCTGTTTTCCTTATAATTTTTAAGGTTTTTTTTTTTTTTTTTTTTTGTGTGTGTGTGTGTGTGTGTGTGTGGTACTGGGGATTGGACCCAGGGGCATTCTACCTCTGATTTAAATCACCATGTAGCTGAGGCTGGCCATGAATCTATCATCCTCCTTTCTCAGCCTCCCAAGTGCTGGGATTACAAGCGTGCACCACCACGCCTGGCTAATTTTTAAGTAATTAATATACTTGAGTGAGCATGTGTTGCTTTTACAAACATAATGAAGCATTGGGAAATTAAAGCAGAAGTTGAAAATGAAAGAAAAAGCTTTATATCTGTCAAAGAAATGCATCAGGAGTAAATCCAAGTCTTTGTGGAACTAGATAATATATAAATCAGTCACTAAATAAATTTTAGGTATGAAGGTTATTGTAGGCAAAGGTTGTTTCTTATTTAAAAGTTTTGTCATGTAGCACGTTATCAGTGTCGCTAACTGATAATAATAATTATAATAATAATTATTATTAATAATTTATTTATATATTATTTATCAGTTTAGCAAACTTACTGAGCCATCAGTATGTGTGAAGGAGTAGTGGATGCTTGAGATTTAAAAAATGATGATTAAAAAGATAGTCCTTGATCTCAGGGACCTTCCATCGAGGGAGATGGACAGGTACATAAACGGTTCCACTGCTGTTTGAGAAGTTCTAATTAGAGGCATGTTTGTGTTGGGCACCACTAGGAAAGTCTAATCATGGGGGTCAAGGTAAGAGTTCAGGAACTTGCAGAGAGATTGATCATTTGGGCCTTGAGGAATGAGTGGGGAATCTAGCCAGAGAAAGTGCGAAGGACACTTTGAGCTAGGGAAGACTATGTGCAGTCGAGGCTGTGCAAATGGTAGGTAGTTCTCTGTGACTGAGCAGATTGGCCAAGGCTGGGAAGTGAAGGTCGGGGAATTTGAACATTTTGGAACTACGGAATGCCTGATGAAAGAAAGCTAGGTCCCATTTCTTTTTTTTTCTTTCTTTCTTTCTTTTTTTTTTTTTTTTTTTTGCAGGTTTGGGGATGGAACCCAGGGGGGCATGCGACCTCTGAGCTACACCCCGGCCCTACTTTTTATTCTTTATTTTGAAACCAGTCTCACTGAGTTGCAGAGGGCCTCACTAAGTAGCTGAGGCTGGCCGCGAACCGCGATCCTCCAGGTCTCAGCCTCCCGAATGCTGGGATGACAAGCGTGCCGCGCCACCACCCCGGCTGCTATGTCCCATTTCTATGGGAAAATCGATACAGCATGGAGATGCAGTGTTTTACATTCAATTTTGGGATGTAGCAGTCACTTTATAAACGTGACAAGTTTTCTCTGTGCTTCCTTTTTTTTTTTTTTTTTTTTAGGCTACGGATTGAACCCGGGGTACCTTACCTCCGAGCTATAACCCAACCCTATTTTTTTATTCTTTATTTTGAAACAGGGTCTTACTGAGTTGCGGAGGGCCTCAATAAGTAGCTGAAGCTGTCCGTGAACCGCTATCCTCCTGTCTCAGCCTCCCAAATACTGGGATTACAAGCATGGACCATCACGCCTGGCTCTGCTTCTTTTCTGAGGGAAAGAAAGAAGGAAAGAAAGAAAGAAAGAGAAAGAAAGAAAGAAAGAAAGAAAGAAAGAAAGAAAGAAAGAAAGAAAGAAAGAAAGAGAGGGAGAAAGAAATAAAGAGAAGGAAGGAAGGAAAGAAAGAAAGAAAGAAAGAAAGAAAGAAAGAAAGAAAGAAAGAAAGAAAGAACCAGATCCAGGTGTGGACAAAGGCTTCATTGGCTTTCTTGATAGTGACAACAAATTCTCTTACTGAGCCTAAATAAAGTTTATAACTTCATTTACCCAAGAGCCGGGGAATATGTGGATTGTGTGCAGACTGGTAGGTTTATAATTTCCTTGCAGAGATAGTTAGGCAAGGTCCAAGGAGCCTTCTTACTGGACCATATCTGCTTATCTCAGTCGCCTAAATACTTGCAATGACACGTCCTTTTGAGTAGAACTTCCTCATCTGTAAGATAGTGCTCCTTATAAGACCTACCTCCTAGAGGTGGAAGGATTAAGTTCTCCTTATGCTATACTACTGAGCTCTGGGTTTTAGCACCCAGTAAGAACTCAGTAAATGTTAGCAGTTAGTACTGTTACTAGGGTTGTGGAAAAAAAAATCCGTAGTTGGATTCATGGATGTTCATATTGGAAGTACTTCCAGACACTTGGATTCCTTTATTAAACACGTGATCTTTTTGCAGGCATTACTGGCTGCTTCCAGGACTAGATCTTCTTAGATTATCTGTAGGGAATAAAACTTCGTTAAGTAAAATCCCCTTCCCAGCCCTGGGTAACCACTTCTCGTTAATGGGTTACATTACTTCTTTTCTGTTTCAAATGGAATGGCGTAGATAAGTTAACTAGTGAATATTTTTATGTGCCTTTTTTTTTTTTAACAGCTTCTAATATTCAGTGGGGAACTTTTCCTTGTTAAGAGACACTGACAAGGCCAGTTGGCCTAAAATTAGATCCAGCAGCTGTGTTTTGAATCAAGGCCCCACATGTGTACTTCACACTCTTTTCCCTGCTGTGCTTGCCTGCTTCTTCTTCTTGCTTCAGGGAGCAGCCTTTTGGGGTGAATGCTAATACCCATGTTTTTTTCCTGGCCCAACCAGAAAGGTGCTTCTGTGTAATTGTGTGCCTGTATGTCTGGAATGACAAAACTCAGAAACTTAAAAAAAAATTCTTGTATTTACTTTGATGTGTTTCTTTTTGCCAAACCACCCTTTAGCATAATTTTAACTTAGGCTATGTATGGCGATTTTAGCCTTTATCCATCCTTCTCTCTACCCATCTTTCTATCCATCCTTCTCTCTACTTGAGGCCCCCCCGCCCCAGTTATATAGATGAAAGGAGTGTCTATAAAAAATAAAACCCTGGAGCCCCAAATCAAGGCACGAGGTCATCCTTATATATAATTCCTACCCAAAGCAAGCTTCAGTAAAAATGCTTGTTTTTTAAGACTGTTGACTGCAAGAAATAGTTTAGGTTGTGTTTTATCAGTTTGTATTTAGAAGCCACCGTTAACCAGTGTGCATTTTATAGGTCTTAGGCCCTTTGTACTTTTTTTTAAAGACTATATTCATGTATACAACACTCTCGTGATTCAGTTTAAGTATCTGTGTTTGTAAGTGCACTTCATTTCGCCTAATTAAGTTATTTAGTCATTTGCACATCAGCGACGCACTCTACATATGCCACTTTCGCAGGAACTTATTTTAATGATACCCACGGTTTTGTTCTGCTCCATTATATCCATAGATCAAGCTGAATAATAGCAGTCTTAAAAGCCATATGCTAAAAGTGATTATAGGTCATTAAGGCCAAATTAAGGTAGCGTTTCTGATGGTCACATGCGGAAGTCTAACTAACAATTACTTTTCCTTCTCTTTTGCTTTGGGGAACTCTTCCTTTTTGGCGTTGATGTCGACAGTCTCAGTTGAGTGTCTGATCGTTGGCATGTGCTGGTGGCTGCTTTGATCATGCTAATATTTTTCAGGGGGGCATACACAATACATTTTTTTTTTTCAGTACTGGAACCTAGGGATATTGTACTTCCCAGCTACACCCCAGCCCTATTTTTTAGTCTTTTTAATTTAGAAACATGGACTCACTGAGTTGTAAAGGGCCTCGCTAAGTAGCTGAGGCTGTTCGTGAACCGCGATCCTCTGGTCTCTGCCTCCGGAATGCAGGGATTACAAGCGTGCGCCACCAAACCGGGTTTCCATGTGTTTTATTTATCCAGAAGTCTCTAGTCAGTGAATTTATCATCAGCTTTCTAAAAGAAGTCTATATATACATTTACATAAAAATGCTATAATGTATATATACTTTATATGAAATGTATATATATTTACAATAAAATGTCTAAAATGTAAAAATGTCTAAAATGTCTAAAATGTCTAAAAATGTCTAAAATGTATATAAAAATGTATAATGCTTATTGTATGTTTATAATGTATATATATTTACAAATATATATACACATGTATAAAATGTATAAATTTTTTTAGTGTTTTCTTCACAATTTGAATACTTAGAATGTGTTTATGTCAATTTTTTGGATTAAAAATAAATCCTTAGAATAAAATAAATCCTTCCTGTGCCACTTAGGGATTACCTAAGGACATATATTACATCCTTTAAAAAAGAATGCCCCACAATCCTATCACAAATAATAACAAAAGGATCTGTTATTTATTTACTTATTTATTATTATTTTTTGGTGGTACTGGGGTTCCTGGAAACCCTTCTACCTCTGGGCTACAGTCCCAGACCTATTTTTTTAATATATTTTTTTATTTGGAAACAGGGTCTTTTAAGTCAGCAAGACTGGCTTCGAACCTGAGTGATCCTCCTGTCTCCGCCTCCCAAGCGTGGGGTTTACAAGCGTGCCCGGCGTAGGATCTGTTTTTTAATGAGTTAATATTTAATTCTCATTTTGCTTGACCTAAATAATTTCCTAGGAGAGAAGAGGACTCTTGAAGCTTGTGCATATAGTTTTCTAATACCAGCGTGTTTGACTCCATTGTTGTTTATTTTCTCTTTAGCAAAAACTTAGCTATTTTAAGGGGATAAATAATACTAGATATTGTGGATTACTAGGGAGTTCTGTTTTTGATGGTCACTACTTATCTCCCCGTTTCATAATCCCAGGTTAAAAAGGAAAGAATTCAGCCAGGTATGGGGGCTCACACCTGTAATTCTAGGACTTGGGAGACCAAGATAGGAGTATCACAGGGTTAAGACCAGCTTCAACAATTTAGTAAGACCCTGTTTTGAAGCAAACATAAAATAGGCATGGGGGTATATGTGGCTCAGAGGTAGAAGGCCCCTGTGTTCAATCCCCAGTGAAACACACACACACACACACACACACACACACACACACACACACACACTTAAAAAGATTCAAATGGGAAAAACTATTATGTCAAATTGAACTTCTTAGCGTGTTGGCTTACATTTTGATAGATTAATGAAAAATTTCCTGCGTATTCAGTTTTGGAAAGCTATTGGGCAGGAATAAGAAGTGTGGTTGATAGTGAATTTCTATAGTATAGTTGGAAATACAAGTGTCTATCAGCTCACCTAATAACTGTTTTCATGTTCATTCTTTTTTTTTTTTGTGGTACTGGGGTTCCTGGAAGCCCTTCTACCTCCGGGCTACACTCCCAGACCTATTTTTGCATTTTTATTTGGAAACAGGGTCTCCTAAGCCAGCGCGCGGGGCTAGCTTCGAACCTGCGCGATCCTCCTGTCTCTGCCTCCTAAGCGCGGGGATTACAAGCGTGCACCACCACGCCCGGCCTCATGTTCATTCTTAAAGTGATAGTTCATTCTGAACATGTCAGACTAAGCAATTTACCTTTTTTTTTTATAAAGGGGAGAAATAATTAAAACTTATATTTCATTGTATCTGCATTTTATTTATTTTTTATTTTTGTGCTACTGGGGGTGGAACCCAGGGGCTTTTCTACTCCCAGACCTATTTTATACTTTATTTGGAAACAGGGTCTCACTAAGTTGCTGAGAGCCTCACTAAGTAGCTGAGGCTGGCTTCGAACCTGTACGATCCTCCTGTCTCAGCCTCCCAAGCGCGGGGATTACAAGTGTGTGCTACCATGCCTGGCTTTGTATCTGCATTTTAAAAAAAGCATAAGAAATGAAAGTGGTAACTTGAGTTAGGAGTGGGGAGAGAATAAAGAATTGTGGAGTGGGAATGAGGCTTCTGAATGCATAACTTATTATATTATTATGATTCTATAACCATGTGAATAGTTTTCTCTAAATATTTAGATCTAAAAACAAAACAAAAGATGGTGGCTGCTACAAACCTTTTAAATATATATTTAAATGCATATATTTAAATATACGTATTTGCTTTGTTCAGAATTTTAGTTATAAAATATAAAAAATAAACACAAGAGTGCATTTTTTCATTACATTCTATTTTTTCTTAAATTTAACTATACCACAGTTCTACTTTATTTTATTTTATTATTTTCTGACAGGGTCTCGTTAGGTTGCTGAGGGTTTCACAAATTGCTGAGACTGGCCACGAACCTGCCATCCTCCTGTCTCAACCTCTCTAGTCTTGGAATTTCAAACATGTGCCAACATGTGCCTCTATGTACTTCTACTGAGTGTTGGTTTTGGGGCAACCAAACCATATTGGATGCTCTTTAGCATAGATTTGGATACTGAGGATATTTTAAAATCAAATTGAGAGCTGGTAATCCCAGGATTTGGGAGGCTGAGACAGACGAATCGAGGTTCGTGGTCAGTCTCAGTTACATAGTGAGGCTCTTTGCAACTCAGTGAGGCCCTGTTTCAAAATAAAGAAAAAAAAAATTGGGCTGGGAGGAGGTAGAATACCCCTGGGTTCCATCCACAGTACCAAACAGCAACAAATCAAATTGAACACAAACTCTAGGGAAGAAAATTGTTGGCGTAAATGTGAGATAAGCATCTCGTTTGTCCATTTTGACTTGGTCCATCTCGTCTCCTCGGGGATGCAACGTTCATTATCAGGTGCGGGGACCTGGCAAGGCACTTTTGAGTGATAATCAATGGATAGGAGGAAGTCGTTTCTGAGTTCTGGGACCTACAGACTTACATAAAATTAGGAGCGGGAGAAGTAAGTGACAGAGACAAGCTAAATTTTAATTTAGTCTTGAAGTACTTTATTCACACTGGAATTATATTAACCTGTCAATGTGACTAAGATGTCAACAAAATTCTCTTAAGTTTTCCAGATTTTTAGACATTAATGCACTTGCATTGAATTGAGTAACAGTAATGAAATGGGATGATCTAGTAATTTCATTTTAATGAGCAATGTGATTAATTTTAGCCATTGTTTAAGAAAAGTAATAGGTGTATATACTTATTATAAAATGGAAAGGTTTTCCTTTGAGCTTCTCAGTGCAGGAGGCCCTGAATCAGGAAAGTAATCAGTTGGAGAATTTGTATTTGTTTATGGCTAGCTGAATAATAATATTGTTCAGTAACTATCCCCTTTATTTGCATTCATTAATATTATTGGGAAATTATGTGTGTGTGTGTGTGTGTGTGTGTGTGTGTGTGTGTGTGTTACTAGGAATCGAATGCAGGGGCATTCTATCTCTGAGCCACACACTTTGCTCTGTTTTATTTTTATTTTGAAACAGTCTCCTTAAGTAGCTGAGGCTGGCCTTGAACCTGTGATCTTCCTATCTCAGCTTCCCAAGTACTAAGATTACAGGCCTATGTCACCACACTTGGTGTATTACATTCTTTTTACAATGACTTGTTTTGCTTTATTGATCTGGTTTCTTAAAATATAGCTGATGTTAGCCGGGCGTGGTGGCGCACGCTTGTAATCCCAGCATTCGGGAGGCTGAGACTGGAGGATCACAGTCTGTGGACAGCCTCAGCTACTTAGTGAGGCCCTCTGCAACTCAGTGAGACCCTGTTTCAAAATAAAGAATTAAAAAATCTAGGGTGGGGGTGTAGCTCGGAGGTCAAATGCCCCTGGGTTCCATCTCCAGAACCGCATTTATCAGAATTTTAAAAATTCACATCCCTTTGAACAGAGGATATTTTAAAAAGAGCATTATGGGAGAAAATGCTATTGTGGGAAAGTACTCAGTTCTTTTAAAATCCAAGTGATTAAACAATTTGGAATTAAAAAAAATTCACATCGAACGATAAAATATATAAGCTCACTTAACTATTAATGATACAAATTAATCTGCAAAGAATTAAAAGCAGCTTTGTTAATGGCCAAAGACACTTGCAGTTAATAAGGACATTACTTCTCATTTGGGGTTAGGTTGGCCTCTCATTTATTAATATCTGTCTCAACTACAACTAGAAAGGCCTCCATTTTTAGCAGACTTCTTGTCACAAGATCCAGTCTCTAAAGAGAAATATCGTTGATGAAAAACCAGAAAGACTAAATAGATGTATTTGGTCTCACAGGCAGTCCATTAATTTGCTCAAATTAAATATTATCTTTAAATATTGAAAGGTTAAATGTACACTGATAATGGATTTAGACAGCTATTAAGCTGTAATTGCTTTCTAATGCAGTTACTAAAAGACATTTGATATAACATATTGAGAAGGAAGGATTAGGGACTTTCTCTACCTTGGTTTTAACTGAGAGTTTTATAGCTTTAATACTGGTGGTTGTAGAGTTGGATAACAATTTTTATGAGGATGCATCCGATATACATAAAATATTCAACAGGCAGGTTGTCGAGGGACTGCGATATAATGTGCTGCGTATTTATGGTCATAGTTTTTGTAAATTTCTAGCGATGGTAGTATCTACTGAGCGCTCCATCCCAAATATTTTTCTATCAGATGGAAGTTACATTTCTGAAACTGTTACCAGCCTGTGATTTGTACCCATCTAAGCTAAATCGTTGTGTTTTGTACCCTGGATATACGGATACACTAGTGACCAAATTAATTTGAAAACTTCTCAGTCTGTTGGAGAGTTCTGTCTAGCCCAACCAGTCAGACTGATGGCTTTCCCTGGCTGGGTAGGCAGCTTTCTTTACAGTATTCACATCCTTTGACTTTGTAGATGAGATTTTCATGTTTTTACGGGTTGTGTTTGGTGAGTTGAGTTTCTAGGTTTAACAAATTATTGGTAACCCAAGAACGTATGTTGATTGATTTTGTCAGTCACTTGCCTTTAAAGTCCAGTGAAAGGACAAAAACAAAATATATATATCTGTGTGTGTGTGTGTGTGTGTGCGGGGGGGGGGGGTACTGGGGTTCCTGGAAACCCTACCTCAGGGCTACACTCTCAGACACCTAGTTTTTATATCTTTATTTGGAAACAGGGTCTCTTAAGCCAGTGCGGCTGGCTTCGAACCTATGCGATCCTCCTGTCTCCGCCTCCCAAGTGCGGGGATTACAAGCATGTGCCACCACGCCCGGCGGACAAAAACAGTTTTGGAAAAAAAAAAATACGGAGGAGAACTAGGCTTGTCAGAATGTCTTTTCCTTGTGAATTATTTAAGCATAATGTATCAGGAGAAAAAAAATGATCTGCAGTTAAGATATCAAGCCCAAGTAATTTTGAATTGGATGAAGAAAGGGAGGGCCACACTGCTGTTGGTGTCTGTCACTCATCAGAATTTTACTTTTATCAGTGTAAAACATTTTTACTAATACCCATCTCAACTCCTTGTTTAGTATTAACATTTTGGTTTCATTTCTTCTTCTTTTTTTAACCATGAAGTTATAAGATTCAGTTTGGTTTTATAAATCTTTATGGAGAAATCAATGTTGTGAAGATCTCTTCTGGGTCTGGAAAAGATGTGGAAGTTCTGGATATCGCCAGAGTCACTGTATGGCTCCCCCTGGAATTGTACCTGTGGACTGTGCATGGCTCCCTGGCTCCCTTCCTTCAAAAATATGATAATATCCAAGCTTTTTATTGAACATTCAGGGTCCTTTCTCAAATATATCTATATTATATAAATTTATATCCACTATACACACTATATAAATGTGTGTGTGTGTGTGTGTGTGTGTGTGTGTGTGTGTGTATGTGTGTGTGTGTGTGTGTGTATGATACCTGGGATTGAAGCCAGGGACATTTACCTCAGAGCTATATCCCCAGCCCAATTTTTTATTTTAAAACAGGATCTCATTAAGTTGCTGAGGGCCTTGCTAAGTTGCGGAAGCTGGCCTTGAACCTGTGACCTGCCTGTCTAAGCCTCCGAGGTACTGGGATTATAGGCAAGTGCTACCATGCCTGGCTCAAATACATACATATATATGTATGATCCAGGCATGGCATATATATATATGTGTGTGTGTGTGTGTGTGTGTGTGTGTGTGTGTAGTATTGGGATTAGAACCCAGGGGCATTCTACCTTTGAGCGACACTCCCAGCCCTATTTTTTATTCTTTTTTTTAAACAGGGTCTCACTGAGTTGCAAAGGCCCTCCCTCACTAAGTAGCTGAGGCTGTCCATGTACTTCAATCCTCCTGTCTCAGCCTCCCAAATGCTGGGATTACAAGTGTGTGCCACTATGCCCGGCTTTCAAATATATTTTTAATACTTTAAAAATCCTTAAGATTATATATATATATATATATATATATATATATATATATATATATATATATAATTTTTTTGTAGTACTGGGGATAGAACCCAGGGGTATTCTACCTCTGAGCTATACCCCCAGCCCTATTTTTATTTTTTATTCTGAAGCAGGGTTTCACTGAGTTGCAGAAGGCCTCACTAAGTATCTGAGGCTGTCCTTGAACTGCGATCCTCCGGTCTCAACCTCCCGAATGCTGGGATTACAAGTGTGCGCCACCACGCCTGGCTTGTAGTTCGGTTATTTGAATTTGACACACAAGAAGCCATGCTCAGGGAGATCTTCTAAGTGACTTGCCTAATTGAAGGCAGAGTACATACCCATCCATACGAGGCAGAATATTAAAAATAGGACATAAATTGCAAATGCCATAAGTTACAGAGGAAGCTATCACTTCCATTGACTGTAACCAGAGAAAAATTTAAAGGAAGTTAGAATTTAACAAGTACCCTCTACAAATAAACTGGTGTTAGGTCCCTTAAAATCTTTTCTGTTTCCTCAAATAAATGCTTTGTCTTCTCAATCTTATTCTACAATAAAATTAAAGTAGAAAATACATTTAAAACTTGTACCAAGACAGTTAAGTATAGAATGGGGTGGTATTGCCAGAGGAGCCCAATATGTAACATTTATAATCCTTTAAGATGAAATCAGGATTCTAGCCGGGCATGGTAGCACACACTTGTAATCCCAGTACTTGGGAGGCTGAGACAGGATGATCGCGCAGGTTCGCAGCCAGCCTCGGCTACTTAGTGAGGCTCTCAGCAACTTAGTGAGACCCTGTTTCTAAATAAAAATATAAAATAGGCCTGGGAATATATCCCGGAGGTAGAAAGCCTCTGGGTTCCACCCCCTGTACCATCGAAAGAAAAAAAAAAGAAATCAGGGTTCTAAATCTTTTCAGTATAAGTATACTGTGCTGACTTTGGGTTTTCTTTCACTCATTCAAGCTGTTCTAATAACTTCTGTGCCCAATTCCAATAATGAGGGTTGAATTCAGGCCTTTATCACTGGGATATATCCCCAAACTATTTTTTCTTATTTTTATTTTTGAGACTGGATCTTACTAAGTTGCCGAAGCTGGCTTCAAACTGAGATTTTCCTGCTTGAGCCTCCTGAGTTGTAGGGATTATAGGCATTTGCCACCATGCCTGGCTTTGTTAATATAAATGTTAAGAAAGTAAGTCAGCCAGGTGTGGTAGGCAGCGCCTGCTTATCATCTCAGAACTTGGAGGCTGAGACAGGAGAATCTCAGGTTTGCACCAGCAGGCCTCAGCAACTTGTGAGACCCTGTTTCCAAATAAAAAATAAAATAGGGCTGGAGGTATAGTTCAGAGGCAGAATGCTCCTGGGTTCAATTCTTAGTACCACAAAGAACAATAACAAGAACAAAAAAGAAACTTTTTAGCCTCTTTATATATTTCACTTAGGGTTAGTTTCATAACTATTTTCCAGCTAATTATGTTTTTCTTTATTTTTAAACATGTCATGATTAGTAACAATGCAACTTTAATATGCTTTGGGATCAGAATTGGTACCTATTTGTTTATCTTCCATCTGTCATGTCTCTCTCATCTCTTTTTAAAAATAAATGGAAAAAAATGAATTCCCCTGGTTCTGACTTGATATTATCTAGGGCTGTGCCACCCTAAGATTTTATGTGACTTACTTTAAGATTACATAGTCCATTGTGCTTATTGAATCTTTGGTAGCCGAAATCTGCCGAGATCAGTCATTAGCTTCACATACTTGGAATTTCGTGATATACCACCCTACTCATCCTTGATGTTTCTGAATCTGCTACGCACTCAACAGACTGTGGAGCTTTGAAAACCTCTCCACCCCAACTACAGACAGAAAGTAAATCCATAAACACAGGAGCTTGAAGTTGCCACACAAAACTTCAAGTTGACTTGCATGTTGGTGGCCCAAAATATCCACCAATTTGAAGCTCAGGACATATGTTCCATGTGTCCTGCATCCTTGTGCGCTCCAGGGTACCACTTCCGCGTGCCAGGAGGGAGGGCACCATGAGTAAGCAGTGTTCTTTGAAGGGCACTGGTGGGATGTTTGCAGAAGTCACAGTCATCTCTTGTTCTCGTTACTTTGTCTTCCTTCCTGTTAAATGCCCTGAGATTCTTGACCTTAAGGGCTTATTGGTAGCAAACATTATTTCCTGAATGAAGCCTAGCAAACAGAGCCACCCGAAGAGGACGCTACAGTGGTAGCTATTTGCAATGTGACTTTCTTCAAAATTCTCTAAGTGCTTTGGCTGAAGACAAGTGCAGAATTTGGTTACTGCCTCTGAGTCGCTTCTCGAACCTCGAGCCGGTCCTTTGCTTCTGACACGCTCCCGTTGAGTCACTCTGTGGTCTGAATTCTTTGTAGGATGTACTTGAGTGCCAAGAGGAGCAGTCAGGAAATAGAGACAACCCTGGAAGTTCCGGGTCTACTTTAGGTGTCCTGTGATTGCCTCTCTTGCTGCGCCATTCATTTCTGATTTAAATATCTAATGACTCTCATCAAACCACATTTCAACGTTCTATGAGATCCTGCAAATGATCCTTTAGATCATATTATGTGTAACAATGGGACAAACGAGCTTTAATGGGGAGGCTGTGGTTCAGCCTTGGGGGTTCTGCAGCTGCCGGTGACGGTAGTAGAAGGCGTCCATTGAGCCGAAGTCTCTCGTTCAGTGGTATTTTGGCCATTAAGTGATGTATAAAAAGTTATTACTAAACTGGGCGTGGAGGCCCAGGCCTGTAATCCCATCATTTGGGAGACTGAGGCAGGAGGATCACGGTTCGCAGACAGCCTCAGCTACTTAGTGAGGCCCTTTGCAACTCAGTGAGACCCTGTTTCAAAATGAAGAATAAAAAACAGGGCTGGGGGTGGATCTCAGAGGTAGAATGCCCCTGAGTTCTATCCCCAATATTGCAAAATAAATAATAAGTGAATGAATAAATAAATAAAATAGGGCTGGGGATATGGCTCAGAGGGAGGATATCCCTGGATTCAGTCCTTCAGAACCTCCTCCCCAAAGCCCACCCCCAAATAAAACAGTAACAATATCATAAAACATATTACTAGGATAATATCTTCATTTCTGTGTCATTTTCAGGTTTGGCAGCCGTATGTTTTTTGGCTTGGCCGTTTTTCTTCTTAAAGATTAAAAAAGAAGCCGGGTGTGGTGGTAATCCCAGTACTTGGCTGAGACAGGAGAATCACAGGTTCAAGGGCAGCCTCAGCTACGTAGTGAGGCCCCCTGCAACTTAGTGAGACCCTGTTTCAAAATAAAGAATAAAAAATAGGGCTGGTGGTGTAGCTCAGAGGTAGAATGCCCCTGGGTTCATCCCTAGTACCACAACAAACAAACAAACAAACAAACAGATTAAAAAAGAAAAGAAACAAATAAAAACTTAGTCCTTTAAGGTGGTATTCCAAAAATGAACGAAATTCCTCAAGAAATGAAATGTTTCTTTTGAGTTTTGAGTTTGAAACATTGGGCACAAGCCAGTATTTATTTTTTTTAAGGTACTCTTGGAATTGGTAAAGAAGTGTAGTCGCTAATTTCTAAGAGAAGTGTCATGTCTTTCCCGTCATAAATGTTAGGATAAAATTAGTTATTTACAAGATATTTGCGATTGTGATTTTATTCGTAAGCTGTGTGACAGATAACAAATTCAGTTCATTTTGGTTTTAGCCATCATTTCTGAGCGTGAACTTCAGAGTCAAACTGTCCACTAACTGTGGAAAGGAAAGGGAAGATAGGCACAAGAAGTCCTTACTTCCTGCGTACATGGTTGGAGACGGTATAAACGAAGAGATACTAGATGGAGTGGGATAAAATACTTGAAAAAGCTAAGTAGGGGATTGTTTTGTACCTAGAGGGCTCCAAGCCAATGATCAGTGAAGTAAAATAAATTACTTGTGAGTTTTGGTTATTTGTACGGCACTGTGGTCTTCCTGAAATCTGACTGAAAATGTGGTTGCCATTTGACCTATCACTCTAGGGCTTAACTCAGCATAGGAAATACACAGGCTTTTCTATTTTACTAGAAACAGAAGAAACTACAAGTTTTTGTTTTTGTTTGCCATTGTGTTCTTCCCCCCCGCTCTCTGTCTTTCTTTCTTTCCTTCTTTCTTTTTCTTTCTCTCTTTTTCTCTTTCTCTTTTTTGTATATGTGTGTGGTACTGGGAATTGAACCCAGAGGCATTTTGCTTCCAAGTTACACCCCCAGCCCTCTTTATTTGTTATACTTTAAAAAAGGGTCTTGCTAGGTGGCTGAGTCTTGCTAAGTTGCTGAGGCTGGCTTCAAATCTGCACTCCTCCTGTCTCAGGCTCCTATATACTGGGATCATAGGCTTGTGGCACCATGCCCAGCTGTGCTCTTTCTTTTAAACCTTATGTACCTCACATTATTATTATTACTATTATTATTATTATTATTATTATTATTATTATTATTATTTAATCTAGGAGGCCTTTGAAGAGGAGAACATTCAGAAAGACATCCTAAATAGATTGAAAGTATCTTGGCAGGTGTGAGAGGCAGGATTCCTCCATTTGCAGGACAGACAGTGAAAGATGCCTAAGGGAATCAGGGCACTAGAACTCGGGAGGAACCCTGGAAGTTCTTGGGAAGATGGGAACATGATCAATCCCTGGGACTGTGTTTGGGGCCGGTTGGTGGAGGTGTGTTGTGGAGTCAAACTGAATTTCGAAGCTTGGTGCTGTGGCCTTGGGAAAGCTAGAGTCGACCTCTCAGAGTCTCCTTTTTCTCACCTGGAAAAGGGCAGGAATAAGAGCATCCTCTTCATGATCCACAAGGAGTAATAAGCTAAGCCATACAAAGTGCTGACTGCCATATTGCTTCTAAAAAACCCAAAAACTGTAGTCTGGAACTGGTCATAGAAGACGCCACGTCGTGGAGTACCGGAGATGATTTTCAAGGTGTTTGCAAGTGCAACACACACCTCAGATGTTTTTGGCATTGACAATTTGTTCACATCCAAGTGGGGAAAGAATGGACATTTTATTAAGGACCAGACAGCACTTAACATTAAACAAAGAGGTTTTTTTGGGATAACTATAATGATTCGGATGCAAATAGTTTAGAAGATGGGGCATAACAGATACCCAGTTCCATCCATTTTTATTGCGATCAATGAAAAGGGAGACATAAAGATTTAAGAGGAGGGGGACATTCTTTTCTCCACAGCTGGTCATGCGCCCAGTGTAGTTGGCAGTAAAATGGATTGTTTGGAACGTGTCCCTAAAATCCTGTAATTTAATTTTCATTATTTATATAACACAGTCAGTATACGTGGTGCTTTTCCTACACACGCACATACAAGACCAAATTTCTGGCCTGTGCAATTTCACCAAAGAAGAGGCTGTGACTGAAATATTTGTACTACCAAATTAACCGCAGCTTGGTAACGCACCACCCGTGGGTCACCTGATCCTAACTGACGAGGGGAGAATGTAGGAGAATATTGCTGAATGTGAAAAAAGACGGCAGGAACTAAAAAAAAAAAAAAAAAATAGCACTGGGATGGCAGAGAGCCCTTGCTGTACAAAGTCAGCGTCTTTGGGAGTCCAGAAGAAGAAGAAGAAGTTTATAAATATTGACTAGAAAAAATAGCAACCAATTTGGTGCTACTAAGTAAGAAGAAACCATTTTATGATTATCAAAGTAGCTTTTCCCCTAGAGCTTAAATTTATTTTGTCCATTTTTTGAAATACAGATTAGAACAAAAAGTGATTCTAGCCGGGCATGTTGGCAGATGCCTGGAATCGCAGTATTTGGGAGTCTGAGACAGGAGGAATGCAGGTTCGAGGCCAGCCTCAGGGACTTAGTGAGACCCTCATGTTGGGGGTGTGGTTTGGAGGTAGAACACCCCTGCGTTCAATCTTCAATGACCCATGCATGCGTACATGTGTGCGCTTACACACACACACACACACACACACACACACACACACACACTGATTTTATGTGGATCTAGAAAAAGAGGGAGTAAATGTTTTAGAAAACTCTCGTCTCCTAACTTAAAGAATTGATAGATCCGTATAGGTGCCGGAAGTGAAGAGTAGTGTGTCCCTCTCAATGAATACTGTTTGCTTATGGGATCCAGGAGATACAGCCACCTGTTACTGTATTGGCCGGATTAAAAAAAGTGTTTGACTTATTAGACTTGATTATTATCTGATTGTAGCTCTTAGCTTTTGAAAGAGTCCTCTTGGCCAGGAGTGAGTGAATAATTTATTGCAAGGGGCAGAAGGTGGCTTCACAATTGGTTTAGAAGTTTTGGATTGAGTAAAGAGATAGCCTTAAACTAGGAGAGAGAAATCCAAATCAGGGGACAGAGTGAGCACTTGAGGTCAGAATTTATTCAAGCGTATGTTAGCATGCCACCAGGAAGCAGAAAAGGATAAATTATTCCGACCCTATTCTTGGCGAGATCTATGGGGCTACAGAATCTAATTATTTTGCAAATCATTTAAGTTGCTGACCACCGCTAGGAGCATACCACCTAAATGAAGATTACCACCTGTGTGGATTCCTGAGGTGGTTTGGGGGGGGACTCCCTTTCGGAATTGTAAGGAAATAAAGCAGCATGTCCACATGTTAATCATTAAAATAAACTCAAGTGCAGTCTGCCCAGCAAATCATTTCGCACATTTTCTATTTCAAGAAATCGGGATTCAGATTTTAACCTAAATTTTACAGATTCTCATTTGGAGGCATCCCTCACACGTGTTCAGAGCCCTGAGCAGAGTAGGTTGTGCAGAGAACTCCCAGAAGCTTGCTGTGATCTTAGACTGGGGAGGGGAGGTTGGTAAACTTACAACGTTTTGGTGGGCTGCCTGGTTGCATGGCCCAGAAGAGGAGTGCTGCGCCCTTAGATGGGAATGGACATTCTGGTCTGACTTGATAAGACAGAGTTGTTATATGTCATCACCTTTTTATTTTTTATATACTAACAAATCCCTGAACAAATGGCATTTTTTTTTTTTTTTTTTTTTTTTTTTTGCAGTACTGGGGATGGAACCCAGGGGACATTCTACCTCTGAGCCATACGTCCAACCCTATTTTTTATTCTTTATTTTAAAACAGGGTCTCACTGAGTCGCAGAGGGCCTCACTAAGTAACTGAGGCTGTCCGTGAACTGCGATCCTCCTGTGTCAGCCCCCTAATGCTGGGATCACAAGTGTGCGCCACCACGCCCGGTTGGCAGTTTGTTTTTTAAAGAGAACTGAGACCTGAACAGTAAGTAAGTCGCAGAGCTAGGACTTTGTAGCACTATTTGTCAGCTTCTTTGGGCTGAGATAACAGAATGTGGGTCCAAGTTTTCTTAAAGCTTTTTCTCATATTGTATCTAATAGATGACCTAGGAACCGGGCGAGTTGGCGTGTGTTTATAATCTCAGTACTTGGGAGGCAGAGACTGGAGGATTGTAGGTTCACAGCCAGCCTCGGCAATTTAGCAAGGCACTCTGCAGCTTTGCGAGACTCTGTTTTAATATAAAACAATAACAACAAAATAGATCCGAGGTTAGAGCTCAGAGCTAGAATGTTCTTCGGTTCATTCTCAATTATTACTTACCTACCATATACAAGATGACCTAGAAAATAATAAGTGTCCTAGGAAATTTAAGTGTAGATGATTTGTTGCAAAACCTTTGCACTTATATCTGTACACACATACGTGTGTGTGTGTGTGTGTGTGTGTGTGTGTGTGTGTGTGTGTGTGGTGGTACTGGGGATGGAACCCAGGGGCATTCTACATCCGAGCTATATTCCAGCCCTATTTCTTATTCTTTATTTTGAAACAGGGTCTCACTGAATTGCAAAGAGCCTCACTAAGTAGCTGAGGCTGGCTGCAAACTCAGATCCTCCTGTCTCAGCTTCTCAGGTACTGGGATTACAAGTGTGCTCCACCACACCTGGCTGCACTCATATCTTTTTGTGTGGTTTTTTTTTTTTTTTTTTTTTTTTGGTACTGGGAGTGGAACCCAGAGGCTTTCTACCTCTGGGCGATACTCCCAGCACTATTTTATATTTTGCTCGGAAACAGGGTCTCACTAAGTTGCTGAGAGCCTCATTAAGTAGCTGAGGCTGGCTTCGAACCCGTGCGATTCTCCTGTCTCAGCCTCCCAAGCGCGGGGATTACAAGCGTGAGCCACCACGCCCAGCTCACTCATACCTTTTAAAGGAGCTTTTCTGGCTGCCAATTCTTCACACAGTGAGTTGTATGTGTACCAGGGATAGTGATAGACTGCTACCTATAGCTGCACATTGGCCAGATCTATAGAATGTCAGTTTTCCTATATTTTTGTCAAGCAAGTGACCCGCTCACTCTAACCCATCAGTGTGTTTCGCTATAAACAGAAGCATGGCTGTTGGGTTGACAGAAATTGTCTTCACAGAAAAATTTATACCAGGATATCAAAATGCGTCCAGCCACCGCCTTTTCAAGAATGCTGTCACAAAGTATTATCTTATGCCGTCATATTTTAAAGAGACACAATGATAAATAACATTGACTGGGGGTGGCGCAGTTAAACTGAAGTGCATCTTTAGAGGGGAGGGGAAGTCTGCCTTGCTTCAGCAAATCAGGTATTTGAAGTTTAAAAGCTGTTAAAGTGGATTCGTTGTAAAGCCCCGTCTGTTTTAACCACTGGTGACTCAACAGCTGTTGGGATCTGTCTGCAATGGATGGCAGGGAACTTTGGGAGATGTGTCCCCCTCGGAGGCCGGGAATGCAACCCTCCCTCAGCTCATACAATGCAGGATCTGTGTTTTTTCTTTCCTTGTTTCATTTTCTCTATTTTTTTTTCTGTTCCCTTCACTTACTCTGATTGATAGAAACACGTGCTGGGAGCTCTCCCTGACATTCTTTCCAAACACTGAAAGTATGAAATGTTATGGTGGTGCTGTGTCTATTTTTGAAAGTAAGGCTGTTAATGTAAAGCCTGTGTTGATATACTGGGATGAATTATAATGGTGATATTATTACAGCCTTCAAAGCTGAAAATTTATTATTTTTCTCACCTACTTTGGGTTGCTGATACTTGATCGTAGGAACATACTGTGCATCTGGTTAATTTTGGGAGACTTCTTTGTAGCTTCTCAAAAGTTAAACTCTCCTTCTCTGTGCTTTCTGGAAAACAAATAGAAATGCAACCCATCCCAACTTACCTGGCTGCTGCTTGTTATCTAGCTACTCATTGTGATTATTGGTGCTTGTGGCAAAGATATTTTTAGAAATAGTGATTAATCATTGATTTTTTAGAAATAGTGATTAATCATTGATTTTGCAAATGGAGTAAAAATTATTTTCCATCGGAACTGCTCGTTATGATTCTTCTATCTTGCTTTAAAACATTTAATTCGTTATTTTTGTTTCTATGTCTATATTTTCTTTCTTTTCTTTTTCCTTTATTTTTATTTATTTATTTTTTTCATGTGTGGGTTTGGGGATGAAACCCAGGGACATTTGACCTCCGAGCTATACCCCCTGCCCTATTTTTTATTCTTTATTTTGAAACCATGTCTCACTGAGTTGCCGAAAGCCTCACTAAGTAGCTGAGGCTGTCCGCAAATTGCGATCCTCCGGTCTCAGCCTCCCAAATGCTGGGATTACAAGTGGGCGCCACCACGCCCGGCCCTATGTCTATATTTTCAAATGGTCATTTAAGAGGTCATATTGGATTAAAAAGGCTAACGGAAATCTGTATAGCAAACAATCTTATGAAAATAACAAAAACAACAAACCTCTAAGCAAAATTATTATTATTTTTTATTTTTGTGCTACTGGTGATTGAATCCAGGGGCATTCTACCTCTGCGCTATATCCTATTATTTTGAAACAGGGTCTCACTAAGTTGCAGAGGGCATTACTAAGTAGCTGAGGCTGCCTGCGAACCTGTGATCCTCCTGTCTCAGCCTCCCAAAGTACAAAAGTGCGCCACCATACCCAGCAAAATTATTATTATTGTTGTTGTTGTTATTTGTGATATTGGAGATTGAACCCAGAAACTTTCTACCTCTGAGCTATAACCTCAGTCCTTTTTTTTTTTTTTTTGGAAACAGCATCTCAGTAAGTTGCTGAGAGCCTCACTAAATTGCTGAGGCTGCCGTTGAACCTTCTATTCTCCTATCCCAGCTGTATATCTCAGCTTCCCAAATACTGAGGTTACAGGTGTACACCACTGTACCTGGCTGAGTGAAGTTTCTTTTTTCCCCTGAAGTCTGTCTTGCTTGGTCACGTGTGGATTTTGCAGGGGACATGGACCAAGCATCCTTGAATCGCTGCAGTAAACTTTGTTTCTGATATCTTGTCTGGCTGAGAAAAGTTATTACTTCTTATTCGTCAATTAAAAGAGTGGATAGGGCCACACAGTGCTGAAATTAATGGCGGAGGTTCCTTTCCTTGGTACCTGTTGCTTGACCAGAAGACAAAACCGTTTTTGCCACAAATGATGAAAAATGTGTCCGTGCTTAAAAATGGAGAAGAATGATACGCATACACACACACAGTATTAATAATAGTTCATGCTAGGTGGTACTTCCATGCCAAGACTCCTAGTCTTTACAGCAGATGCCTGACTTGCAGATGAGGACTGGATGCACGCATTAGGCTACATCACCTTTCCATGAGCTGTTCTTAGAGCCTCTGCTTGAAATCACGACTTACTGCTTCCCCCTCCCGTAGAGCACACACACACTCATATACTCCCTGAGTGGATCTCAGGTCCACCCACAGGTAGGCATTTTACTTTTGTGCTGTGGAAGGACTCTGGAAATACTCTTTAAGTTCACATTTTATCCAAGGCACTCTTAGATCATCTCTCTGGGTACAGATATGATCATCCATATCTGCTTGATTTGCGTCAGTCTTTTTTTTTTTTTTTTAAAGCACTGGGATGGAACCCAGGGCCATTTTACCTCTGAGCTACACCCCCAGCCTGATTTTGTTTTCTTTATTTTGAAACAGGGTCTCACTAAGTTGCAAAGGGCCTCACTAAGTAGCTGAGGCTGTCTGCCAACCACCATCCTCCTGTCTCAGCCTCCCGAATGCTGGGATTACAAGCGTGCCCGCCATGCCCGGCTTGTGTCAGTCCTTTGAGTTGACTGATAGATGCGGGTATTGGTTTCTCTAGAGTGGTGCGTGATGGAGCCTAGGGCCGGAGGCGATTAACTTCTATCTCATAGGGAGTCAGCCACCACCTTTAGGAACTTATTTATAAATCATCGCATCTGCTTGTTGTATCCTTACAGTTTCATTGTTTCTAGTAGGTTTGCATACACATATGTAATAATTAGAGCCAGGCTGATACTGCAGACCTGCCATTGCAGTGCTACTGGCTGAGACAGGAGGATCCCAGTTATGAGGCCAGCCTCAGCAACATAGCAAGTCCCTGTTTCCATAATAAGAAAATAAAATAGGGGTTGAGGTATAACTTGAACGTTGAGTGCTCCTGGGTTCAATCTCTACTGCTCATGCGCACACACACACACACACACACACACACACACACACACAGGCATAATAATGAATAGCTGACCCTAAGAAACTTGGTAAAGACAAGGAATCAGTTTATAAAGGTAAGAAGGAAGAAAGGTCCCCAAAAGAGAAAGCATGGGATTTAAAAGAATTTTACTCTTTTGAGGAATGTTTAAAAATGATCTTATTTAAGCACAGAGGAGGGAGGCAGGTTAGCAAGCCTTGTAGGATCAGGGGAGCCCAGCTCTACAGCGGGTTATTGTGAACTTCTGTGTGACTTATTTGACGTTCTCGGAAAATGGGATGCTAACAGTCATGCTCAGCTCCCTGGGATGTTGTGAGGATTAAACGCAGCAGCAAATTGGCACAGAGCACCTCAGACAGACAGTTCCCACGCACAGAAGTACGTAACAAATATTCTCGTTGAAGTTATCGTTTCCCAATTGAGGAAATTGAATCTCAGAGAAATTAAATTACTGACTCAAGGTTAACCCAGCTAGCTAATGAGAAAGCTAGGGCTTGACACACGTGTAGCCTGGGCCGTTAGCATCGTCCACAGAATCGTGGCAGAGAGAGTCTCTGCTAGGCAAGCGATGCCAGCCCATACCCTCTGCAGGAAAATAGGCCCAACTTTTGGTGTCCCTTCTTTTTAAAATTTTCCCCCTTCGGCGGCAAATGTATTGGGCACTTTTTAAAAAAATGGTTATATGCCAGGATTATAGGAAGGGGAAAAAATGTACCCGACATTGCCGCCATACATAATCCAAACTTCAAATGTATTAATTTTGTCGAGTACCATGGCAACATACATATCTGTTTTTCAGTTCATGAAAGGTATTTTGGGAATTATTGGCTCGTGCATGCTTGAGCGTCTTCGTCTTTCAGCTATAGAAATACACCATGTATCCTCTTCATTCTGTGTTTGTACTTCTATTCAAGACAAGAATAAAGGCAGTTAGTTTCTGGGTTGTAATATCTTCAGTGAACGTTGCCTCTCTAAAACAGTCACACCTTGACTGAGATGAAAACTCTGCCGTATCATAAAAGATATTCTAATTACTGCATCTAGTTAAAAGGAGAATAAATCACTGGGAGATTATTTTAAGTGCCTTAAATATAATAAAAAAAGAATAATGGACGCCGAACAGCTTGACAAGTTTGATGAATGCAGTCTCAGGGCTGATTTCTGCTGCTTTCTAATGGAAAAGAAGAGCGGTTTATTTTCTTGGTACATTGTCAAAGGAGATTTTTGTTGGGGAAGATAAGGAGGAACCTTATCTTGGTCGAGCCTTTTGCCCCTGGACTAGGCTTTTGGCAAGGTAGTACATTATCTCACTTAATCTCATTTAATCCTTCCCAACCCTGTAGATCACTTTATGCCCATTTTACATCAAGCAAAATGGGGCTCAGAGAATTTAAATGACTCGCCTCAAGGTGCACAGCACCTAGGCAGGAGCCAGAGTGCAAACCAGTGAGCACTGGCATGGACCTTCAACCCTCTCCTTTATTGTCGCACAACTGTAATGGTCTCAGTGGTCAGAGGAACTAGTGCCATCCATCCCCTTTCATTTAGAATGGGTTACCTGTGTTGAAGTTCTTATTTAAACCAAGAACATATAAAAGCTTCTCTCTCTCTCCGTCTCTGTCTTTCTGTCTGTCTGTCTCCCTCTCTCTGTCTCTCCATACTGGGGTTGAACCTCGAGGTCTTGTACCTCTGAGCTACACTCTCAGCCCTATTTTATTTTATTTACTTATTTTTATGGTGCCGGGGATTGAACCCCGGGGTATTTTACTTCTGAGCTGCACCTTCAGCCCTATTTTATTTTTATTTGGAAACGGGGCCTTCCTAAGTTGCTGCGATCCTCCTGTCTCAGCCTCTCAGATACTGATATTATAGGTATGCAAAAGCTTCTCTTAAAGCATAACGGAAGAAAATATGCAAATATCTTTGCTCAGTGCTGGGCACAAGGCAGATGAGGAGTGTCTGGGAGTTTTTTTTTTTTTAAGTATTTCCAACTGATAAATAGTTCATTCCACTGACCATAACAAGAATGACTTTATATTTAATTAATGAAGATTTTAATTGAGCCTATAAATTTAGAACTATATCTCTTAAGTTCCTCTGAAATTAAAATTGAGATAGGGTTAGTAAAAGTATTTTGAATTCCATTAATGGCAGTAGAGTTGTTAAAAAGTTTTGTGAGTTTTTTTGTTAGATTTGCTTAATAAGTGTATAAAAATGTATATAACTAGGGTGACCAGGACAACAGAGTTTTTGTGGTAGATTGTACATGTGTGTGTGTATGTGTGTGTGTGTGTGTGTGTGTGTGTGTGTGTGTGTTGGTCACTGCTATATCTAAAAAAAGAAGGTAAAATAGAAATAGTGAGAAAAATTACGTTAGAGACAAATCTTTAGTTTTTGGGTTATGTTGTTTCAATAAAAGAATGTTATTGCTGGCAAATATTTTTTTCTAATCCACATAGTAAATATGAGGCTTATCTTTATTTTTTTATTTTTATTTTTTGTGGCACTGGGGATTTAACCCAGGGGTGTTATACCGCTGAACTACATCCCCAGCCCTGTTTGTTTATTTTGAAACAGGGTCTCACCAAGTTGCTGAGGGTTTTGTTGAGACTGGCCTTGAACCTGTGAGCCTTCCATTTCAGCCTCCCAAGTAATGGGATTACAGGAATGCGCCACCATGCCCAGCAGGAAACAGCTTTTTGGTTGACTAGTTCTTATTTACATCTCGTTTGCAGTATATTTTAATGCTAGTTTGTAGATTCTTTTTCTTAAATCTGCAAAAGATAGAAAAGGTATGCTTTAAGCATGTATAATATAGGGCTTCTGTTACAGCACCTTTGTTGCTGTGAAGATAATGTGTTCTTAAGAAAATTGAAGTTTAAGACTCTTCATGAACTCTTCATGTTCAGCAACCAATTGATGGTATTTATGGAAATTATACGATTGAAAACTCATAGAAGCAAAGAATTTCCTTGCGGTCATATTTGCAAACTTTCACTGTTTCCTAAATTTCTTTGTAGTAAAGGACACTAAAATATATTCTTGTGTTCACATTGTTAAACCTAATTTTGACAAAATCACAATTACTGCTCTAACTCTTCCCTCTTGCTCAGACATAAAATCTTAACAGAATCTTATATCAACTCTCAACAGGTCCATTCAGCTGCATTCAGATTTTTTTTTTCCCCCTCCAAAGTCGGTGCCGTGGTAGTGAATGTAAATCTAGGTCAACGATGGTCTTGGTCTTTCTTGTAGAAAGAAAAGTAGAAAAGTATGTGAGCAACCTTATTAAATTATTTTATTTAAGCTATGTTAAATAATTTCATATTTTTTCTTCCTTTGGCATATTGAGTCAGCCGAAGATAAATAAGAACAAACGGGATGAGGGTGGCTCCATCAGGGCTGAACACGTTATGACTCATCTTGAACCAGTAAGCAGATGAATATTTCACAATCGTGTTTTTTTGGTTTAAGTGAGAGTGCTCTTAGGTTTGTAGCAACGGTACTGGTAGATGAGCTTGGTTTTCTTGATTTTTTTATAACGAAATTCTGTTATAAAATATATATCAGCTTACTTTGAAAGACGTACTTTTTGTAACTAGTTTGCAGCTGAGCAATTTATATCTATATCTCTATATATGTAGAGTATGTTTACCTAATGATTGATTGATTGATTGATTGATTGATTTGGTGGTACTGGGGTTCCTGGAAGCCCTTCTACCTTAGGGCTACACTCCCAGACCTATTTTTAGGTTTTTTATTTGGAAACAGGGTCTCTTAAGCCAGCTGAGGCTGGCTTCGAACCTGCGCGATCCTCCTGTCTCAGCCTCCCAAGCGCGGGGATTACAAGCGTGCGCCACCACGCCCGGCATACCTAATGATTTAAAAGGCAAATATAATAATGGACCAAAATCTAACGTAACCTCATTAAAATGATTTTTATTTTTAAAAATTTTTCAGTTAGGATGCAGACTAAGAAATGCTTCTATAAGTATACCTAGAAGCTACTGTAGTTTTAAAAAAATGTGTGGCTGCCACATAAAAATGATCATGGCTTCCTAATTTATAGTGATTTTGATCAAATTAACTGAACCAGGACTCCATGTGAGTAGTGTGAAAAAGGGAATCTTTCTAAAATTGTGATTACTACATTAAAATGTAATTTGCAATGTGAAATGCCATATAAAGGTTAAACGATGTTAAAGATAATAATGGGTATAATGAAATCGAGAAAAGAGCATTTAATAGGAATTTCTCTACAGCTATGGAAGGCAAAGGGGGGGTTTCTTTGTGTTATCATTATTATTCACACGATAATATTTTGTGATTCAGTGGTCTGCAGAGAGTGCAGGATGGAATTCACTGTATGAAACAGAAACATTTACTATGCACACATGTACAAACACATTCCTGGCGTGCACAGCAGCAGTGGTAGAGGTGTTATTCTTAAAATATATTCTTTGTTTTGGGGAGCAAATTTTTCTCTTAAGTAAAATAATGTTAGTTTGGGAATCAACTTGGGACAGGCATTTTGTCTTTCAAATTTAGAGTCAGTGATTGAATTTTAAAATGGAAAGGATGAATGAAGTCTGTGGACAAGGAAGAAATCTTGAAAGACCAAAATACTGGTTCATTGATAAAATAGGTATCTGCAAAAGAGAAGTTTCACTCTTCCCTCTGGTGTCTTAGTGATGAGGTTTTTTTTTTTTTATTTTTATGTGGATCATATTGAAAATGGCATACATTCAGACAGTGCTTGGTGCCCTCCGACCCCCACCCCGCTTTCCCTTCCCTCCCCTCCCAACAATGAGTGTCCAGGTTAGCCATGCTATATTCATACTTTTATACATAATCGAATGTAGCTCCTCCATTAATCAACCTCAGCCTTCTTCCTCTCCTACCCTTCGTTTCTAGTTTCGCTGAGGTTTCCCCTCCATTATCTGGAGTCCCTCTGGTATCTCCAATATTCCCTAGCTTGGGCATATTAGAGAGAACATAAGTCCCTTCTCTTTCTGTGCCTGGCTGATCTCACTTAACATAATGTTCTCCAGGTCTTTCTCCTTGTGAATGACATGATTTTGTTTTTCTTTATTGCTGAGTAGAACTCCATTGTGTGCATTTTCCATAATTTTGCAATCCATTCATCTGTTGATGGAGACCTAGGTTGGTTCCATATTTTGGCTTTTATGAATTGTGCTGAGATTTTTATGTCTCAGTCTTAATGCTTGTGGAATAGTGACCTAGTTGATTATGTATAGTAACAAACTGACATTTGTTGACTATGTATCTACCTATATGAAGAACAGATATAGATAGAAAATAAGTTTGCATATAGAAAATGTTTCGTTAGTTACAAATATATGTACTAATGAATAATGTTTATGATTTCTTAGAAATTATGTTTGATTCTTTATTAGGAAAACTGGGGGAGTGATATTGGATTATAGAAAATGCCAAAAAATTAGTTATATTTCTTAATAATGAAGACCAGCAAATAAGTGAAGATATTTGTGAGTAAAGTCGATGTCTTACTTTATTATGTTAAACCTAATTATATTGGAGAGATATTGAGCATCCATTGACTCAATCAATAGACAAAATATATTTTATGAAAAAAATTTATGTATCATTTGTTCATTTGTTTTTAAGATTTTTTTGTTCATCTGTTTTTAAGATTAATTTTTGTTCTGGGGTTTTTACAGACTTCCTGTGATATATATCAATATGTATATTTAAATATATTGTGTTTTTTTCCAATATCCTGACTTTATACCTTTTAGAACTTATATGTTGCCCTTTTCCTTATTTGATATATATTTACTTTGTGAAACTCCTATTAGGTTTTTGAAATTTTCTATATTCTACATTGTTTCTTCATACCTATTTTCTGTTTTTTTTTTTTAATTTCTTCATTTCATTCACTAGAATTTAAATTTTATGAGGGGCCAGCCTTTTTCTGTGTCTTTCGGGATATGTATATATATACACATAATAAATATGTATATACGTCTTGATACGAGTGACTCAAAACAGATGTATGATGGAAGTATTTTTGAATGAATGATTTCTGCAGAATTTCATTTGATCTATTTTTCTCTTAGATATGTTTTTATTATGTTGTGTCTGTTGTTTAACCCAAACATTCCATTTCTGATTTCAACTGCTTTATTTTTAACCTGTCAACGTTTTATTTGGTTCGAGTTCAAGTTTGTCCGTTCATTAAGATTTCTGTCCTTTTGTCTCTGCTAACATTTTAGAAGTCATCTTTTTGTCCAATGATTGGTATTTGTCAGGATCTTGGGGTGTTAATTCCCACTTTGAGTTTCTGCTGACTGGTCTGCAGTGGGTCTCTTTCTGCTTCTAATTTTTGATTGTGAGCTCATCTTCATCTGGGATGTTTGTTTTCTGTGGGAATCCCATGTTCTCTGGGTTCTGGGACAGTTCTTACACAGTGGTTTTATGGTTACTTCTGCCAGTTTCCTGGGAATTTCTTTGGTCTGGCATGACATTAATTTTATGGCTTGGGCTTCTCAAACCATGTAAATAGTATAAATTTAGATTTTGCATATGTACATGGAAAAGGTTCAGAGGTTTGACTACTCATAGGCAACTTTCTCTTTGCCCACCAGAACCCGCCCTTAGGAGACTGTTTCTTGTCTGTTTCTCTGTATCAGCCACACGGAGTCAGTAGCCTTTCTAAAACTCTGTCTTTGTTTAGGGGTCTTAGGATCTGTTCTTCTGTGGGCATTAAAACATCAGGCCCTATCCTCTAGGCCCATAGATCTGGTATTTTTACATTGTGTTTTTTCTCTGGCTGTGAATTCCCTCTAGGCATTTAATTTCTTTTGAATTTGAGTATGTATTTAATTTTTCTCATGATTACATTTTATTTTTGATATTTGTGTATGGGTGTGTGTGTGTGTGTGTGTGTGTGTGTGTGTGTCTGTGCGTGTGTGTGTGTGTTTGAAGAGTGTACCATCTCTGGCCACCAATATTGCTGAAATTAACCTCTCTCATATCTAAGCTCAATCGTTATGTGGATATCTGCTTTATTTTTCTCAATATAATGTGAAGTGGGTTCTTGATCCTGAAGTTTCTGTCAGAAATACTGAACCTTCATTCTTTCTTCTTGTGAATCTTCCCATAATCGTCTTAGAAACGTAGCAATCTAGAGAAGGTCTGGAAGTCTGCTTTGTGCGCCATCTCAGTAGCTGCTGTTAGCTGAAGGACCATAAGACAAGTGTATCATTTCTGTCATTATTCATCTGCTTACCTTTGAATTTGGTATTTGGGCTAAGGCATTGGTTTATTAGTAGGATGGCCATCATGGAAGGTTCTGGATCCTTGGAAACCTTTCGGTCTTGGGCAGACCTGGATAATTTGTCACCTTGACTTTGAGTCCTTTCCAATGACTGAAGACATCCTTCAAAAACTCTCAGACCGTGCAGCCTCCTGGCTCAGGTCCCAGCAGTGGTGTTAAATTCAGGCTCCTTTGTTAAAACATATTTTAAATACTTTCAAATAGTAAAGATAAATATTAGTCTATTTATTTATTTATTTATTTATTTATTTATTTATTTATTTTTTGGTGGTACTGGGGTTCCTGGAAGCCCTTCTACCTCCGGGCTACACTCCAAGACCTATTTTATATTTTTGAAACAGGGTCTCTTACGCCAGCGTGGCTGGCTTCGAACCTGCGCGATCCTCCTGTCTCCGCCTCCCAAGCGCGGGGATTACAAGCGTGCGCCACCACGCCCGGCAATATTAGTCTATTTAAAAAGAGGGCCTTGCAGGGGATCCGAGCCCTAGCGAGTAGAGAAAAAAATATATATATTCTTAACCACTGAGAAAGTCTAAGAGGATGATCGAAACTTATTTAGTTTGCTTTTTAGGGAGGTCTGGTGGCTGATACTTTTAGAGATACATTTGGTATGACTGTGGTAGAGTTGAAAAAACCTTCAAGAATGCTTTTCACATTGATTTTATTGTAGACATCTGCGAGGCAAAGAGGAGGCAAATGATAGCTTACTCATTTACCAGTAATGCAAATCAAATGAGCTGGTGGCAACACAATCACTCCAGACACCTTTGCCCTTTTTTCTACTGATTTGAACTAAAGACATATGTATGCAACTCTAAATCCAGACATGCAAATGAGGATCGACTACCGGGATAACCTCTTACCTGGGGAGCTCACTGGGTTCTATAGGAGCAGTGGGTTTGGGGGCATTAAAAAGCTATTGTTCGTTCTCGCTATATAAGTCCCATAGCAACCTGGGACAGGGAGTGGGGCTGCTTCTATTGGAGGGCCCTAGACCTCAATAACTGGTTCTGTGAGTGACAGTTGCCCACTAGCATTTCCATAGCTTCGGAATTATAAAAACACTCTTTAATTCTTAACATTCTTGATTATTGGATGAACACAAAGACCCAGTCCTCAACACACATAAACACACATCTGTACACATACACTGTTCTGTGTTATGAGAATGAAAACTCTCATTATTAACATAATAATAATAAGTCATAATAATAAGGCATAAATATGAAAGTTAGGCAAAGAAAGAAGAAAACCATTGAGAAAGAAAGTAGTATGGCCAGAATGCTAGAGTGCTGGTTTAAAGTTTTGTAAATATTGGTATTCTTTTCTTTTCCTTTTCTTTTCCTTTCCTTTCCTTTCCTTTCCTTTCCTTTCCTTTCCTTTCCTTTCTTCTCTTCTCTTCTCTTTTCTTTTCTTTTCTTTTCTTTTCTTTTCTTTTCTTTTCTTTTCTTTTCTTTTCTTTGGCAATCCTGGGGTTGGAACCCAGAGGCATTCTACCTCCAAATTATGCCCCAGCCCTATTTTTTATTCTTTACTTTGAAACAGAGTCTCATCGAGTTGCAAAGGGCCTCACTAAGTAGCTGAGGCTGTCTGCAAACCTGGATCCTACTGTCTCAGCCTCCCAAGTATTGGGAATACTAGTGTGTGCCACCACACCCGGCTGGTACCATTTTCTTAAAGGCTTTGCAGTTGGAAACTGGAAATACTTTTAAACTGTGATGGGAGACAGAAAGAATATTCTTCGCCCACATCTATTCAATTGCACCAGCAACAAAGTTCATAAGGTAGAATTCCCAGAAGTATCGGGTTATTTACTTAATTTATTGATTGTTGATGTTCTCTGTCTTAGGAAATCTATCTTATGGTAGTTCTGATGATGTGGTTTGAGCATAGCATTGTCTTAATGTCTTACATGTTGGGGAATTATTCTAATACTGTAAATTTTGTATTTTCTGATACTTATTTCTGAACAATTTTTTATGTCTTGATTGCAATTATGCATTTACAAAGTCATTAATTTCTAAAAGTCTGTGTTTTGGGTGCCATGAGGTTACTGTAATTATTGTTTATTATTATTTTTAATTTTGTATTACTTAATTATTTACTTATTTACTTAATTATTTTCCAATTATTTACTTACTTATTTACTTAAATTATTTACTTACTTAATAATTATTTACTTACTTTTTATTTTACTTAGTAATTATTGACTTTTTAAAATTATTTTACTTAGTATTTACTTAATTATTTACTTACTTAATTATTTAATTTTTTAAAAATTTTCATTATGTACCCCCTGCTCTATTTTTTATTCTTTATTTTTGAAACAGGGTCTCACTAAGTAGCAGAGGGCCTCACTAAGTAGATGAGGTTGTCAGCGAACTGCAAGTCTCTGGTCTCAGCCTCCCGAATGTTAGGATTACAAGCGTGCGCCACCACGCCTGGCTAGGTTACTATAATTATATTTGACTATAATTCTGGTCTTTTGTAGATTTGTTCCTATGGAGCTATGGGTTATTGGCTCAAAGCTGAAGGAGATTTAAGCGCTCACTGTTCTTCACCCCTTACTGTTGTTAAGTAGGAACACATATTTGAATAGTAGAGAGTTGAGTTTCTAAAACTTTCAAGAGTATTTTTTCCCCCTCTATACTTCACAGTAGGGAAAAAATGACTTAATAGCTTCTATCTTCTCTGAGGTCCTTGAAGATCATGGCATTGAAAAACTTAACAAAATATTGCTCTGAGTATCATTTCTATTTATTTGCTAATGAGGGCTCTATAACTTTGAAGTCTAGGGACTGTTTGGAACACCAACAGTGAAAAGCAATACAACTTTAATTATTTTATATTGGAGACATATTAGTCTGGTAAAAATATGAAGTACAATTTTATATAGAATGTGTCTTAGATTGAGAAGTGGAAACACATTTTTTTTTTAAATAAAAGCTTTACTAAGATCCCTTTATGGATTTACTGGTTTGTTTTCATTTGTCATTGGACTGTTTCCAGATGTACAATATTACTTTCTTGAAATTGCTATAGATTCTACTATCAAGACCAGGTGCGTGTTGCTTTACAGCCATTTTACTTCTGATTTTTAATGCTGAATGCCTTGATCTGATAATTTGTTTAACTCTTTACCTACTAATTGGACCAAGGCATAACTTTGTATTTTTATCTCTTCTCTATTCCGCATTTTATTTCTGCTTCAATTAGTGTGTGCCTTTGGCAAAAAGGAGATGATTTTGCTTTCTGTTTTAGGATTTGCCTTCAAGCAAAAAATATATATTTTATTGCCCACTTTCTCAGTTGATCTAGTAAGATTTACAGACAATGAAAGGAATTAGAAAACTAATTTTTAAGGCTTGGTAGTGTTGTAATTTTCTTTCTTATTACAACCAGGAAGATAATGTTTACTACCTTGGTTTCTCATGTGGCAGGTTTGAAAATCTATGCTTACAGACTTTTATCCCTTTTTGACTGATTTCGTATAACTGAAATATAACTGGCTTCTTCCTTTCCCTGCCCCAATTATAGTAGAAAATTTGAATCCATCATACGCTGTTTGGATTTCCCTACCTTGGTAATTTATGTCAGAACGTTGTATCTTCTTATGCGGAGGCCACCCGTAAGCGTTTGCCAAGTCATAATTTAAATTACACCAATAGAGATCACACTGAGGTTGGAAAAAGAAAAAAGAAAAAAAAGCACAAGCCTTGAATGACTTATTTGGGACTATGCTTAGCTGATTACTACGAACACATTTTCTCATGCAGAGTTCTTTGCAGCCCCAACACAGATCGTAACCCTGTTGCTTAACCCAAAGCCCTGTGATGGGGACTCGTTTTAAAGGGTGGGAGGAATAGATTCAAAACGTCCAGTTTCTTATCTGGATGGTGAGGATCAGAAGTCCTTGGGCTCTTTTGTTGCGAGAAAGGAAGGGTGAGCTCTACTAGATTGGCATACAGTAGGTGCTCAGTGTCAGTCCCCTTTTCCTGTTCATTCACTACTGTTATTTGGTTTACATGCTCCCACGAATGTAGTTGACTAGAAAGAAACATGTCATTTTAAAAGCTATTGATAGTTGACTGTGGTGGAACAGGCCTATAATCCCAGTACTTGGGAGGCTGGGAAAGGAGAAGCACGGGTTCAAAGCCATGCTCAGCAATTCTGCGAAGAAGCCCTTAGTAATTTATTAAGCCCCTGTTTCAAAATAAAAAAACGAAATAGGGCTGAATGTGTAGCTCAGAGGCAGAATGTCCCTGCGCTTAGTCCCCAATACTAAAAACTAAATTAAAATAAAATAAAGCTATAGATAAGGTAGATATCACAGTCTTCACAGATGTGTGTGTTTGTGTGTGTGTGTGTGTGTGTGTGTGTGTGTGTATGTGTGTGTGTAGGGGGCACTAGGATTGAACCTAGGGGCGGTCTACCTCTGAGCTACTTCTCCAGCCCTATTTTTATTTTTATATTGAAATAGAATCTTTGTTAAGGTTAATCAAAGCTCACTCTTGGTGGAGGCTGTCCACGAACCTGCACCTGCGATCCTCCTGTTGCAGCCTCTCAAGGATAGGGGGCTTTTCAAATTTAAATTTAAATTTTATTTGAGGAGAGCCCGGATTGCCTGGAACAGCCTGGTTGCTGGGAAGGGAGTCCTAACTCTGAGGTTCCAGCCCTTACTCTGTTGCAGGTCGGAAACCAGTTTCGGTGAGTGGAGAGGAAGGTGGGGGGCAAGGAATGAGGGGCAGAGAGTGTCCTGCTACGTCCACAGTTCCTTCCATAAACAAACTACCACTGCCTCAGTTATGTGTCCCCTCCTCAGTAAAGCTCCCATGAGGCCTCTGCTTGCTGTGTTTCTTCACAATACCTTCTCTGGCCTTTTGTCTTCCATCTCCTGTGCAAACCCCGTGAGTGTCTGGTCTTGAGCATTTCTGGAACCCCAGTGCCTGGAGGGAGTGATTGGCACATATTGTGTCAAAAGAAGGAACAAAGGAAAGAGAGCTTAGCCACTGAGACATGGAGGGAGAACAGAAACCCGCTGATGAAAAGAGTCATCTTATGTTTCACTGAGGCGATCAGAAAATGTCAGTACCAAAGCCGGGCGTGGTGGTGCACGATTGTCATCCCAGCATCCGGGAGGCTTAGACTGGAGGATCGCCGTTCACAGACAGCCTCAGCTACTTAGTGAGCCCCCCCCCCACCCCGCAACTCAGTGAGACACTGTTTCAAAATAAAGAATAAAATATAGGGCAGGGGGTGTAGCTTGGAGGTCAAATGCCCCTGGGTTCCATCCCCAAACCTGCAAAAAAAAAAAAAAAAAAAAAAGTCAGTACCCAAGGGATTTTTATTAATGGTTAATTATTTAATTAATTAATTTTTGTGTTACTGGGATTGGAACCCAGGGGCATTCTCCTTCTGAGCTATACCCCCAGCCCCATTTTTGATCCTTTTATTTTGAAACAGGGTCTCACCGAGTTGCAAATGGCCTAAGTAGCTGAGGCTGTCCACAAACTGCGATCCTCCCGTCTCAGCCTCCCAAATGCTGGGATTACAAGCGTGAGCCACCACACCTGGTTTATTAGTGGTCATTAAAAAAAAAAAAATTAGGTGGTGTGGGTGGGCTGCTTTTGTGTCTGGAAAAGTATCTAGACTGTGATACATGGTAAGTCACAGTTACTTTTCTGCTAAATGTTTCCTTGTGAAAAGTAAGAGTGGGAGAAGGTCTAGGAAACTTATCTTTGGGGAGAGACTTTCTCCTGAATTTCCAGCTCTGACTTGCAGCTCTTGGGGGCTGAGGCTGCAAGGTGATCTTGTGAGCAGCTGGGGGGCTCTAATGGGGCCCAGCTGTGTGCCCAGAAAGCACACTCTCTCAGACCAACATTAACCAGGTAGCCCCTTGCCCTGCCTGCTTTCCTGTGGGCTTTATGGGTCCCGCTGGTCTGCTGCATTGATCTTGCATTTTTTGGTTTTATAGCAGTTCTAAACATGTGAGGGTACATACGTGGTCTTTGATGTTCCCTTTGATAGAAGCCACATTGCTTTACCTGTACCTGCGTTTAATAATGAGGGGGGACTTGCATGCCCCGCAGCAGCGCGCTCCCTGGGAGGCGTGTTTCTCGTGCAGCTTTTATTGGGGCCGTTGATTGGCAGGCTTTAATCAGGGGTGTTCCTCGTTTGATTTTTGAACTTGAAGTATATTAAGGATAGTCACACATGTGGTTCTGCTGCTCTTGGGTTTTGCTCCTAACCACATGTGTTCCATTGTGCCACTGGATAGAAAGGAAGGTGGGATGGAGATAAAAAGGGGGTACACATGCCGATATTTTGATGATGGTTGGCATGTGATTTCTTCTCTTTTTCATCCTTTTTCTATTTTTGTGGAACCCACGGACATTCTACTTCCGAGCTACACCCTCAGCCCTATTTTTTATTCTTTTTTTTTTCTTTTTTCTTTTCTTTTTTTTTTTTTCTTGGTGGTACTGGGGTTCCTGGAAGCCCTTCTACCTCCAGGCTACACTCCCAGACCTATTTTATATTTTTGAAACAGGGTCTCTTACGCCAGCGCGGCTGGCTTCGAACCTGCACGATCCTCCTGTCTCCACCTCCCAAGCGCGGGGATTACAAGCGTGCGCCACCACGCCCGGCTTATTTTTTATTCTTTATTTTGAAACAGGGTCTCACTGAGTTGCACTCACTAAGTAGTAGCTGAGAGTGTCTGAGAACTGCAATTCTCCCTTCTCAGCCTCCCAAATGTTGGGATTACAAATGTGGGCCACCATGCCCGGCTTATTTTTCATCTTTTATCTTTACCTACATCCCTGTCAGAAGGCAGTTCTTGTATCTCCATCTTAGACTTCGCGAAGTTGAGGATTTTGGAGATGTGCCCACTGGTTAGTGTAGATCGAACATAATTTAGACTTCACAGATCGTACCATGAGGTTTGTGAAAGACATGAGCAGTCCTGGAACAGGAGGATTACAGGTTTGAGGTTAGCCTCAGCAACTGAGCGAGGCCCTGTTTGAAACGAAAAACTACAGTAATGCTGGGTATATAGCTCAGAGGTAGAAATGCCTCTGGTTTCAACCTCCAGGACCAAGAAAAAGAAAAAGAAACAATATATATCAAACTAATGAGAGGTGGGACAAATATTCCTATGCTCGGGTGTAACTGTATATATTAAAGATGGTCATATTACAGTTTTTTATATTCCTTTAATGTCCTACTCCCCGGACTCCAGCTTTTCTTGTTGCCCTCCCACTGTAAGAAACAAGCTCTCTGTGTCTGCACTTTAATTTGGACGGAATCGGTTTGGAAAAGCCACCAAGGGTCACCCTCAATAGCCCCTTAGAAGCTGCTGTCACTTTGCAGATGGCAACTGAGGTTGAGGGTTGGAAGTCAAGCCATGACAAGTTGGTGATGGAGCTGATGTCATGGCTATTTTGTTAATTCCTTAATCCATCTTTAATCACATCATCAGAACCGACTGTGGCTCATTGAAGACTCATGTCGTGAAATACAAGTCAGGCGACTCCCTTTTGAAATAATACTGTGAGCCTAAAAGTGTGTAGACCTCATGTGGCTGAAAATGACCCATTTTCCCTGCCTACCCTTCATGACTTTCTTATTTGTTTGAATCCATTAGTGGGAGTAAATCCAACTTGGTAGTCATTTGCGGGTGACAAACCCTAACTTTTCAACAAGACACAAATTTGGTACATTTGCAGCCTGAGAAAAATTTTTTTGTTCATTCAGGGAGTAGATATACAATTTTCTTTTCTAAACAGATGTGCCATTACGTCTATACTCTCTGTGTTGGAGTATAATATTGGTTGGTCATGGCTGATATTTATCAGACTAGGCAAAGTGTGTCTGTATTTGCTGTCTCAAGAGGGTTTTCATTCTTAAATACTAATGAATTCCATAATAAGTGTTGGCAAGTGGAACACACCCAAGCACAATTTGTAATTTTTCTTGGCTTTATTGATGTCTTGAGCCATCCAGTGAGGCCTGGAATGATGAGTCATTCACATGATAGATGGGAGAGCACAGGTCCCATTTATTGATTTGTCGATTATTGGTCAAAATTAGTGAGTTGATGGGTATTAGCAGTGATATAGGAATACCCTACACTGTAGTAGTGGCCACATTAACAGAAAATTATCCTTATATATTTCTGCATGATATATCTGCACTACCATCTGTATATAGCGAAACCAACTTGGAAGGCTTTATTCCATTTTGCTACCTTTGTTTGGGTTCCTAAAATAACTTTGTGTGTTTGCGTGTGATACTAGGGATTGAACCCAGGAGCATTCTACCTCGGAGCTATATCCCCAGCCCTATTTATGTATTTATTTATTTTTATTGGTGCATTGTCGTCATACATCTTAATGGGATGCAAGATGGTAGAGGCATACATGCACACATCACCCAGTTACCCCTTACCCAATTCCTGTCCCATTCCCTCCCACTTCTTCCTTCCCATGCTTGGTTTAGTGATTGACTTAGATATGTTTGTTTAAGTACATCATGTGCTTTAGAGAATTTCCCTCTTCCCCCATCCCATCCCCTCAGTTTGGCTACCTTATTTGCTCCGATAAAATCTCCTTCATCTAGGGTTCCTCCTGTTACCCATTTCTCCCTAGATTTCACATATTAGGGAGAGCATCTGGCTTCTTATTTCTTGTGATTGACTTCTCACTTAGCATAATATCCTCCAGTTCCATCCATTTCCCTGTAAATAATGTAATTGTGTTTTTCTTTATGCCCAGCCCTATTTTTTTATTCTTTATTTTCAAACAGTCTCACTAAGTTGCAGAGGGCCTCCCTGTAGCTGAGTCTGGCTGAAAACCTTTGATCCTCCTGTCTCAGCCTCTCAAGTACTGGGATCACAAGCCTGTGCCACCACGGCTGGCTCTAAAATTACTTTTAACTTTTCTCCTTCCTTCATTCTTTACATATTGATTTGCTCCTTTCTATGCCAAACCTAGTGGTAAGTACTGGGATTAGACTGATTAATAAGACATAGTCCTTGCCCTCAGGGCTGAAAGCAAATGCTTATTATCCAGCGTGGTGGATGAGCGTCATCTATAGAAGATGCTCTGGTAACCCAGGACATGTCTATTCAGGCTCCAGGATGCAGTTCAAAAGTGCTTACCAGAGAGTACCATTTGCAATCTAGCCTAAGTTTCATAGAATGTCTGTTTCAAGAGGACCCTTCCCTGCATCTTTACATTTTATTAATTATAATTTCTTCACACTTCATCAGATACGCTTGCTGTTAATTTGGAAGACTGTTTTTGATGCGAGTATTTTTTTTTATACAAACGCGGTTATCTGTTGCATTTTGCTTCTGTTTCCTCCTGGCTTTTAAATATATTTAAAAATATTTTTATCTAAATCTAATTTTTGCAACTTCTGAAAAACTTTCCAAGCAGTCACCTTCTGACCCCCCCCTTTCCCCTCAGCTATCCCCCCTCCCAGGGCCACCTCCCTTTCTTTAGAGCCCTGCAGAATGCTATTCCTTTACAGTCCAGCCATCTGCCTGTTTTAGCCTCTTCTTCACTCTCTCTGTTTCTTCTATATAGATTTCCCCATATGTCTGCTTCCTCCTTTATCCACAAGTCCAGACACTCCTCCGTAGCTTTCTAACCACCCCATCCTGGTGTCCCGTCTGTTCATAAATAACTCTTACATCCACTTTGGAGCCCCAGCCCCCACTCGTTCTAAAAAGAGTATGCAAAAAAAGAAAAAAGAAAAAAAAAAGAAAAGAAAAAGAAAGCTAAAGTGCGCCAAGTCAAGATGTACGGCACGGCGTCATTTTCATTCAGGATAGACCTTCCCCTCTCCGTCACCTGTTTTTTAGCCCCCATTTTCCTTGCTTACCTTCTTTGTACAGGTCCCCACAACTCACATTTTATTTAACCCTGGATGTGAAGTTATTTCTCGTCTTAGCACCAGACCACTTTGCCCCAACTGATTACTCAACCCCGTGCTGCCCAGCGGTGGCTGCTATTCTTGGAGTTGTCCGACCTGAACCTTTTGTTCCTCTGAAATTATTGTAATATCTGGGAGACAGCAGTTTCGCTGCCTGGGTGCCTGGCAACCCGAAGCCCTGTGGGTAGTTTCTTTTGTAAGCCTGAGTTCTAGGACGGATACCACAAAAGAGAAATGGCAGTGCTCAGAGTGAGGCGGTGGAATGTTCTAGATACTTAAAATGTCGCCTGTCCTGCTAAGCATCCTGTGCTAGTAGCGACAGTCTCCCTTCTGTCGGTTCGAGAGTAAACATTGGCAATTTACTTCCCTTTAGAAACGTGTTACTGTAGCCATAGCAAGTTGGTAGTGTTTTTACTTACTAATGTCAGTGATAATTTTACTCAGAGTCCCCGCAGAGATTCAGCTCAGCGGGAAGTAAATGTAGGTAAGATTGCCTTGAAAGTTGATCTAAAACAATAAATACGAACTCTATTATTTCTTTTTATCTTAGAAGAAATCTGAGGAACAACTAACTTGATTATGTGGTAGACCTAATGAGAACTAATAATAACAAGTTTTGCCCATGGCAAGGACCCCAGTCCCTTTCTCTGTCTGTCTTTCTTTATCTCTATCTCACCTTCTCTTTGACTAGAGAGATTGAATTTATCCATTACTATATTTTGTTGAGGGTGAAACATCATGGTGAAAGTCAAAGATGGAACTATTCACTCCTAAGATGCTGAAAAAAAAAAAAACAACAAAAAAAACTAAACCTTCTAGTTATCCTAAAGTTTTTAGGGAGCTAAAAATTTTACCAGTGTGAAAATCAAGTGTCTAAAAAATAAGGTATTTAATATTAAATGTTCCACGCTTTCTAAAAAAGAGATTTTGTGGTGTTTTGTTTTCTTTGTGTGTGGTTTAAATTCAAGAAGGAGTTTTATTGCAACACGGATATCAGGTTAAAGAAAAAAGAAGGAAAATGTAAACAATGAAAAAGACCCTGGAAAAAACAGCAGATAACACATATTAGTGATTCAGATTCTTTTTGGAATTTAGTCAGTCAATAATGAGATATAAATCCTGGGAGATATTTAGCTTAGGGTCAGAAATTTTCCTTTAATGATGTTTCTTCTACAACCCATTGCATTTAATATTTTTACTGGTGAATTTCTGTTGATTCTTATCAGTAGATGTGCACAAATCCAAATCTGTAGCTTACATATATTTTTAATTTTACATCTTGTCAGAAATCTGCCCTTAGATATCTTAGACTTAGAAAAAAATAAAAAACCACTAATAATTTGATAACAGTTGTTAGCTATGAACCAAATTTCAATTGCTGACTGTTTTCTGACTTTATTGACCATACAAGTATACCGTGTATTACAGATACCTCTGGCCTGTGTAGTAGATAGGAATGGATTAGATTATGGTGATATTTCTTAAATATGTGTAATGATAGAAGGATGAAGTTCTTAAGTACATTATATTAAGTAAAATTGATTTTCTTACACTCAATTCCATACCAATATTAGATACTTAATTTTGTAGAAATAGCCATTTCAATGCACTCGTTTTTTAAGCGTGCATCCATTGGATCAGAGGGAAAGCAATTCTGTGTTCATGGGGTTTTTGAGACAGGAGAAATGACATTCTATTGTGACATTTTTTCAACTTTAACCCTCTTCCTCTCTGCTAACTAGAATCACGTGGTCATATACTTTGGTTTTCTTTGTAAAACAAATTTCTCAAAATTCAGCAAAATAGTTCCAAAGTTATCTTCAAGCGGGTACTTTTACTTCTTCGCTGTTTTCTCCCCAAATTGGCTGAGGTCTGCAGGAGCTCAATTGGTCCAGGCTCATTGGCATTGCTTTATACCAAGGGTGTGTCTATACTTAATATTTTTTTTATAAGAGTGTGATATTTTTTTCTCCTTTTCATAGCTGCTTCTTTTTGTTTACCAGTCTTAATTTTATCTAGGCAATGGGGAAATTTTAGGAGAGGCCAATCTCAAAAAATATTCTTAGATTTTCCAGTTGAATACACATCTGCTTCCTAAAAAGAACTTGTCTTCAATAACTTCTGTATTTCATTCACTAAGCCTGTATTTATTGAGTGCTCATCATGTGCATGGCGTCACGCTTTTTAATTGCTGGTACCCAGAATATTTACCGAATAAAAATCCCTCATACACGCAGTTTCTGTGTGTTTGGAATACCACCTGTTTGAATGGGCACCGAACTCTCCACAGTGAAGAATTTCAGTGATCTCTGGGATTGATAGGGTTCAGAGGGACCAGAGAATGAGTTTGCTATCTGCTGGCTCAGTAATTCTCATTGTTTGACGGGAGGCATTTTTTATTCATATAACCCACTCCTTACTCTTTTTCTTTCTGGAGAGAAACAGTGATGTATTAATTTTATGTGGCACAAAGACCCTTCCGGGTCCCTCCCTATTGCAAGTTCTTAGTTGGGTGCTTTTTGTTGACCTCCAAAACAGTGGCAGATAAGGGACTTCTGCTGTGTTGTTGTGTATGAAAGCTGGTGTGGCGCTGGGGTTCCTTAGGGGTTCAGTAGTAGTCTTTGGGGTTCACGGTGGAATCAGAGGACCTCTGGTTGACAGAGGAGGGACAGATGCTTGAGTCGGGTACTTTGTCTCATGTCTCATTACTCACTTTTTATTGGAAAACTTGTCCGGGAGACACGCAGTTTTGCCCTTTCTGTGCTTCTAGAGTGAAGTATATTCATTTATTCAGATGACCTGGAATAGTTTAGTTCTAGCATTTTGGTGGATTGAGCCTGGAGCCGAGGTCCTGATTTTGGAGTTCAGGGAGGAAAGGGTGACTGAGTGTGTATGTCCATCTGTTTGCTGGGAGAAAAGTTATCTAAAGGGTTGCTGAGGGTCTCAGGAGGATTCTGTGACCCAGCATAGGCCAAGGCATGTGGCTGTGGAGAAATCGATCAGGGTCTAGTTAAGAGTTGGATCTGACTCCGAGCTTGGCTCAGTGTTTATAATCAGGCTGAAAGTCTCAAAGTTACTCAAAGCAAGGAAAGGCGTGCCAGCACTCACAGTGCCTTCCAGGATGGCTCCAAAGGTCTTGAATTGAAGCCACGCCTGGTGTTAAGGCTAATCTCAGTACCTGGGAGGCTGAGACAGGAGGATCACAGGTTTGCAGTCAGCTTTGGCAACTTAGCGAGACCCTGGACGTAAAATAGCACTTGGGGGTATAGCTTAGAGGTAGAACATCCTTCTGCTCAAAGCCCTAGCACCAACTCAATAAATAAATAAATAAATAAATAATGAATTAATGAATGAATTGAAAGTCTCAGGGTCTTTGTGGAGTAGAGCATTTCCTGGATTAATGTATGAGATGCCTGAGACAAAGAATTACCCAAGACCTGTCTCAACCCACAGAGTGGAGGAGGCTTTACTAAGCTCTTAGCATGAGAAGGCCAAATTACCACCAGCAGGATCACTTATTGGACAGGTGTGATGTGTGCAAGAAAGCGAGCTTTTGTTTATGTTTTCTGAGTGGGGAGCATTTAACTCCTCTTGGTGGTTTGCAGACCCCTTGGAGATTCCAGTGGAACTTCAGAGGTGTTATCAAAGCTGCCAAAGATCCATGAAACTATTGTATAGTTCAGTCAGGAGATCTGAAATGTTCTGATTAACAACATGACGTCAGGGCTACTATATTTACAGGTCTCACCCCATCCTAAAACAGACCTGTGGTTCCGGCGTGGTCAGCGGATCCCGGCACCTTCCATGAAGTGTGTTTTTAGATAATTATGATCGATACCAATGACTCTGGGCTCACTTTCTTTTTCCTTATCTCTTTTTCTTCCTCTGTGTAACTGGGGTGAGCAAAGTCACAAAGACTTTCGGCACCTGCATCCCGATCTAGGTCAAGGCAGAAAGGAACGGAGCTGTTCCTTCTCTGTCATTGACCACATGCACAAGCTTTGGGCCAGTGGTCTGCAGACATGGCTTTTTTTGTTAATCTGACTAGTTTGACCTTTTTGAATCATTTATTTTTGTTGTATTGAGGATTGAACCCAAAGGCATTCTACTTCTGAGCCTTACCTTCAGCCCTTTTATTTTAAACTTTGCAAGAGTCTTGATAAGTATCCAGGAGCCTTGCTAAGTGGCGGAGGCTGGTCTTGAGCCTGCGATCTTCCTGTCTCAGCCTCCCACATAGTGGGATTATAGGTGTGCGCCTCCAACTCTTTGCACTCATGGATTTGAACAGGAAGTTGGCACAGAGTAGGGTCTGTTTTGACCTCTGGTACCAAAGATAGCTGGGTTTGAAACAGTTTATTCATTGTTATTTTATTGGTGTGTAATATTTATATGGAATAGCATGTTTCAATGTTGCATATTTGTCTATGTGCATAACATAATGTGGAGAAACATTTCTTCCTGAGTTATTTAATTTAATTGTGAATCATTTCAGATCTATAAAATGGAGTTAATAGTACATATTTTTTTTTAGAATTGGCTGGAGGTTAAGAGAATGCATTTCATTTTTCTAACATGAATAAGTCCCTCAAATTTAGTTTTTTTTTACTTCAGTATTTTTTCATTATCAGTATAATTATTCTTAGTATTTTTTTTTTTTTTTGCGATACTGGACATTGATCCCTGGGGCTTTCTACTTTCAAGCTACACCTTCAGCCCTATTTTATTTTTATTTATTTATTTTGCAGTATTGGGGGTTGAATCCAGGGACATTTTACCTCTGAGCTACACCCCCAGCCCTATTTTCTATTCTTTTTTTTGAAACAGGGGTCTTACTGAGTTGCAAAGGGCCTCACTAAGTAGCTGAGGCTGGCCACGAACCCCGATCCTCCTATTTCCGCTTCTTGAATGCTGGGATTACAAGTGTGCGCCACCATACCTAGCTCTGTTTTTTATTTTAAAACAGGGCTTTACTAAGTTACAGAGGCATTTGCTAAAGTTGCTGAGGCTGGCTCACAATCCCCCTGTCTCATCCTTTCAAGTACTGGGATTACAAGTGTGCACCAAGTCTCTGGCTTGGAATTTTATATTTTATAGAGGGTATTGACCGTCAGAAAAAAAATAAAAATCAAAGGTTACATGAAAGTAGAAAGGAGTGTCTCTTGAGTTTTTTTTTAAAACTGAGGTTTAACATGTAAACTCACTTGACTTCAAAATGATAAGGACATGTAAGAAAAAAAAAAACTTTGTTTAGAAAACACCAGAGATATATACAATCAAGAGATAGCTACCTTGATGGCAGATTAAAGAGAGATGGTTACAGTGACGTAGGAGAAAGAGGATAAGAAAAAGGTAGCTGGTAGGTATCTAGAGAAAGGCAGCCCATACACTTATTTAAAAACAGGAAGGGAGAGTCGGAGGAGGACCTAGAAAAAGGAAGAGAAAGAAGGGACCCAGAAAGGTGGAAGGAGATGGGCTTGAAAAGTTCTGCAGCTTAATTAACTGATCTTGTCACTCACAGCTGTTCATTTGAGTTGTATTACTCCTTTTTATCGCTGGCTTTTGAAATGCTAATTAGATAATTGACCATTGTTCACAGCTCTTTGGCTACTTTTTTATTCTTAAACTTTTAGAGACTAGTCCTTGAATGGGATACTCAGAGCAGCACACCAGATGGGAAATTATTCCCTGGCCCATAGTTGCCAAATGACCACCACAGTAGCGCACGGGGTCTGTGAAAGCCAGCTGAGAGCCAGGTCTCGCCCGAGGGGTGGTGAGCATCCTTCTTGATCATCCTTCATCCCCCAGACTTCAAGTCTGTAATGGTGAAGGGGTTGCCTTTGTATTTTGCAAGACTTACCAGATTTACTGTAATCAATAACAAGTCCTCTTGACTACAGACAACACATTTGAAGGAAAGATCATTTGAAGGATGTCTACAAATGATTAGCGAGACAACTATCCACTTCTTAAGGGGAGCAATTGCACGTATATTGTATGAATGTGCTATTCTTCTGCCTACTCACAGCCTAGTTGCTTTTTAAAAAAAATTGAGTTAGATAACAAATATCAAAGCACCCTGAAGAAAGCATAGCTATTATATTTGATTAGTAAGGTAATATTAATAAATGCCAGGTAGTAGTAGTCTATCTGTGAATCTTGCAGAAAAACCCTCTCGACTAATGGAGCAAAGTCGAGTAGAAGAGATGTGTATTCTACATATATTTCAAAGAGGACTTATCATTCTTTTTCTATATACTCACCCTGATATCACAGGATCACACGTCTCTTTGCATTGCAGAGGCAGCAAAATAGCATGCCTGACCTTTTCTAGTTAAACATTAAACATTATTAAATCTGGATATTAGAAAGATTGATTTCAACGTCTTTCAGATTTTCAGTGGACATCTAGGTGTAAATTTGCAGATAGATTCACGAAAATAATAGACCATTAGCACTTGTTGTATAGCAGTTGAAATATTGATGGTTTTTTTTTGTCACTTAATGTTTATGGGAAATAAAATTTTGTTGCTTTTCTAGCATGAATATGATAAAGGAAAGCTTTTCCCCTGGACAGTTTCTCAAAAATAAAAAATTTAAAAGGTGATACATGTGTATTGCGGAATATTTTGCAAATACTAAAAAAATCAAGAGGTAAAAGCAAAAATAACTTTTAATAGTTAACCACTATAAAAGCTGATTATATTGCCTAGTAATCCTTATGTACCCACACAATTTAAAACATGCATGCAATTATAGCTTATTTAGATGAATTGGTATTTATTGTTACATAATACTTTAATTTTATACTCTTGCATTTGCATTTTTGAAAACTGTTAAGACCTGTCAGGGGTATGTGTACTTTGAAGCCACTCTTACCTAACTATTAGAGTTTTCTGTTTTCTCCTCAGTTTTAAATAAAAAGATGATTTTGCTTTGCTTGGGTCTGTTTAATAGCAGCTACTGTCCTTAAATTGATTGTTTGGATAAGGCATTTCACTCTGCAATTTCCAGATTATAAAATTGTGTCAGACTATAAAACTAGCTGCATCCGTATGTTTGGTTTATATGTAATAATTTGTTACTCGTTTTTACTTTTAATTTTTTAATTTTTATTTTCCTTGTGGTACTTGGGATGGAATCCAGGGACATTCTATCTTTTAGCTACACCTCCAGCCCTATGTTTTTATTCTTTATTTTGAAACAGGGTCTGAGTTGCAAAGAGCCTCACTAAGTAGCTAAGGCTGTCCTCGAACCGATCCTCCTGTCTCAGCCTCTCAAATGCTGGGATTACAAGGGTGTGCCACTATTTTCAGCTTGTTATTCGTTTTTAAATAGTTATTTTAGTAGGGTTTTTTCTTCTTAATAAAATAGCTAACTTTAACTCTCATTTAAATTTCAAAGAGGTTATTGACTTTCTCTTTTAATTTTGTGTGTGTGTGTATGGGTGGTACTGGGAATTGAACCCAGGGGCATTCTACCTCCAAGCTACATCCCCAGCCCTATTATATTTTTATTTTGTAACAGCAACTCACTAGGTTGATGAGAGTCTCACAACTTGCTGAAGCTTTTCTCAAACCTGCGATCCTCCTGTTTCAGCTTCCCAAGTACTGGGATTACAGGCGTGCGCCACCAGGCCGGGCTTCTTTTAAGATTTTCATGACTGATGTTCGACCTTTTTTGTAGTATAAAGAAATAGAACTGTTTTGTGTCTTAAACTTCTTACATTCCTTGTGTCTTATTCAATTGTATTTGGAGATTTTGCCAATGATATTTGAAATGAGATTTATCCTCACATTTAAAATATTTGGAAACAAGACTTAATTTGGTATAATATACATTTTAATTTGCACTTTAATTTCTTAAACTCTTTCTTAATTGTGTCCCTTTTGGACCCAGAAAGAGGTGTTAAACACTTTCACAAAATAATGTTTTTGTTATTTCTCATGTATAACTGATTCATGGTGACTGTATTTATGATTATATTTTCATCTTTAATTTTCAGCTTTCCCTCTTTTAGTCTTATCTCTTTATCATTTTCCTTTATACTCTTTGTTTTTTTTTTTTTTCTGTGTGTATGGTACTGGAAATTTAATTCGGGGGGGGGGTTACCTCTGATCTATGCTCCTAGCCCTATTTTAGTTTTTAACCTTAAAACAATGTCTCCCTTAGTCACCCAAGTTGACTTTTAGTCTGAGATCTTCCTGTCTCAGCCTCCTAGATACTGGGATCACAGATGTGCAACAGGGTGCCTGGCCTTTTTCCTTTATATTCTAGTAGAATTTTGCATTATTAACATGTCTACTGTAATCTTATGCATATTTTGATTTTATTAATGCATTTTTCATTTTCTTATAATATTTTCTATTACATCTATTTACCTTTGCACCTCTTCCTAAATTCTTTGTCTTGACTTTTTTTCTATTCAAGGAGAACCTTTGCAATAGGGGCATGTTTTCTACAATCTTATGCATAGTTTGATTTTGTTAATGCACTTTTAGTTTTCTTATGACTTTTCCCATTATATCCATCAACCTTTGCATCTTTTCCCAATCCTTTGTCTTGGCATCAGTTTTATAGTGATATTGTACTTCATAGATCTATCAAATGTGGTGTTTTCCAAAACCGACTTAGAGTTTTTGTAGAAGAGATGGTTTCAGGGATTGGCTTCCTTGTGTTTTTTACTGTGTAGATTTTTTTCCCCCTCATAACAAATATTCTTATAGTGTTAGGATTGAAACTAGGGGCATTCTACAATCATGCGCTACCATGCTCGGCTCATAACAGTTTTTGACAAGTTGCACTTCAGCAATCCTTTTTCAGTTCTTTGGCTTTCAGGGCAAACCAAGATTTAATTCCTGTTGCCCACATGAGCCTTGGCCAGCAGGAGGCGCTAGAGGAAGGGTGGAGGTCTAGAGAAGGAAGAAGGGACTTGGCCTTAGCTCTTCCCTGTTCCTGTCTTAGAGACTTTGGGAGCCTCAGCTTTTCCAGCTGTGAGGGTGCGCCATCCCCTAGTCAGCATCATTAACAATAGAACTTTCAGCCTGCTGATGTGTCTTCACCCTGTGTCTCCTCTGAGCTTCTAGAGTCTCAAAACCCAACTGCTTCCCTTTCTTTTCCTAGCCCCGCGGGGTTATGGTAGCTGTGTGCATCCGAACCCTCACGTGAATGTTTATTCTCAACTCAAAAGCCAGAAAACTGTGGCTACGTGTTGTGTTGTGTAAGCCATGGGTCTGACCGTGTCAGGTCAGGAGGACAGCAATCTTCCAGTAGTCAGCCTTCTAGAATTTTTAGTTTTAAGTAGGACTCTAGAAAGAAGATAATATCCTGAAGCTCCCGTCTCAAGAACATTTTCTGTCTAGATGTTTATTACCATAAACCTAATTGCATCTCAGAAGTGCTGCGTATGTCAGACTTTACAAGGGTAAAATGATGATTAAGATAGCCTGCATCTCTTAGGGCGGTCTGGATGGCCTAGGGAAAGGCTCATGGCCTTCCTCTGTCAACTTTGCAGCGGGGAAGCAGGAGGAATCAAGTAAGAGCAGAGTCAGCCTACAGTTCTGCTGGGGTTTCTTGGGAGGAGAAGGTCGGTAGGAGACAGGTGGGGAGAGAGGAGGTTTTACAGTATGGAATGCAACTGAGTACAGTTTGCTTTTGGCACAAATAGGAAAGAGGCTTATTGACATCTATACTTAAGGTCATTACAGAGCCCCAAATGTAAGTCAGAGTATTATTCTTTACTTGAACCCAGAAGATAACATTTATGTAACATGCTTTTAAGGCAATGAGTTAAGATAATTATTTTTTTTTATTACTGTAACTGCCTCAAGAAGGTTACTTCCCTACTAAAAATACGCCCTCTTCTACTTGACTCTGATTTGTCGTAATTTTTGCATGACGTTACAATCTATTGTTAGCAAATGATAATTCCATTTATCTTTGTTTCGTGGAGAGAATGGTTAACCCGGGTTTGCAGTCTCTGCACACAGACTGTCTTCCAGAATTCCTAGCAAGGAGCGAAGCTGATTGATCAGCACGTCACCGTTTTTCCGACCCTCTCTGCTCTGTCACACCAAGCCACAGTGAGGAAGCCAAATAAAATATCTGAGAAAAGGAAAAAAAAAAAAAAAAGACCGTAAGGCCCAGATATTTCACAAAGTGGATAATTAGACTCTGAATTGTGAAGAAGAGGCTCGAATGAAGAAATGTCCCAAACCCACGGTAGCCAAAGGGGGCACAGTGATTTCTCAGCGAAGTTTGTTTACATAAATTTTATGGATAACCAGCACTGGGAATAAAACTCTGGAGTGGTATCAGAAAGTTGTGTTCTGACTGGCTGATGGCGGGCAGGCTTTTGTCTGGTGTTCTCTTTCACCTGCTCAAGACTTTTTGCTGCACGGTCCCATTTTTCTTTAGCCAGTTCTTTGCTCCTCGTGGAAGCTGTGTATGCTTTCTCGAAAGTTGCCTCTTCATTTATAAATCCACAGAGTATGCTTTTCAGGGAAAGCGATGTAACTCAATCAGCTTTGCTTGGTTTACATAATGTGATAGTCTCATATTTACTATGTGGTTAACAAGAAATAACTGTTACCAACAAAAATCAGCGAATTTAAAAACAAGGAACATTTTGCTTGGGAGCCTATGTATATCTCTACATAAATACATATAGACGTCTATAAACATCATCGATCCTCCCCGTGTGCGCATGCCATATATATGTGGATGTGGGATGACGCTTGTTTTTATATATACAGATCTATATTTATATAGCTGAAGAAGTGAAACATATTGCTTTTTATTTAAGTGACTCAATGTGCTCATAGGGAAGCCTTATTTTACAGCGCTTCATCAATGCCGGGATGATGGGATGCTGCTAAGGATTTGGTCTTCGGAAGGTCAAAGTTTGACAGGGGAAATTGATCCCTGGAGGCCGTCCTGTGATACCGCTGACCTCACACTGGATTAAGACGCTAGGAAAATTATTATTCTTTGATGGAAAGAAACCTCACCTTAGGTAGCTTAACACATTTGATTTATTAACTTATGACATTGCTCTCAGATCTGTGTGTGTATGTGTGTGAGTGTGTGTGTGTGTGTGTGTGTGTGTGTGTGTTTAGAGGGGTGCCTTCAGGGAGGGGAAGGTGGAGGGGTGCAAAAAGGTTCTTAAAGCACTAAACTGAATTTTCCATTCTCTGATAGAGTGGTCAGGAAGAAATGAAAGTCTTAATTTCTTTCTTTTCCCCAGTCATTCAATAACTGCAGATCATACTTTATATTTTCTATAGATTTTTTTTTAACAGCTTGCCTTTGTAGTTGGGAAATGACACCTGGATTTCCTCAGATTCTTTATAGCATTAACGGAGACTGTCGCTGGTTAACCTTAGAGGGACTGATAGGTACGTGCGTAGTAAGCGGGGAAACTTTAGAAGAATGTGGGGCCCTGGAGCATCTTGGTTTAGCATAAAAGTGCAACATTCAAACTTTATCAACTATTTTGTAGACTGGCATGCCTGTGATCCATATAATGAAAACTGTAAAACTATTTTTTTTTTTTTTTGGTGGTACTGGGGTTCCTGGAAGCCCTTCTACGTCCAGGTTATACTCCCAAACCTATTTTATACTTTTTATTTGGAAACAGGGTCTCTTAAGCCAGCGCGGCTGGCTTCGAACCTGCGCGATCCTTCTGTCTCCACCTCCCAAGCACGGGGATTACAAGCGTGTGCCACCATGCCCAGCTGTAAAACTATTTTTAAGCTCTGAACTCATTATTTTTATTGTATTTCTCAAATTTGCCAAAATATCTCAGAGATGGTTTCGAACATACCTGCTTTAAAGTCGAGGTGCACTGCTTTCTCAGCATTAGGACACATCTTAAATTTTTAAGGCTGAAGGTCCTGTTGGGAGTCGCAGGTGGCTGCCGTGTTTCCAATGTTCTTTACTTTCACGTTGTCTTGTTTTGTTCCCGCTACCCCTTTCTCTACTGAGTGCTCTACCTAGTACCATTCAGGTTAGGAATGTCCATTCTTTGTATGATATGCTGGGAGATGTGTCAATGTGCAGAAATAACAGGGGACTCACTTCATTTTCAAGATGTGGTGATGATACTGTGTGTGTTACAATGTTGGATCACTGTAAGAAAACACAAAACAAGCCCGGTGTGGTGGAGCATGTCTGTAATCCCAGCATTTGGGAGGCTGAGACCGGAGGATCGGGGTTCGCGCACAGCCTCAGCTACTTAGTGAGGCCCTGTGCAACTCAGTGAGACCCTGTTTCAAAATAAAGAATAAAAAATAGGGCTGGAGCATAGCTTGGAGGTCGAATGCCCCTGGGTCCCATCCCCAGCACCACACACACACACACACACACACACACACACACACACAATAAATAAATAAAGAACACACAAAACAAATATACAAGTTGAGGACTGTGCCACATTTATTCTCTTGCAAATTTGACATTCCTACATTTGCACATTTCCAATATCTACAAAACACTATATTATCAGGTCTAGGTTTGATTTTGTTGATGTCTCTGTGTATTTATGTATTCTGAAAGTTTTTACTTTTCTGGGTTATTTATACTTTGCTTCACTTAATTTGAACTGACAAAAATAATTTTGTGGGATTACAAACAGGAATTAAAACATAATTTTGCTCAGTGCTCCTCTACTTTTGGCATTTATTTGACCAGATACCACTTCTCACGGTTTCCCATCGCCTCACATCCTAGAAAATGTCAGTGGTGACTTACACTGTGTGGCTTGCCATCACTTACTCTTCTCCTACATTGTTGGTAATATTACTTATTTCTGTATCTTTGTACAAATTAAGTTTTCATTTTTATATATATTCTCCACTGTGGAGTTTTTACAGTTATTGGGAGTTTGCCAACTGGTTTCAGCACCTCCTGAAATTTTAGAAAGTAGTTTCTATAGGCCTATAAGTTTGGCAATCTTAGCTATACCTAATGAATTGGTGTTTGTTATTAATATCCAAATGTTTTATAGAACAGAGAACAGACCATCCTTTTACTGGGAATGTAGGGGAAATAAATTCCATTCATTCTACACGTCATTTGCATTTAACATCTAAAGAATGGCGAGTTTCAAGATTGCAGTCTTGTAACCGGCATTCAAACTTCTTCAACAAGTATTTAATGGTGGCCATTGGCTCATGGAAGTACCTACGGCAGGTAACGGGTTGAAAAGGTACTATGCGAAAAATATTATTTGGAGAATAATGGATGTATGAAACCCTGTGTAGATGGTTATTCATTATAAATATTGCTTCAATTTATTGGTCATGGTAAGTGTCAAAATCCAGGATTCAACAGAATCCTGGGATCTAGACTCACCTTCTCCGCTGGAGCTGATGCGCATATCTACAGAGTCGCTATTACTTTACTGCTCGTAACCTGACCAGAAGTATGTACAGTCTTGCTCGCACTCAGGGTGTTCATAAATCCTCTGGTCTTCCCTCTAATTTGCCACCCCCCTCGGTCTTCTCTTGTCCAAAGTCATTTTCATCTTTCCGATCTCTCTAACCTAAACCCGGGAGATTATCCAGGATTCCATTTTCCCAAGGCCATCCATCCAAGGTCCTCATAAATTTTGTTAGCTTCTATCAGCCATCTCTTGCTTGCATATGGCGTGCTCTGAAAGAGCAGTGCTTTAAAACAGTACATTTCGTTGGCTTACGAGTCCTTAGGCAAGTGTGCGCATTGGACTGAACGCAACTGCACGGTTCCTTTGTTGACCGTACTGGAGGCCGCTCACTCACACGGGGCCAGGCACATGGCAGCCAGGAGGGGCTGGCTAATCTAGGGGGCCTCCGGCTGGACCGGCTGACTTCTGTAGCTTGAGCTTTTCTCCTCCAGAGGTTAGCCGGGGTTTCTTCACATCATGGCGGGAGAGTAACCAGTGGTGCACGACAACTCTGTGCCTGTTTTGTTTTGTTTTTTCCCCCCATTACTGGAGACTGAACCCAGGACCATTCTACCTCCAAACTCTCTCCTTAGCCCTTTTTATTTTTTTGTTTTGAAACAGGGTCTTGCAGGTTGCCGAGAGTCTCACTACTTGCGGAGGCCTTCCTGGCACCTGCGATTCTCCTGTCTCAGTCTCTCAAGTACTGGGATGACAGGTCAGCTCCACCGCCGCCGCCTGGGCACGTGCTTTTTAAACTTCTGCTCATGCCCAACTTGGTCATTTCCAATTGGCTAAAGCAAGTCATGTGGCCTAGTTCAGTGTCAGGAACAGAGGACTCCACTGAAGCCTGGGTAAGGGGAGGTGTGATTCCTTAGGTCTTCTAACAGTCTAAGCAAGGTACCTCTTGGAACTCAGCCACATCTCATACTTCTCCATTGCTGGTGCATTGTAGCATTCCTGTGGTGTCTTTTAACTAGACTGCTTTACTCCTGGACTCTCATCAGTCTTGTGTGTGTATGGGTGTGTGTGGGTTTGTGTGTGAGATACTGGGGATTGTGAGCCACACCCTCAGCCCTCTTTTTTATTCTTTATTTCAAAGTAGTCTCATTGAGTTGCAAAGGGCCTCACTAAGTAGCCAAGGCTGTCTGTGACCTGTGATCCTCCTGTCTCAGCCTCCTGAAAGCTGGGATTACAAGTGTGTGCCACCACGCCCAGCTCGTTTGCTGCTTTTTACTTACAAAATGCTTCTGCAAAAAGTTCAGTTCTAAGGCTCCTTGGAGGCAGAGTTCACTTTTTAGGAGTTGAGGTATGATAGCCATGCATTTCTGTAAAAGCTTTATATTTAACGATTTCTTTGGATTAGCTGTCAGTAGTGTCTTATTTTACCCAATCAGATTTTACTTCTCGTTGGTTGTGGCTGGTTACTGACCAGCAGGGTGGCCATTGTGATGGTTCTGTGTGTGTGCATTGGGCATGATACTTCCAAGTGCATGCTCGGTAGGTGAATCTCGAAGAGCAAGCAGATGCTCGGTGGCCTGGTGCCATGATGTTCCTGTTGCCGCTGTGTCACCACTGGTCGCCATCAACATGGTTTTGAAGAGTGTCAGTATTCATTAAGTCGGTACTACTCAGAGAACATTAGCAAAGAGGGAAAAGATAGAGTAGAAATCTGAGGGGAGATGGGAGATAGGAGAGAAACCTGGCTTTTGAAGAATGATCTTTGATCTTTCATAAGGGGATACATATCAAGAGCTTATCTATGTGGAGGAATTTACATGCAAAACAAATAAAAAACATAGATCTCACTTATCTCTGTAGATTATAGTTTGGTTTTAGATGGAAAGGAAAGCCAGGCTCCTACCCAAGGGGATTTGTATGTTTATGCTAACTCAATTAGTATTAACAGGGGCTACCAGTAGTGTTGGCTGTCTAGCCTCAAACTTTCATGCATGCGTATTTTCAAAGAGAAGAAAAGATTTTAGAGCTAGATTAGTAGGGAAAGAAGAGCCAGAGAATTATCAGATGTTGTGGATCCGTTTAAAAGTTTCAGATCATATGATTTGTGTCCTGAAATATTCCTTCAGGAATAAGTAACTTTTCTTTTAAATAGGAGAACGGAAAATCTTGTCTTGTAGCCGTTAAAGGTTATTGGATTTTTTCAAATGTATGTTTGGAAGTCATGGAAAGTTTCTTAAATGTACTGAAGGGCACATTTGTAATCTAAATAGCAGCTTTGAGAGTAGTTAGGTATTTATGAAAAAATTAGAAGGAGCAATGGGCTTTTAAAACTGCTTTCAAAAATAGATATTGGTTAGGTAAACGAGACTCTTTCCCTGTTTGCTAATGCATATCCTGACTCATTCACACAGAGCTGGTGGTGCCTAAAATGTTGCAAAATTAGATGGAGATGGGCTATTGAAGTAAAAAAAACCAAAAAAGCAAAAACAACAACAACAACAACAGCAACAACAACAACAACAAAACCAACAAAAAAACTCCCCAGGGGCTGGAAAGGTTCAGGAATGAGTAGAGTATTTAAAAAATGAGCTGTCTCCTACTGCCTACATCTGAGAGGTTTTGTCCAGGGAGAATAATGAGCCCCAGGGAAGCACCCAGGAAGCACCGCGCAGTTAAAGGAGCAGTTTTGCTTCCAGGAGCGAGGGTGGGACCAGGACTCTGTAATAGACAGAGATGCCATTTGGACGTCTTCACACCAGGTGAAGATGCCCATAGGTGAAATGCTTATCCTTAGAGGAACCACTGCCTGACTGAGGTCTAGGATGCCCTTGTAGCTTGCATCAGGGATGTCACCCCAAATCAGCAGTCCCTTTAGCTTCCAGGAGCCGGTTTTCTGTTATTCCTGTTATTGGCTGGCCTGATTTGCAAGGCCACTTGCTTTGCCCCAGGAATACTCAGCTTAGTGCGTTCCCCGCAACGCTCCAGAGCACAGAAATCTGCCTGTTGAAATCCCACTAGCTCTTCATTCAGAGAGATGCCATCCCTCTTTCCAGAGTCTTTCTTATCTTTGAAACTTTGTAGTATTCACCAGTCTCTCTCCTAGGACAGTACATTTTTCCTTGTCTTTTAATTATTCCTATTTATTTATTTATTTATTTATTTATGGGTCTGGGGATGGAACCCCAGGGGCATTCAACCTCTGAGCTACACCCCCTGCCCTATTTTTTATTTTTTTTAATTTGTTTTTTCCCCATGTTTATTTTATTTTTTATTTTTAGAAGTAAAAATTTATTTATTTTTTATTTCATTTTATTTCATTTAAATTTAATTTTTTTTATAAGTGGAACATATGGAGAGTGGTGTACATTTACATTGTACTTCATGCCCTTCCCTCTCCTTTTCCCTCCCCCCCAATAGAGAGTGTCCAGGTTAATCGTGTTGTATTTATACTATTACACATATTCGTATGTAGCTCCTCCATTGAACAACCTCAGATTTTTTCCTCTCCTATTCTTCCATTCAAGCTTTGCTGAGATTTCCCCTCCATCATCTGGAGTCCCTCTGGTATTACCACTACTCCCTAGCTTGGGCATATTGGAGAAAACATATGTCCCTTCTCTTTCTGTGCTTGACTAATCTCACTTAACATAATGTTCTCTAGTTCCTTCCATCTTCTTGCAAATGCTATTATTTTATTTTTCTTTATAGCTGAATAGAATTCCATTGTGTGTATTTCCCATAATTTTGCAATCCACTCATCTGTTGATGGAGATCTAGGTTGGTTCCATATTTTGGCTATTACAAACTGTGCTGCTATGAACATGGGTATGCATATGTTAATGTAGTTCTCTGATTTCAACCCCTTTGGAAAGATACCCAGGAGTGGTACAGCCGGATCAAATGGTGGATCTATTCCCAGTTTTCTAAGGAATCTCCATACTGATCTCCATAGTGGCTGAACTACTTTGCTTTCCCACCAACAGTGTAAAAGAGTTCCTCTTTCCCCACATCCTCGCCAGCAATTGTTGTTTGATTTCTTTATGTTTGCCACTCTGATTGGGGTTAGATGGAATCTCAGCGTAGTTTAGTTTGCATCTCCTTGATGGCTAATGATGTTGAACATCTTTTCAGGTATCTATCGGCCACTTGTATCTCTTTTTTTGTGAAGTGTCTATTCAGTTCAGTTGCCTAACTGGGACTCGCTGAGTTGCAAAGGGCCTCACTAAGTAGCTGAGACTGTCTGCGAACTGCGATCCTCCAGTCTCATCCTCCCAAATGCTGGGATTACAAGCGTGCGCTACCACACCTGGCTCATTTCTGTTTATTTATTTACTTATTTTTTGAGGTACTGGGGATTGAACTTCAGGGGCATTCCACCTCCAAGCTATACCTCCAGACGTGTGTGTGTGTGTGTGTGTGTGTGTGTGTTACTGGGGATTGAATCCAGGGGCATTCTACCTCCAAGCTATACCCCCAGCTCTATTTTTAACTCTTTATTTTAAAACCGAGTCTTACTTAGTTGAGGAGGGCCTCGCTAAGTAGCTGAGGCTGGCCGTGAATCCCTGATCCTACTATCTCAGCCTCCCAAGTACTGGGATTATAAGCATGTGCCACCACTCCTGACTTCCCAATTTTTTATTCTTTAGTTTGAAACAGGGTTTCACTAAGTAGCGGAGGCTAGCCGCGAACCTGCCATCCTCCTGTGTCAGCCTCCCAAATACTGGGATTACAAGCCCCCCCTTTTTATTTTGAAAAAGTTTTCAAACGTTAGGCGAATTAAACAGGAGAGTGGAATTAGTTACTACCTGGCCATCCGAAAGCTTCAACGGTTACCGACATTCTGCCAATTTTACCCCCAAGAACAAAAAATAATTGCCTGTATTGAGGGCTAATTCGAACTGCAGTCCTGGAAATACAGACTTCACAGTGCACCTTGAAAAGGTGCTTCCCACTCTGTCATTATTCATGTCCCGCTCCCTAAGCCCCTTGATTTTTTTTTTTTTTTTTTTGGTGGTACTGGGGTTCCTGGAAGCCCTTCTACCTCCGGGCTACACTCCCAGACCTATTTTATATTTTATTTGGAAACAGGGTCTCTTAAGCCAGCGCGGCTGGCTTTGAACCTGCGCGAACCTCTGCCTCCCAAGCGCGGGGATTACAAGCGTGCGCCACCACGCCCGGCTAAGCCCCTTGATTTTTAATTAATTTTTATTAATAGATTATGAAATCTTGGAAGCCAAGAAATACATGCATATATTTTTATTTTATGTTATATATACTTTATTTCTTTTGATTAAAATATAACAGCTTCATTATGAAAATAGCCAATGTTAATATGTTGATTGTGACTGTGTAGCTTCTAGTCTTTATAAAGACATCAACGTGAAATTTGTGTGTTGCTCTTTTTTTAAAAAATATTACTGGGGATTAAACCCAGAGCCGTTCTACCTCCAATCTATACCCCCAGTCCTATTTTATTTCTTATTTTCAAACAAGGTCTCACTAAGTTGCAGAGGCTGGTTGTGCACCTGGGAATCCTCCTGTCTCAGCCTCCCAAGTACTGGTATTTACAGGCAGATGCCACCACGCCTGGCTCTGTATTGCTTTTTAGATTGACAATTTAAGCTGGGTGTGGTGGCGCACACTTGTAATCCCCGCGCTTGGGAGGTTGAGACAGGAGGATCGCGCAGGTTCGAAGCCAGCCTCAGCTACTTAGTGAGGCTCTCAGCAACTTAGTGAGACCCTGTTTCCAAATAAAATATAAAATAGGTCTGGGAGTATAGCCTAGAGGTAGAAAGCCTCTGGGTTCCACTCCCAGTACCACCAAAAAAAAAAAAAAAAAAAAAAAAGAAACCATAGATTAACAATTTACCATGAACATTTTCTAATGGCTTTGAATGTTTTGAAAGCATGGTCTTCAAAGGCAGTATCATAGTCCAACGCATGGATCTACCATAATGTCTTTAAAGTTTCTTATTGTTGACCACCATCTTCGGTATCCTTCTACATATCAATTTGTGTGTACTTGGAAGGATGTGGTTAGCATTGGATACTAAGATTTTATTAGGGGCAAAAGTCTCCACATACCTTGCCAAATTTCTGTCCCGAAAAGCTGTGCCAATTTCAGTTCTTTTTATCTTATGATATAAATTGGTAGTCAGATAAAAAAAAAGGATCTGATTGTCTTCTTTTAAAATGTGATGTTTTCTGGATTATTAGTGACAACGAACATTTTTCATGTCCTTGGTTCTTATTGTATGTGTTAAATGCAGTGTTATCTGGAATTGCCTTGAGTGGTGCATGCCAGTTACTTTGGCTTCAGATTCAGTACTTTGCAGCAATGATCAATTATTTTTAGTATTTCACAAATCAGCTTTTGCTGTCTCTGGAACCAGAATGCCTGCCTAAGTGCAACTTACATTGGTGAAGAGCTAGTCTTATTTGACTTTTTCTGTATTATCTTTCAAAATGGTCACCCTTTATAATTTTCTGTCCTATCAACTAACTTTATTGAGAAATAGGATTCTCCCAGGATTTCATTAGTTTAAAAATTCTTTGTTCAAGAAATACACTGACAGGTCCAAAAACACTTAAGTTTTTTGGGGAAAATGTTAATTTATAAGCTGGGTGTGGTGGTGTACAATTGTAATCCCAGTACTTGGGAAGCTGAGACAGGAGGATTGTGGGTGTTTGGCCAGCCTCAGCAATTTGTGAGGCCCTAAGCAACTTAGAGAAACCCTGTTACAATATAAAAAAACAAAAACAAAAAAAAAAAACAGGGGTGGGAGTATAGCTCGGGAGGTAGAATGCCCCTGGGTTCCATCCCTGGTACTAAAAAAAAAAAGTTAACTTATTTAGATAAAAATTTTAATCATTCAGTGTTTTTGACTGAACTTATGAGACAATTAAACTACTTCTGGACTGAATTAGGAATTCTTTTTCTTAAAGTACTTGGTGCCGTTTGTATATCTGGTAGAGCAAAAGTTGTCGTTTTCACAAGTCACTTTTCTTTTAAATGCTAAGATGGTGCTTTTGCTATACGAAATTCCCAAACTCTAGGATTAGGAATTGCACGCAGCCATTTGCGTTATTAAAATAGTGTAGGTAGACATACTTAGCTTAGACATGTTTAGCCTCTGACAAAACAGAGAATGTTTTCTCCTGTTGAAGTTGCTTTATTACCTAAATCTAAGGCTGTAAACTCCCAAATAAAACCAGCATTTTATTAAAATTCCCTGGACTTTGTTGCTTCCAATCATACAATGCTGAACTGTGTCCAAATATGTCGCAAAACAATTTACTGGGTTGCGGTTAAAAAAAATAATATCAAAAGTATATGTGTTATGTGGAAGAAACGCTCAAAACAGATCTATCCAGACATCAACAGGATATTATTACCCCAAAGAAATGACGACAGTTTGCCAGCTTGATGCGTAGAGGAAGGAAATTTACAAACATCTCCAAGAGCGGCAAGTTGAGCCGCTGAAGGAAATGAGGCATGTCCTGCTTTTATTGTGCTTATTGGAGTGGGATTCCCAGAAGGCCGAACAAGCCTGCCCTGAGACCTCTATTTGGCAAAGATCTTGTTGACTCATATTTTATTTTTGTTTCGCTAAAGGTCTGCTATTGTTCAGATTTCTAATGCGGCTCATAAACACACAGCCAATATCATCCCCCCTTCTACCGACTGATGTATACAAATAAATGAAAACCTCCAGTCTGCATTAAGCGGTACGCTGTTACCACGGAGCCCGGAGAGTCAGGAGGAAGCTTCCTCAGAAGAGAGGCCTTGTAGGTAGAGATCTCAGTCCACAAACTTAGAAAGTCCATCAAGTTGCGTTTTTACAGTTTCAATCACCAGAGACGGTGGGGAATTTATTGCTTTGCATTCATATGGAAGAGTGAAGCTGAGGTTAATATTTATATAACTTAACAGCCTCGTGTGTGTGTGTGTGTGTGTGTGTGTGTGTGTGTGTGTGTGTGTTGTGGATTTGGGGATTTAGCTCTGGGGCATTCTACCTCTGAGCTACACCCCCAGCCCCATTTTATTTTTATTTTGAAACAGGGTCTTGCAGGGTTGATGAGAGTCTTACTACTTGCCGAAGCTGGTCTCTAACCTGCAATCTTCCTGTCTCAGCCTCCCAAGTAATAAAATTGGGGGTGTGTGCCACCACACCCGGCCATAGCCTAGTCTTTATCAAAAAGTTTGTTCTGTATGCCTCTAAATCCTCAGAAGTGGAATCACCGGACGGGACGTTTTTGACGGAGGTTTGTTAGAAAGGCTTCCAGGTTGAAACGCATGGCTTAGAAGTGTGGGCTTATGTAATACTATGATATATTTAAAATATTTTCTGTCAAATTGTACATATAGGAGCTGGGCTTGGTGGAACAGGTTTATAATCCCGGCATTTGGGAGGCAGAGACAAGAGGATTTGGATTCATGACCAGCCTCAGCTACTTAGTGAGGTCTTTTGCAACTCAGTGAGGCCTTGTTTGTGGTATCCTTGGTACCAAAAAATAAAAAAATAAAAAAAAAATAAAATTGTACATACATGCTTGAGGAAAAAAGCCAAAGCATATTATGAACATTTCTGTTTTTTAAAGCACTATCTCCCCTGGCATTTATCAAAAATTCTCAAGTGTCATGACTCTGGTTTTTTTTTTTTTTTTTTTTTTTTTAAGGACTGGTGATTAAACCCCAGAGATATTCTATTTCTTTTTTTTAAAATTTCTTCTTTTTTTTTTTTTTGGTGGTACTGGGGTTCCTGGAAGCCCTTCTACCTCTGGGCTACACTCCCAGACCTATTTATACTTTTTATATGGGGACAGGGTCTCCTAAGCCAGCACGGCTGGCTTTGAACCTGCGCGATCCTCCTGTCTCTGCCTCCCAAGTGCAGGGATTACAAGTGTGCGCCACCACGCCCAGTCCAGGGATATTCTACTTCTGGGCTACATCCAGGGCCCTGTTTTATTTATTTTTTAATTTTGAAATAGGGTATCAGTAGGGTGCTGAAGCTCTCACTAAGTTTCTGAGGCTGGCCTCCAACCTGTACTCCTCTTGTCTCAGCCTCCCAAATACTAGGATTACAGGCGTGCATGAACCACCATACCTATCCCATGTGTCATGACCTTAGAAAGAGAGCAGCATGGAAATCTCCCTTGGTCCTCCCCTGTGACTCAGTGAGTCTGAGGTGCAGGCTGAGGGCCACATCTGGAGCTGCAGGTTCTGAATGTACACCCTGGACCTGGAGTCAGAAGACACCTGACTCTGTTGAGCCATGTGCACACTCGGGGAGACTTGGCCTTAGCTGGGTTGGGATTCAAAGGAGACAGGCATGGAAGAGAAAAACTGTTTCGAGAAAGTGGAAGATTGGTGTCGGCTAAACATCTTTGGTTTTGCTTTCATTTCTTGTAGCTATTCCTTAAGATTTTTGCTTTAGATAATGTTGTCAGCCGTTTTCCTGTGTGAAGAATTCCAAAGAAAATTACTGTTTCAGCCCTTCAAAGGTCTGCTTCAGGGGTAAAGATAGGGACTGATTATCAAAGGAATTTCCCTGGCTGGAGTCCTGACAGTTTAAGTTCCTGCGATTGCCTGCTCTTTTACTTGTCTATTTCAGCTCCGACTCCTAGTGATATATACATTAATAGAATTCTCATGGAAGATAAGTTATGGGGATGTCTAAGGGTTTAAAAGGTACTTCTGGATCAATATTTTTGGGGAGCACTGAACACTTAGAGGTGACCTGTTGTTCTAGAGTAAAGGGGTTGAGTTTGGGGGGACTCATTCTGGATGTAATATGAAATCATTAGAGTTTTTTTTTCTTTTGGTGGTACTGGGGTTCCTGGAAGCCCCTCTACCTTCGGGCTACACTCCCAGACCTATTTTTATATTTTTTTATTTGGAAACAGGGTCTCTTAAGCCAGAGCAAGCGGCTGGCTTCGAACCTGCGCGATCCTCCTGTCTCTGCCTCCCAAGCGCGGGGATTACAAGCGCGCACCACCACTCCCGGCAAAGTCATTAGAGATTTTACCCCATGGCTTGAGTTTCCCTTTGAACTGCATGCTAAAAGGTGACTTGTTCCCTCTGTCCTCTGGTATTCATAAAGAACCCAACTTGCTTTATAATTCTGAGGGCTTTTTCTGTCTGCTAGCCTCACAGGGGAAATGTCAAATATTTTGAGTGTAGTTTTCTAAACAGCGAATTAAGCCTGAAAAAACACGTCATGTTCTAGCATCTGGTGAGGGTAGCTATGGCAGGGTGTGTGTGTCTGTGAATTTTTTTCGTTACTGCTCTTGGTTGCTTTTAGGTGACACTAGTTTTAGTGGGGAAGAAAGTAACGTCAAAGCTTTTCGTATCTCAATCATCCAGCAGTATCATTAAAAAAAAAAACTCTGCCCGGTGTCTAATGTTGCTTTAGGGAATCCATGCTACTGGGAGATTATAGGTTGACAGTAAAGATCTTTGTGTGTTTATAAAAATTAGACACATCTAGATTGATTTTTGGCTTGCATTATTCAAGGGTCAGTAATTTACCAAACTTAGAGAAATGGAGTGATTTTTCTACTTAAAATATTAAGTATGAGAACATAACGGAAGCATCGTGTAATGGCACATGCTTATGATCCCAGCACTTGACTGAGACAGGAGGATGGCGAATTTGTAGCCAGCATCAGCAGCTTAGCAAGGCCCTCTGCAACTTGCAAGATTCTGTTTCAAAAATAAATAAATAAATAAAATGAAATGGAGTTTTGGTTAGCTCGGAGGTACAGTGCCTTGGGTTGACTCCCCAGTACCCAGACAAAACAAGACATAATGGCGTCATCCCGCGATTTTTGAGAGATTAACGTTAATGTTTACTTCAAATCATCTGCTTAACAGTTAATCAAAATAGAATTTACATTTTGTTTGGCTTCTTTAAAGTCAGCACATAATTTCTAAAAATAAGCAAATTTCTGATAGGGATTGTGAAATGAAGACTTGGCGCACCTAGCTTGTGCTGCGGTTTTGTTATTTTCCTTCAAGTGTTCCCAGGAATAGAAGGGGACCCATAGAAACCATGTTTACTGCAGAGAGTTCTGGTATTTTCTAATGAGAGAGCAAGTCTGTGTTTTCCAGAGTTGACTCTGGCCTTGAATCTCAGCCCTTCCACTTCCTACTGGTAACCTGGCACCACACAGTTACCCACTTTTGCTGTAAAAGACAGTGACAAGTTGGGCATGGTGACACGCGCCTGTAACCCCAGGACTTGGGAGGCTGAGACAGGAGGGTCGCAAGTTCGAGAGCAGCCTCAACAACTTAGCAAGGCCCTCAGCAACTTAGTGAGACCCTGTTTCAAAATATACATAAATAGCTGGAGTGGTGGCGTACGCTTGTAATCCCCGCGCTTGGGAGGAGGAGACAGGAGGATCACGCAGGTTTGAAGCCAGCCGCGCTGGCTTAAGAGACCCTGTTTCCAAAAATTAAAAAAAAATAGGTCTGCGAGTATAGCCTGGAGGTAGAAGGGCTTCCAGGAACCCCCAATACCACCCCAAAAACCAAAAACCAACCAAACAAAAAACAAACAAAACAAAATATACATAAATAAATAAAATAAAATAGGGCTGATGGTGTAGTTCCTAAGTAGAACACCCCTAGGTTCAATCCTTAGTATTTCATAAACAATAAAAACAAAATAACTGGACATGGTGGTACACGGTTATAATCCCAGTACTTAGGAGGCGGAGACAGGAAGATCCGGGTTAGAGGTCTTCCTTAGCTACTTAGTGAGGCTCTCCACAACTGAGTGAGGCCCTGCTTCAAAATAAAGAATAAAATATAGGGCTGGGGGTATAGCTCAGAGGTAGAATGCCCCTGGGTTCAATCCTTGGTACCCCCAATAAATAAATAAGTAAATAAATAATAAAAGTAGCCAGGCGTGGTGGCACACGCTTGTAATCCCCGCCCTTGGGAGGCGGAGACAGGAGGATCGCGCAGGTTTGAAGCCAGCCAGCCGCGCTGGCTTAAGAGACATTGTTTCCAAAAATAAAAAAAAGTATGCAATAGGTCTGGGAGTGTAGCTCAGAGGTAGAAGGGCTTCCAGGAACCCCAGTACCACCAAAATAATAATAATAATAATAATAATAATAATAATAATAAATAAGTAAAGAAATGATAAAAATAAAAAATTAACAAAAAACAACAAAAAAAAGGACACAAGATGACACAAGTACTGACTTCATCAAGCTCTGGGAATTACATGAGCTCATACATCTAAGCCACTGAGAAGGGTGTTTGGTTTCTAATACCTGATCAACAAGTATTTTCAAGCCATTTACTTGATCAAACATAGACAGGAAAAAAATATAACGGGGCCGTCCCTTCTCAGTTGCCGCGAGGAATAATTACCCCTGAAGGTTCAACAGCGCGTTGACACACAAACGCCAATCTCAGGAGGGGTGGCAGGAGGGGACGGCTGGTTTAGGAACGGCAGTCTAGTGAGAAGACAGGGCAGGTGGACCTGGGATGCGCTGGAGATCAACTGAAGGCAGCCACACCTCCTAAGGATGCTTGTCATTTCATCTGGACTGAGGGTACAGGCCCACTGATAAGAGCATCCAGAGCAGCTGGTCGATGGGGAAGGGTTAGAGAAGTATTGGGGAGATAGCGTGTTTGTGGGGTCACACCCCCTCGCCGCCTCTTCTCGGTGTCCGTGGTCCTCTGGTCAGGAGGCCTCTCTGCCCGCCCCAGTTGGGTATTAGCTATGGGCGAGCATCGGCTGGAGGACGAGATTTGGCAGGCAACAGCTGAGCATCACGGTTCCCTCCCATCCGTAGCCATTCCCAGGTGGGTCCCATTATTGCAGTGAGCAATACGTTGGGTAGCTCGGCCCACACCTTTTGAGGCCAATCAAGAAGCTAAGGGGAACCCACGCATAGCGCTTGGGCCCAATCACTTAGGGCACAGATTACCCCCAGCATGCACAGGCACCTCCGGATCTTCTCGCCTGCCCAACATTACTCTAGCCAGACCTGGACTTCAGTGTTTACCTGTGTGGCTGGCAATCTGGCTGCTGCCGCACAGGTGCAGAGGAGCTCGCTGCTCTCCCGACACAGGCCCAGCTGACGATTAATATGCAGCTACACGAGTATGTGACTCTTAGGTAAGGAAAAAGATAATTAGAATAATTGTGTTGAAATGAATATGTACGTGCTTGTCGGTGGAAATATCTTTACGGGGTGCGTGCGTGTGTGTTTGTGTGCGCACACATGTGCATTTTAAAGTGTGCTTAGCCGTAGCTAATATTTTCCATGGAGCCGGGCGTGGTGGCACACGCTTGTAATCTCAGCATTCGGGAGGCTGAGACCGGAGGATCGCGGTTCGCGGACAGCCTCAGCTACTTAGTGAGGCCCTCTGCAATTTGGTGAGAACTGGTTTCAAAATATAGAATAAAAAATAGGGCAGGGGATGTAGCTCAGAGGTCAAATGCCTCTGGGTTCCATCCCCAGACCTGCAAAAAAGATATATATATATATTCCCCCCCCCCCCATGGGTTATTTGGCTTCTTCTTACAGAAGGAAAATACAAGTTTAGAATCAGGAGGTGGTGTAATTAGAGGATTTTTAAATTATTTTTAATTTTCTTTTATCAAAAGTGTGATTCTACCTGGGAATTGGAAAGTAGCAGCCTTGGTTCTGGGCTTTGTTGGAGTTACACTTATTAGAGAGTAGCCTAATCCTGTCTGCAAAGAGAAGAAATGGAGTTTTATACCCAGATCACGTGGCTCCAGATCATCGCACTAGAGAGGAACTAGAAACTGCCTCTGTTTGATTTCCGCTGCCAGTGATCAGTATTTTCAGATCTGGGACAATGATTACAAAGTGATGTAGGCTTTCAGAAAAATTGAGATTGAAGGGTTTATCCTGAGAATCGGAAATCTCTAAAACTGGAGGAACAAGTTTCCAGCTTGTACCTCGCTCTTGCATTCACAGGTGAAGAGGCCTTTGCTCCAAAAGGTGTCCAGGAGCCAGATGTGGTGGTACACTCCTGTAATCCTAGTACTTGGGAGGCTCAGGCAGGAGGGTTGTAGGTTCAAGGACAGCCTCAGAAACCTAGTAAAACCTATTTCCAAAAATTTGTATATATATAACTAGGATTCGGGTGTAGCTCAGAGGTGGAGTGCCCCTGAGTTCAATTCCTCGTACGCCCCCCACACACCCAAAAATGGCACCTTGGTGGAGATGACCCAGCAAAGTGGCAGGGTGTAGAACTCACAGCAGCTGAATCTGGGTCTAATGGTTTTCAAGTAAATGCACTATATTAAATTTTTTTTGCAGTAATCATTGAAATAAACCGACTCCCACTCTTTTGTGATGCCTATAAATGGATCAGATCTGTACTTCCTGGATTGGAAACTTGGTTCTCCATATTTTAGTCCCTTTTTCTCCATTTCTTTATCTGTACGGTGGGCTTAGTAATGTCACCTAATTGTAGTAAGGACTAAATAAGGTATTTCTTGTAAATTACTTGCAAGAGTGCATGGCTATAATAATGATGATGATAATAATAATACTATACTGTTAGCTATAATAATAATTATTATATTATTAATAATTACATGGTAGTTATTTTATTGTTAATAGCAATAAAATAATGTATTGTGTTTAGACACTTGAGCTAGCTATCCAGTGCATGACAGTAAAAAGGTGGCTGTGTTAGGAGTCGGATTCCTTAATTATCTAGTGAAATCGGGGCCATAAATCATTGAACATCTTGCTTCATTTTTGTGTGAATTATTTGAATTGACTAAGTGCTCTTGGTTGCGGGCTGGGTTACCATCTGGTGTGTTTTGCCTCCGTGGGTCAGACTTGTTCTCCTAGGGAACGGCGAGGTGGAAAAAAATGCCAATAACCCAACTCCAAAATGTATCCTAACTGTCTTGTTCACATTTATAGGACAGTTTTATTGCTGTAGGTAAGACGGATAACTGGGCATTATTCCAACATCTTGGCAGTTTTCCTTTTTCAAGGTACTAATATTAGGATTAGCATGTTGTTTTAAAGCCAGCGCCTTTCTGCACCTTATAATGGCTTGTTCTTGGGGGAGGCTTGGAACGTTCAAATTAGGACTTCCCTGCCAAATATGGAGAAGGACGTCTCTTTTATTTTAATACTTTGATTGGTTTTTAAAGTTGATACTGCGGTTCATTTGGCCAATAGACTAAACAAATTGCAGGGAGCATGGGCGTATGGGGCAGGTGCGGGGCGGGCGTGAACTTTATAGCGCCATCAGTTTAGGTTTTTTTTTTTTTTTTTTTTTTTTTGCGGGTTTGGGGATGGAACCCAGGGGCATTAGACCTCCGAGCTACACCCCCTGTCCTATTTTTTATTCTTTATTTATTTATTTTTTTTGTGGTACTGGGGTTCCTGGAAGCCCTTCTACCTCCGGGCTACACTCCCAGACCTATTTTTACATTTTTATTTGGAAACAGGGTCTCCTAAACCAGCGCGCGTGGCTGGCTTCGAACCTGCGCGATCCTCCTGTCTCTGCCTCCCAAGTGCGGGGATTACAAGCGTGCGCCACCACGCCCGGCTTATTCTTTATTTTGAAACCGGGTCTCACTGAGTTGCAGAGGGCCTCACTAAGTAGCTGAGGCTGTCCGCAAACCGCGATCCTCCAGGTCTCAGCCTCCCGAATGCTGGGATTACAAGCGTGCGCCCCCACACCCGGCTAGTTTAGGGTTTTGAGTGTGCTTCGGTTTGCTTTTGGTATTCAGCTCTCCAACGATTTGCCTCTTCTATTGTTTCAAAATCAAATCCTTGATGGATTAAAGTTACATAGAAAATGAACTTACTTAAAGATGTATAATTGCTCCAAAATATTAAAGAAACACAGTGCTGGCCTTTATCTCTATATTATACTATAACTAAAATGTTTCTCTACTTTGACTCAACTTTTAATAGGATTTTTATGATCCTAAGAGAGCCTGGTGCTATAAGAGTTATTAGTACCTACCCCTCTTCGCAGAGAGAAATAATCATTATTGCTGGGCATGGTGGTTCACGCCTGTAATCTTAGTACTTGGGAGGCTGAGACAGAAGGATTGCAGGGTCAAGGATAGCCTCAGCAATGTGTCAAGACTCTCAGCAACATAGACTCTGTTTTAAAATAAAAAAAGAGTTGAGGGTAGAATGCTCCTGGGTTCTATCCCCAGTACCCCCCCCCCCAAATAATATTTCTGATTGCATCTAACCCTTTTTCTGAAATTCTCTCATGGAATTAAAAAGAATCCTACCTTATTGTTCTTTAAAGGAGTCAATATAAGCTGGGCATGGTGGTGCGTGACTGTAATCCCAATACTTGGGAGGCTGAGACAAGAGGATTGCTGTTTTGAGGCCATCTCAACAATTTAGTGAGACCTTGTTTCAAAATAAAAAAATAAAATAGTGCTGGAGTGTAGCTTGGAGATAGACTGTCTCGGGGTTCTACCTTTAGTATCAATAAGTAAATAAATAAATGAATAAGGTGTCAAGTCAATTGTGATGTAGTTGAAAAAGCGTGTGCTTTGTAGTTAGTCCTGGCACCAGTCTCAGCCATTGTGATCATTAATTTGTAGAATCTTGGGCAAAACTAATAGATTCTTCCCATTCTCAGTAGCCATCTTCATTTGATTCTTATGGTGATTCAAGACATAAGCTTGAAATCGTCCTGGCCCATTCTCCAAAGGTGTGGGTTCTCTCTCTCCCATATGTATATTTCTACCTTTTTGCATAAACTTTATGGGTGAGGAATTGATGGAGTCAAACTTTTGTTCTTGACAGTGACCTTGCTGCATCGAAGGTGATCAATCCATCAGGCCTAGGGCGTCGCCTCTTAGTTAGAAGAGAGGCGTTCACGCAGGCAGTGGGAATCGATTTCAGAAGCAGGTGCACTGTGTTATAACCGGTTGGTTGTTAGGCACGTCTTAAGTCTACGGGGCCTTGCTTACATTACCTGATGGAACTAGGAATGTGCTAGAAATAACAAGAAATCTGCAATTGGACCTGAAAATTGTGCTACTTGAGCTAGTTTCTTTCTAGTTGCTGGTAGGGATGTGAATCAGGATCTCATTCATGGAGGATTGCAGGGACCTCTATCAGAGGTCTGTACACTGCTGTTGTCATATGACCTTGGTCAGGACAGTTGCTTTCTTTGGGCTCAGTCTCCTCATCTATTCTAGAAGGAGAAAAGTTCCTTTTTTCTTAGTGCCTTTTTTCTTAACGTTGTTTTTGAAAATGAATGGCAATTATATGTGGGAATATTTTTATATGTGAGAATATCAGAATTATTTCTGATATTTATGACATTGTACTGGGCAAAAAAATAGACCTACAAAGTATGATACGAATAAACAACTTATTTTATTTCAGTAAGAATGATTTTTATTTTAGAGACATATGCTGTTAAATTCACCTTACGCAAAGATTCTCAAAGTTATACTGCGCTTCTTAGCAAGTCAGGTGGCTCCAATAAAAGGCATTCAGAATGAATAAGGATAAATCAAAGGTAATTAATATCCATTGGTAAGGAGATGGCACATACCAAGTGTCAACAATAGACATTTTGTAGAAATTGAAATGTTACCATGGAATCAAAGAATTCCACTGTAAGGTTGAAAATCTGAAGATCCCTACTTTCAAGCCGTCTGTTGAGATGAAGTTAATATTCATCTTACGTATCCTGCCTGAAACCTCTTAGGCTGTGAAATTTTCCTGTCTATTAAGAATAGCTGTGGAGAAAAGAATTAGTTCATTTCCCAACTTGTCTGTAGCTGGCATGCAAATTCCTTTCTTTAACTGGTATGTAAGTCAGTTCTTCTTTGTAGAGAAGATGAAATGGCACGGAGGTCCTGTTTATACTGCCATTGGATACAGATTTCAAAGTCAGAATTTTGTGTTTCTGCGGTTGTATGTTGTTTGATTTTATAATTCCCACTTCAAAAGGCATCCCCAAAATAGCAACACCACAACAAAAAATTGTGACTTGGGCGTATTAGGTACGTCTCGCGTGTTTATTGAGTTGTTTCAATGTCTGGTTACCAAGGATGACTCAAGTTTCTAATCTAAGCTTTCCCTTACTATGGCGCCTTGTCCTTCAAATGTGATAACTTTTGTAAGAATGCTTACAAGATGGCAGTGGTGAGCAACGGGAAGAGGGCACAGATAAGTTAGAAACCGTTAGCTATCTAAATATGATAACTAAAAGCCATCGACTTGACTTTAGATCTGGTGACATAAGGTATTATAACATCGAACACCTTTTCCCCATAATTGGAAAAAAAAATCCCAAGACACCCCCCAAAATAAGTATCGAGAGAAGAAAAACCGATCACAATTAGTATGTTTATCAAGGTTAGTGTTTCTCATAGGGGACTGCACATTCCTTGGAGAATTGCAGAAGGCAACACGTTCTAACAAATATTCTCTTTTCAAGGTTAAAAACCTGCGAAACCCCGGTTTTGAATCGCTACTAATCTCTCCACATTTCTCTCTTCCCATTTCATTGTTAGTGCTTGTAGGATTGGGGTAGAGCGTGGGTCTTCTGGATGGGGTGGCTCACAGACCACAAAGCCTTTCCCCCCTTCTTTAGAAAAAGAGACACAGCTGAAATCAGCCTTTGCTTTTTCATGATATGGGGATGCGGTGGAATCAAAGCAGACAGGATGAAAGCCCCAAAGCTTCCTGTTTCCAGCTGTTTTCCTCAGCAAAGATTTTTTTCCCCCTCTCTCTCTTCCAAAGATGATGCTTCCTTTCAAGGGGTTTTTAATCTGCAAACCGTTTCCCCAGTTTATTTCACTGCCATAAAATGTGTCCCCTTTAGGTCATATCTGTCTCTTTTAAAACCCAACCTGTCCTTTTCAGCCCTGTTAGTTGCTACTCAAAAGAACAAACGTCATTTATAAAGTCCCTTGAATGGTGTGCAAAGACCAGTAAACCTTTGCTGTTGGAGTTGCATCTTTTTGGTTGCTTGATTTTCGCTTATGAAAATATTTTAGATGTTAAAAAGCCATTAAGAGTGTTATTAATTTGATCATTTAATATTTGTAAACAAAGCAGTAAAAAGTAAAACATATTGTTATGGCCTTAAGGTTTGTTGTGGTTGTTTTGGGCTTTTTCTTGTTGTTTTTGTTTTCCTTCTTTCTGAGCGCAGCATAATGATACACAATTTGCTTAATATAAATGCTTAAAATTAGAATTAAGGCGCTGGCAATGGCTTAAATGAGTATTAAGAGTGGTGTGATTTATTAAGTGATGCTGTTGTATCAAATACAGCCTTTCTAACCCATAGTGCGTCACTTTTTTGCCCCGCTGCAGTTTCCAGTTTTACATTGGTCACTACTGCTTCCTTTGGGGATAACTGAAATACAAGAATGAATTCTCTTAAGCTGGGCGTGGTGGCACAGGCCTGCAATCCCAGTACTTGAAAGGCTGAGACAGGAGGATCTCAGGTTTGTGGCCAGCCTCAGCAATTTAGCGAGACCCTGCTTCCAAATAAACACTAAAACAGAGCTGGTGGTGTCGCCGAGAGGCAGAATGCCCTTGGGTTCCATCCCCAGTACCCCTCCCCAAAATTCTCTTCATCGCTCTTTAGGCAAATTTGTACAAAAACCAAGTAGACCTTTCACCCATTTTTCTGGATCTTCTTAGCTTCTGGATTAATGATAACAAACACACATTGGCTGGTACCTAACTTAATTCAGCAAGCTACGCTTAAAAGAATACCAGTGTAAGTGAAAAAAAATTTCCCCCAATTTTAGCCACATATCTTTCCCCAGATATCCATCCTGCCCACCCTGGGTTGGGGGTGAGGGGCAGGCAGCAAGAGGCTTCTGATGTCGCTCCATTACTTGAACTATTCTTCCCCATAGAATTGTAGCCAGCAGCTTATGTGGAGAACCATCTCATTTTGTTCTCACTTTAAAGCTAACTCTAGCATATGCTTTTGAATTGAAGTTGGGGTCCCAAATGCCGAAACATGTTAAAGGAATTAAACACATAAAGATCCCCCCTGTCTACTCCTGGTGCCCACTCTCTTGAGCGTGGGGGGCTTATAGCACTGACAAACCCGAGCGTGCCTATTTTATCTGTACTGTTTAATAGAGAGCGATGAGGGAAAAAAAATGGCAATTAACATATTCAGACAGAAAATCATCCTGGCTGAATGACTCATTAAATAGTCGTATAAACAGGATGTGCTGAGATGAACTGGTACAAAATTTAGTTTCATTGGTCTTTTCAGCACACCACTGCTCATTATCAGCACTTTAAGAAGCAGACTTGTGGGTGCTTAGAGGACACTTAAATTTCTTTTCTCTTTATTTTTTTCTTAAATACCTCTCCCCTCCTCCACTGCTTTCCCCTGCCGTTCCTGACGCGCTGGCACGCTAACACTGCCCGTCTAAACATGAAGCCTGACTTTGGAAGCCAACCAAGCTGGGGCCAAGAGCTTCCGAAGGGCAGCCAGGCCAGCAGTTCTCAATCCCTGTTGACAGCCAGGTTGGGCTGCAGATTTGCTAGGCGCGGTGCAGCCCATCTGGAATCCTCATCCTTGGGAGGCGGAGACAGAGGCAGGAAGATTGCAGGGTCAGCCTGAGCAACTTCGTGAGACCCTGTCTCAAAATAAAATAAAAATTCTAAAAGGACTCAGGATGTAGCTCAATGTAGAATGGTACACGCGCGCGCGCACACACACACACACACACACACACGAAAAATTTTTTAAAAATGACTTTTTTTTTTCAATACTGGGGATGAAACCTAAGGGCATTCTACCTCTGAGCGACACCCCCAGCCCTATTTATTAGTCATTTTGAAACAGGGTCTCACTGAGTTGTAAAGGGCCTCACTAGGTAGCTGAGACTGTCTGGGAACCATGATTCTCTTGTCTCAGCCTCCCAAATGCTGGAATTACAAGCGTGCACCACTACGCCTGGCTAAAATAGACACTATTGAACCTCATTTCCTAAGATTTCTTTTTTTGGTGTGTGTGTGTGTGGTACTGAGGATGAAACCCAGGGGCATTCTACCCTCGAGCTACACCCCTAGCCCTATTTTGTATCCTTTACTTTGAAAAGGTCTTACTGAGTTGCAAAGGGCCTCACTAAATAGCCGAGGCTGTCTGGGAACCTGGATCTTCCTGTCTCGGCCTCACAAATGCTGGGATTACAAGTGTGCACCGCCACAGCCGGCTCGTTTTCTGAGATTTTTGATTCAGCGCGTCTGGATTGGAGTGGGGCCTGGGAGCCTGTATTTTAATAAAAAGTCCCGATTGGATTAGGGCAGGCAGCCAGGCTATCACAACACACTGATTTGTGTTCCGGCATGGCCAAACTCCGATTCTGCAGGTCCATGATAGATAGCCATTTGGCCTCTGTCTCAGTGGTTTGCAGTTCTGACTGCATATAGAATCACTTGGGGAAAAATACTGACGCTTGACCCCATCCCCAATTAAATTGGGGAATTTACAAACCTCCCTAGGTGTTTCTGATGTACAATCAAGTTTCAGTAGTGCTGTTCTACTTGGACAGATGGAGGGAGGGGTAGCTGCAAAAGTCTTTTCTGGGTTTTGCAAAGCGCTTTACCCCGTGTGGAAACTCCTGTGTCTCCATCTCTTTCTAAACACACATGCAGTTTAAGGCAAGATTGTAACTGCTTCTACGGAGGCTTCCAGCATTTATCGGTACCTTGTTCTCAGGAGGGAATACAATTCCTGTTTCTTCCTGCTTGAGTACCCCATCTGTGATGTGCAGATGTGTTGATGTAGCGTTAGCACCCACAAAGGCTAAGTAATAAGGAGGAAGAGCATTTTATCCAAGGAAAAAGTATCCATCTTTTGAGTCTCTCGACGCCCCATGAAACATTCGGAGTAAGGAGTTTGTGCTCTAGCAAGCCGTGACAGTAAGTTGGAGCTTTTCCTTACGCTAACAGTTGTATTTTGTGTGGACTTTGCTGGAAAAGGGTCTGAGATCAGCCCCTCTTTGAAGACCTAAAACGCCAACCAACCAACCTTTTCCATTTTAAGGGAAGGAGAAAAAATTAACCTGGATTAACCTATGAGGACTGTAGGACCCAGCCGCCCACAGGGTTTTAAGCATTCCCTGGCTTACAAATGAAGGAGTGTTTACAAACGAAAGGGCAAATGTCTTTCCTTCCTAATATTCTTTCCCAAGGAGAAGGGCGTCCTTTGTAGGAAAGAGTCCTTTTCCCTCCTACATTTATCTTTCCACATGCTAAAACTTCTTTGGGTGTGTGTGGTACTGGAGACCCAGGGGCATTCTTCCTCTGAGCAGCACCCCCGCCATTTTCATGTTTTTGTTTGTAACAGGGTCTGACTTGCTGAGAGTCTGTCCACACTGGTCAGGCTGGCCAGGAACCTGCGATCTGCCTGTCCCAGCCTCCCAAGTTCTGGGAATATAGGTGTGCGCCACCACACCCAGCTTAAATCTTCTTGAAGTTACTGAGGAAAGGTACTCTTTCAGCACCAAGGAGGTTTAGTAGATGCCACAAATGGGCAGGAAACTGAGCTCTTGTGAAGTCCAGCTGCCAGGTCCTTGCATCTGACAGAGAAGAAAAGCCAGGAGACACTTCTCTTCATCAGAGAGGAGGATATCAGAAGGGGGTTGATTTCATTTACTCACCCTACCACGTGACAGAGTCCTGTGGTAGACCCCAGACACCCACGGCTGGCTTAGTGCCCACGAGGACTTGTAAGGAGGTCGAGGTCGCCAGAAGTTCCTTTAGAAGCCAAGCTAGGTCATGGTAGCAGTAGATGTCTGTCTACACTTGTATGGCAGGAGCCCTGGGCTGCCAACTAAGAGGGTAATATTGCTTTTTAGAGTGCATGCTTTCAATCTGAGGGCCGAGGAACTGAGTTTCAAGGTCATGCAAGGGGGTGCTTTGTACTAGCTGAACCTAGAGCATGAGGTACTTCCTTTACAACTGGGCATGAGACAGGACGGTTGTAGGTTTGAGGCCAACCTCAGCAAGAGGACTGGAGGTATAGCTCAGGGGTAAAATAGCAGATGCTCTTTGGTGGCGCATGCTTGTAATCCCAGCATTTGGGAGGCTGAGACAGGAGGCTCGCGGTTTGAAGACAGCCTCAGCTGCTTAGTGAGGCTCTTTGTAACTCAGTGAGACCTTGCTTCAAAATAAAGAATAAAAATATAGGGCTGGGGGTGTAGCTCAAAGGAAGAATGCCCCTGGGTTCCATCCCTAGTACCTCAAACAACAACAACAACAAAAAAGTAAAAAAGAATAAAATAGCAGATGCTCTTGGGTCCAGTCCCCAGCAACCAACCAGACAAACAAAAACCCCCAATTCAATAGAATTGCCCCTTACCAAGTGCCATACTTGGTTCATTCAGGGTGTAATCTTGTTTGGGAAGAAAAACAGCAGGGAAAGCCATTAGTATCGTGGGCCTTTACTTTTTATCCTTTACATAATATGGTTGGTAAAGAACCTCCTCGCAGAAGCATCTTGGTGTAGACGCCCAGAAACGGAGCTACTTGTGTGACTGACGAGCCGGCGGTGCCCAAGGCCTCGCGTGCCACCCGGTAGAGGATAATCGTCCTATTATTTTTCGTCAGTAGGTATAACAAGTGGGTAGTGCTTTGTGTATTCCACTGTGATGAATTAATTTTGTGTTCATTGTAGTAGCACTGATCATAATGAATTAATTTGGTATTCATGGAGTTGTCAGAGTTTTTTTTTTTCTTTTTCCTTTTCTCCTTCAGTTTCATGTAACTTTAGTTAATGGTACTTGAGATACACAGCGCATCTGATCCTGCTCTTCCATTCACTTCTCGTTAATTTCCCCCTGTGGACATTATTATTTTTTTTTAAAGAATATCTAACTCGATGTTAAAATAATTAGTGTTTTAATAATGGCTTTATATGAACTTGAATTTTTCTCTCTGCTTTCTACAGACTGAGGGAAATGAATGTCAGTTGTTATAATGTCTAACTGCCGGGCGGTCAGAGGAGACGGTTCATGCATAACTGGGAATATTTTTGTTTGATTTTTCAAAGATTTAAGCCAAATGTTTATAATTTGTAGCTTTACCGAAGACAAATATTGCATTCCCTTATGCAAATCGGAATAATGAAAACGGCATGCTGCGTGTAATAGTTTGGTCTTTTTATTTAATTTCTTCCCTCTTCTTTCGCTCACAGACAAGATTGATAAATGTATGTGCATATATTATTTATCTGTTCATGTAAGGACATGTAATTGGCTATTAGATATGGTAATTGCATAAATATATCTTATTCAAACTCATTTCCTTTTCTGTTTATAAAATAAATGTTTTCGTCAAATTGGAATAGATACCGAAAATAGAAGCGTCTAATTTAGGATGGAGGAACCAGGTACCCAAATGAAAATCAAATGAAATCCTGGGAAACTTCCTACAAACTTTGAGCTTTTGCCTATATGCGTCTTCTTAATTTGTTCATCATGTTTGCTAATTATTGAAGATATTTATAAGAGAACAAGGGTTGCCTTCATCACTAACCCACCTGGCTTGGCTCATTTGCTCCCCCTGGGAATATTTGGTGACTCCTTAGAAAAGAGAAGACTTTTTTTTTTCCTTAGGCGTATCAAGATGTCGTTTGGGAGGTCTTTCTTCGAATTTAAACTTGGAAATGGCATCATCTTCCACTTACTTATTCCCTGGTGGCTGTAAACTTTTTTTTATTATCATTTCATGACTCCTGTTCAGTTTGATTCCAGGCATCGGCTGTCCTCCGGTCTGGACGACTGTGTTTCAGCAGTTGGCGGATCCTGTGTATATTTTACTATTTAGACTATATTAAGAGGTTGGGACGCTGTTGGGAATGGCAAGGACCATTTAACTGGGTCGCTATCGCTTTCATTATTTTTGTTATTATTGCAACAGATTGTACAGTATGATGCTAACCAAGATTTATAGCTTCATGAAGCAGGAGGAAATGTTGGGACGGGGGGAGAAAAGTCATGTAAAAAGAAATGTCTATAGTAATAAAAGGAAACCAAAACTACAAAAAAAGCTGTAAGAGAATTGTTTGTAGTACAAATATTTTTATTAACGTTTGCCACGGCGTAAAGATCTCGCGAGTCATTGTTTACGCATTTCTGGTATTCAGATGTGTTGGGGCCTATACGTGCACGATCGTTTTGGGAAGGAGAGCCCTTCTCTTTTGTTGTTTCTGTTTAACTGGAACGCCCAGCTGTTGAATATGCAGTAAACAGAATTTATGGAGGGCAGAATTATGAGTATCTGAGAAAGTTCAATTACTTTTATAATTTAGATAAGCTTCATAATTTATTGTTACACACTGTACTTTGGCACAATTTGTAACAATTATGAAGCACTTGAATTTAAGTTCTTTACTTGGCAGCTATAAACAGAGTTAGCTGTATGAAAACTTTGCACATTGACTTTCCTAAGTCCTTAGCAGCTTATGCTAGGGTGGCTCGGTTCCTCTCGTTTCCACTTAGCGCACCTCTGGGTTTTATTTCTCCGGAAAACATGCATTGCAATACAGCGGGCGTGTGGGCATCAGTGATGAAGAAAGAGAGAACATGAAAGTTTTGTCTATGCCTGTACTAGGTAAAGGGGAGCAGGGGAAATGCAAGAAACTCCTACAGACGACTCGTGTTTCAATTAAGAAGGATAGAGGCAGCGGGTGGGGTGTGTTGGTGCACATTTGTAATCCTGGCACTTGGAGGACGGGAAAGGAGGATCACAGGTTCGAGGTCAGCCTCAGAAACTTAGAGAGGCCTTCTGCAACTTAGTGAGACCCTGTTTCAAAATGATAATGATGATGATGATGATGATGATGACCCTGTTTCAAAATGATGATGATGATAATAATAATAATAATAATAATAATAATAATAATAAAACAGGGTAGCAATGTAGCTCAGAGAAAGGACGCCACTGGCTCAATCCCCAGCTCCTCTCCTCCCCAAAAAAGAAAAAGGTTTAAACCCTCACTTCCATAAAAACGATGGATCCTGAGTTATTCGTACTCTTCATAAACTTGACAATCTTATTTGTTGATTTTTAAATTTAAAATAAACTGATGTTTAAAAACTGATACATAAAACAAAAATTGTGCATATCATTGGGGGTACTGTGTGATGTTTCAATATATATATATATATATATTAAAGCAGACATATTTCTTTTCATAATTAAAGAGTTGAAATTTGGTACTTCTTTGGAGTCCTGGTTACATTGCAGTTGCAGAATACACTGGTATCCAGTAAACAATTCTATGGCATTTCTATTATCTACAAAATTAACCTTGTTTGCTATCTACTTTGGTCCTGACTTTTCAATTTATGTTTTTTTTTTAATTTTTTTCTCCTATGTTGATACTGAAAATAACGACTGCAAGTTTGAAATCTCCAGCAGCTAATTTTGGTTGATCTCAAAAATATTTGGCCCTCAACACATGTTTATATGTGGCCCAGGGATTTTTACATTCACATTTGCCTTTTAATAACTTGATTGTACAACAGAATCAGCTCTTATAAACATTAGACTTGCTCAACGTCTGTCATAATTAAGTGACCATAATAGCTTTGTGTAACTCTTTGAACTTTCCAAAGCGTTGTCTCATCAATTTTTTTTTTTTTTTTTAAGGACAAGATTTAAAAATTAAATTATTTTCCAGTTGGAGGTAGAAATAAGTGTCTGGCGATTCAATTTAGAAACTGAGATGCTTCAGATATCTCCTTGCCTTCTTCTCCATCATCATCCTTGGGAGCCTGGCCAGTTTGACCTACCTGGTTCTGGTTTTAGACTCCCTGGTGTTAGTGTAGGTTTTTAGTAACTCACTTGGTGCCAGACACGGAGACAACTAATTCTTTGGCTTGTGTGAGTCAACAGTCTCAATCAAACAGGTTTTGAATTAAAATAATAAAGCCAGTAGCTGTAGCCCTGCGGTAGAGCCCTTGATGATTAAAGGAGACCTAAGAGTGCATTTATTTTCTTTTAAAAAGAAATGTAAGGACTACTACTTCTTTGAGCTGTGCTGCTTTGTGCAGATTTTTTTTTTTTTTTTAAAGAAAGACTTCATTATCCATTTCAGATCTTTGGAGACGTTGCAATAAGATACTCTTTTCTCTTAGTATTGGATTGAAAGGATCAAAGTTAATAACTTTAACTGAGGAACTTTAAAGTAAAAAAAAAATAGTGTATTGTCTTCTTTCTTTTTACAACTTATGTTCCTGTAAGGGTACGGTGTTCCTGATTGAATGTGGGCCTACTGGTTAGGACCACATTAATAGAATAATAATTCCCTTGTCTAGCAGGCTCTGGGATGCTTTAATGTTGCAGGTGAATGTGTTCTACTGTGCAAATAAACGTAGTTCTCTTAGTCAGGTTCCTGATGACTTGCATCCTTAAGCCCCTTTGTTCAGAGTATTATTGTCCTTTATCCTGAAAAATGTCTGCGATTGTAGTGCCCTAATACTATAAATCAATGGGGACTGAATTCGGTGCCTGCTAAGTAGTGTGAGGCAACCCTTTAAATGCAAATGCGTCAGGGCTAGTTTTAATGTAATTTTAATAAGGCTGAAACCATTTTGAAGTAGACTTAAATCATAATACTAATCTCCAAAGACTCTCTATTTAGCTGAGAAGTCTCTTTTTTCTTACTGGCCACTTTCCCTCTATGTACACCCAAACCACCTTTTATCTGATGTCATAATTTTCTTTCCTGACATCCCCCTTCCCAATAGATTATATGTATACCATGTGGTTGCTTTGTTAGTGACAGAAGAACCAGTATGGGTTCAAACTGTTTCACTTCTTTTTCTTCCTGGGTGTACATTTCTGGCACGTGCGTGCGTGTGTGTGTGTGTGTGTGTGTGTGTGTGTGTGTGTGTACTTTGCACATATATATTTCTATAAATTTTCAAATAAAGTGCTATGTTTTGGCCAGAGAGCTAAAAATCCAGCTGTTGATGCCGATGTAGAGACGCTATTGAAGAATATAAACCAGACACAGTGGCGCACACCTGTAATGCCAGTAGTTGGGAGGCCAAGACAGGAGGATTGAAGATTCGATGCCAGCTTCAGCAACATAGTGAGAGCCTCAACAGTTTAGTGAGATCTCGTTTTTAAATAAAACATAGAAAGGTCTGGGTTGGACCTTGGTGGTAGAATGCCCCTGAGTTTAATTACCACTACCAAAAAAAAAAAAAAAAAAAAGAGTATTTGGGGTTGAGGATGCAGCTTAGTGGTAGAGCAGTTATATAGCATGAACAAAGCTCTGATTTTGATCCCAACATTGCTAAATATGTAGAATAAAGTATGTAATATTTGAATAGAAAAATGAGGGCAAAGTCTTCATTTATTGCTCATACTTCCACTTATAGGAAGTATATTTTGCTGTTTATATTTGGGTTGATGGGACAGATGCAGGAGCATTAACTCTGGAAAATAAAATTGGGTTAAGTACTAGCTTTAAAAAACCACAGAAACTGAAGGCGACATGACCTTATCTGCAGAGAGGAAAAGAAGTTTTGGACTTTGGATTTTTAGTTTAGTTAATGTACTGATAATATACATTAAGTGATTTATAAACCAATTTCCCACCACCTTTTTCTTTGTCCAAGAATTGCATTTAACTGAAGTCATGTACAAAATATTTCATTTTCTATATTTCTTATAATCCCTCAAATAGTAACTTAAAGTTTCCCCTTTACCATTAAGCTTTCTGAAGGGAAAATGTAGACAAGCATTTTAAAATCCTTATTTCAAGACAGGATAAGACAAATTTTATTTAATCTTATTTATTTAAAAACTATAAGCCGGGCGTGGTGGCTCACGCTTGTAATCCCAGCATTTGGGAGGCTGAGACAAAAGGATCCTGGTTCACAGACAGCCTCAGCTACTTAGTGAACCTCTGCAACTCCATGGATCCTGTTTCAAAATAAAGAATAAAAAAGTAGGGCTGGGGGTGTAGCTTGGAAGTGGAATGCCCCTGGGTTCCATCCCCAGTACCACACACACACACACACACACACACACACACACCACCAAACAATAAAATAACCCAAAGGAATGATATAATTTGTAATGATTTTTAAATTGCTTTGACCAAAGAATTCCTTTTTCATAAAATACCTCCTATGTGAAACATTTTTTTGTTAGATCAAAAGTATTATTTTTGTGTGTGTGCTACTGGGGATGAAACCCAGGGGCATTCTACCTCCAAGCTACACTCTCAGCCCTTTTTAAACATTTTTTATTTTGAAAAAGGTTCTCTGTAAGTTGCAGAAAGGGCCTCACTAAATAGCTGAGACTGACCATGAATCCCAGATACTCCTGTCTCAGCCTCCCAAGTAACTGGGATTACAAACATGTGCCACCACGTCCCACTCCAAAAGTATTTTTTAAAGCCTTTCAAGTCATTGTTGGTATTTAGTTTTTTGTATTTTAAGACATTAGTCACTAATCATTTAACTTTTGTTTAGGACAGTTCTACTCCAGCTAGCAGAATTCTCCTAAAATACCACTTGTAATGCGTAAACAGATTATGAAGTCACATATATTTTAATGCGGAATGGTAAATGTATCACCATGGTTGATGTTGGCAGGTCTGTCAAGGGAGATGTGTGTTGACTTCCATTCCTGGCTTCTTTTCTGTTTCCTGAGAGAGAAATGTATTTTTCTTCAATTTGAGTCTTTTTTTTTTTTCCCTTCCCCTGTGGTCATTGTGGTCACAGTGGTGCCCAGCACGCAGGGCAAGGCTTTGACAAGGTGTGTGACTTTGGGCTCCAGACAGGAAATGGAAAAGAGATAGCAGGGTGAGCTGGATATAAGGCAGCTGGAGTATACTTGCTGGAATCGCCCACAGACCCCAGAATCCTGAGCAGGGCATCCAGCCCTTTTAAAATTTTTTGTTTTGAACAGGGTCTTGCTACATTGCTGAGGCTGTCCTCCAACCTCTAATCATCATGTCTCAGCCTCCCAAATAATGGGATTGAAGGCATGCACTACCACACCCAGCTCTATCCTTGTTTTAATTTGTATCTGTGTTTTGTTTTGTTTTTATATCAGATTTGCTTAATTTACAAATAGTTGGAAGTATGCTAGGTTTTCTGTAGCTCTAAACAAGAACTTTTTTGGTGTGTGTGTTTGGTACCGGGGATGAAACCCAAGGGCATTGTAATACCTCTGAGCTGTACCTCCAGCCCTATTTTATTATTTTATTTTGAAACAGGGCCTCACTAAGTTGCTGAGATTGGAAACTGTGTTCTTCCTGTCTCAGCCTAACTATTGAGGTTTCAAGCCTGTGCCACCACACCTGGCTTGAACCACAACATTTTAAAGATTGCATATAATATTTGCTTAGACTATCAGTTAAAATAAGATTTTTAGAAGCTTTATAAGTAAAAAAGTTTAACCTCACAACTTTTCTCCTTCCTCCAACTGCAAAACTACTGCTACTCTTTTACTGTGTGTGTGTGTGTGTGTGTGTGTGTGTGTGTGTGTGTGTTTGTGTGTGTGTTTTGCTGGGAATTGAACCCAAGGGCACTCTACCTCTGAGCTATACCTGCAGTCTGATTTTTATTCTTTATTTTTGAAACAGTATCTCACTAAGTTGCAGAGAGCCTCACTAAGTAGCTGAGCTTGGCTACTAACCTGCAATCCTCCTGTTTCAGCCTTCCTGGCTGGGATCAAAATTGTGTGCTACCACTCCAGGTTTATTGCTACTGTTTTTAAGAGATTCTTTATTGCTTAAATTATACTTCCATGCCGGGCGTGGTGGCCCATGCATGTAATCCCCGTGCTTGGGAGGCGGAGACAGGAGGATCGAGCAGGTTCGAAGCCAGCCTCGCTGGCTTAAGAGACCCTGTTTCCAAATAAAAATATAAAAAATAGGTATCTGGGAGTGTAGCCTGAAGGTAGAAGGGTTTCCAGGAATACACACACACACACACACACACACACACACACACACACACACATATCCTTTAAAGTCTAAAAAACAGCTGGGCATGGTGCACACTTGTAATCCCAGCATTTGGGAGGCTGAGACAGGAGGATCGTGGCTCAAGGACAGCCTCAGCTACTTAGTGAGGCCCTTTGCACCTCAGAGAGACCTTGTTTCAAAATAAAGAATAAAAAAATAGAGCTTGGGGTGTAGCTCGGAGCTGGAATGCCCCTGGGTTCAATCCCCAGTACCCTACCCCCCAAAAAAAAGGTCTAAAAAACACTGAAGAATCATGCATACCAGTGGTTAGATTGCAGAGGATGAAAAGTAACCTCAAACAGTGCAGGTATTAGATAGAACTACTCTCAAGCACACAGAGCTCCTAGGATCAATCCGTTAAGTGCAGTCCGAGACATTGGATATGTCTGTTCTTACTTGCACTCTGGTTTCTGTTTCTGTGATGATTATTGGATGTGATGCCACCCGACGTCCTGTTCCTTTCTCAGATTCTGTGAAGCTGGGACTGAGATTAACTTAGGTCCGAGACTGACATGAAGGGGGCTGGTCCCTCGATGCTCTCGGTGCTGAGATGTTATTGATTTCTCAGATATGATACCACTACACAGACTTAACAGTTTTCACCAATTGAAACAAGTGTTTAGCCAACTCTGGGCGTAGGAAACCACTTCGCAGGTCGAATTTCCATGATTCCCAAATTCAGAAAAGCATCCCGTAGGTGAAACGCGCGGCCCTTGACCACACATGCTCATTTTCTCTGTTGACGGCTTTGTCGTTCTGTTTATTTAAAGTGGCTTGGCATGCGAGGGGCTTTAGCTCTGAGACTTTAAAGTCCGTCTGCAAAGACTGGAATGTGTCGGAGAAACCTAGGAACAGATTCCTCCAAGGAGCTATGAAGCTCTGTGAACGTTTTTTAACATCAAGGTGTCAGCGGAGCCCATTAAACCATTAGGTAATATGGAGCGAGAGCCTGATTAGATTACAAAGCTTTCTGTACGTGAGCACGGGGTGCGAAAACATGGTACTTGATCTTCAGCACTGTGCCACGAAGACTCAATTAGAGGACTGGTATGAGCCCAGATTTGGGGACAGAAAGGGCAACTGGATTTTGAAGGAAAGATGGTAAGGAAACACCTGCATAAAATCTGCTTTTCTGTGTAACAGACTGGGTAATTGCATATGCAGATGGATAGTTAGGGATATAATTACTTGATTTGTGAACACAAATGCCCTTTCGATGGTGTGAGTGTTGAATTTTGCGGTTACAGGTGCGTGCGGATTGCTGTGTGCGTATCCTTTGCACCCCTGCTTAAATATTTGGCCCGGAGTCTTATCTTCCTTTCACGCTGAATGGAACCAACTCTCCCCCGCTGATGGTCTGGGGAGAATTGTTATTGCTCTTAAGGCCTCTCCAACTTTTTCTCATAAATAATATCCTTAATTTGAAACCCTAACTAAAAGAAGGACCGGGCGGAGGCGTGTGGTGTAAGGGCTTGGGAATTATGCGCAGTAATTCATTTCTTAAAGCTGCTGGATATAACTCATTAGTTTTCATTGTTTTCTCAAAATAAGGAAAACTATTAACCAACACTACAGACTAATAGCCTGGAATTTTTCCCCCCATAATCAACCGACGTTTAATAGAAAATCGTCTTCTGAAAGACTTCTTTTTTTCTCTCTCTGCTTTTTCTTAAACCTCTCTGTTAATGCTGTTGAGATATCTTCTCTAACGCCTCGCAACGAAATAGCTTGCTCAGTCATTCTCTTTCTCTTTCAACATTTCAACACTGCATTGAAGGTGTTCGGAGAAACGCTTGTACAGTCCGAGTGGGCTGCTTCAGCAGGGCGTGGTGGCACACGCTCGTCAGCCCAGTACTCGCGAGACAGAGGCAGGGGGATCACGGGTTCAAGTTCAGCCTTAGCAACTGATCCAGACTCTCTGCAGCTTCGTGAGACCCTGTTTCCAAATAAGAAATGAAATAAAATAGGGCTGGGGGTGTAGCTCAGAAGTAGAATGCCCATAGTTCCATCCTCAGTGTGCACATGCGTGTGTGTGTGCATGTGCGTGCATACACACACACACACACACACACACACATACACACATACCTAGTAAATAAAGAGATGGGGCGGCTTCTTCTCCTTCTCCTTCTCCTTCTCCTTCTCCTTCTCCTTCTCCTTCTCCTTCTTCTTCTTCTTTGTGGTACTGCGGGTGGAACCCACAGGCTTCTTATCTCCGGGCTTGGAAACAGGGTCTCCCTAAGTTGCCGAGAGCCTCACTCAGTAGCTGAGGCTGGTTTCGAACCTGCGCGATCCTCCTGTCTCAGCCTCCCAAGCGCAGGGATTACAAGCGTGCGCCACCACTCTTGGCTTCTAATTGAAGAATCTGTGACATACTTCAATGGGCAGAAGAGTTCTGTGCCTTTAATGAGGTGACAAACTAGAACTACCCAGAAAAATCAGCCACAGTTTAGATTTGGTTTATTTTTAGTTTTTTTTATGCCAGTCTAAAATCACATGGTGTCAAATTATTTTTATTGAAGAGTCAGCAGATATAAATAATGATACTTCTGCCGGGCGTGGTGGCGCACGCTTGTAATCCCAGCATCTGGGAGGCTGAGACCAGAGGATCGCGGTTCATGGCCAGCCGCAGCTATTCAGTGAGGCCCTCCGCAACTTAGTGAGATCCTGTTTCAAAATAAAGAATAAAAAAATAGGGTAGGGGGTATAGCTTGGAGGTCGAATGCCCCTGGGTTCCATCCCTAGACACCCCCAACACACACACACACACACACACACACACACACAAAGATACTTCTAAAGAACTTGCATGTAAGCCAGGCCTGGTGGTATACACTTGTAATCCCAGTTTTGGGGAGGCTAAGCCAGAATGATCAGAGGCTAAGGATGGCCTTAGCAACTTAGCAAGACCGTCAGTCACAACAACAAAGGAAGAAACCCCCTGGGTTCAATCTCCAGTTCTGCAATCTGCCTGCATAAGCCAGCAAACAACAACCACAAAGAGAAAAAAAATCTTGCACATACTATTTACTTCTATGTATAATACCCTATTAAGAAGATATCAATAATTTCACTGACTCTTGAAACAATATATATTATTATTCCTTTATTGCAGATAAGCAAACCGAGGGACAGGGTTAAATATCTTAGCTCTGCCAAATAATAAGTAGAAAGACTTGGAGTTCAATATTTGTTGCTTTATTGGAGTCAACTGTGTAAAAATAAACAAATATATGAATAAATAAGTAAACTTGAGTCTCAGAGGAGCTTGCCAACAAGAGGTAAAATTGCCACGGAAATCCCAAAATCGATAGGAAGACTTCACACAAGGCTTCTAAATATAAATATTTTAATTTCTCGATATTTCTTTGGGCTTGTTGTTCTTCCAAGGCACATTCTTTCTTTCTTTTTTTTTTTTCTCCGTGTTCTTTAATGCCTTTTGACTGGAAAATGCGGGAATTAAATTTCACCCCCAGAAAGGATTGAAACCATTCTTTCTGGTTCTTCACGTGTGATTAAAAAAATCCACGTAGGTATTGGCACCGCGTGCGGAGAAGGAGCCCGCGCAGGGAGCTCGGAGCCTGTTCGGAACCACCTGCTCTGAATGCGGTCTGATTGGATCAGGTGACGGCTGCTTTTCAGCCTCCAGTGGGGACCGGGATGGGGAGGGGAAAGTGTTTTGTGTGGCTATTTCCCATGTGCTGAGGCCTCCGCAGTTTCAGGTAGAAGAACAGGCACTCATCATTCAGTCTTGCTAAATCCCGGTGGGGAGATTTCCCCCCTCCCCCAGATCTGTTTAAAAATTAAGTCCTCTTGTGTGGTGTATTCATCTAGCCTTAGAATGTGCAAAACGGCAAATTATTTCCCCTCACCAAAGGCTCTTCTTTTTTAAAAACAAAAAACAAAACTTAAGCTCTTTTGTGGTGGCCCCTGCTCTCTTAGGCTCTGCTATTGAGATGTGAATCATTAATATCTGTAGGTTCTACGGAGTCCTTGGTACCCCGTGGATCTACTTTTCTTCTCTTGGGGCAATGGTGGACATCTGCACTGATAGTCTGTGAGGCCTGGAGGTCCTGAGCCTTCTCAGTTCTCTTTGACGGCAGCTCGTGGGCATCTGTAGACAAGGTGTCTCTCAAATTGCGTGAAGGAATGATTACAGGGCCTTTCTTGCAATCAGAAGGTATGGAAAGTGGTCAAGGGAGACTAAGCGGTGCCATGAAAATTTAGGATTTTGAGTCCCATCTAGCAGATTCCAATTCAGTACATCAGGGAGACACCAGAAATATGTTCTGCGTGTGTGAGGAGGTGGAGTGTGGGGGGGAAGTCCTGGGGATTGAATCCAGGAACCCGGCCGTATTATATTTTATTTATTTATTTTTGCAGTACTGGGGATTGAACCAGGGGCAGTCTTCCTCCAAGCTACACCCCCAGCCCTATTTCTTATTCTGTATTTTGAAACCGGATCTCACTGAGTTGCAAAGACTAAGGCTGTCCACTAACCATGATCCTCCTGTCTCAGCCTCCCAAATGCTGGGATTACAAGTGTGTGCCACCACGCCTGGCTGGTTATTTTTTATTTATTTATTTTTTTAATTTTATTTTGATACAAGTTCTCACTTAGTGACGGGCCTGGCCGAGTTGCTGAGGATGGCCTTAAAGCTGCGATCCTTTTATCTCAGCCTCCCAAGTCCTGGAATCACTGGCGTGCATCGCCACCACCCCACCCAGCTGAAATAATGTGTGTATTTTTAAACAGTGCTCCAGATCCGAGGGTCAGTTGGAATTAAGTAAGACATAGCTTTAATGGACAGAGCAGTATTTCTCAAAGTGCTACACCCTACACCCTAATATGCTGGTTGTTGTTCTAGTTGCAGATTCCGAGGCTCCACTAGACGTGGTCACCCGGGGTCCAGCAACTGTAATGTGCTGTCTGGACCCTTGGGATTCAAAATTTTGAGAACCACCACCATCGCAGAGGTTCTGTGTAACAGGAAAGGGGCTGAGTGATGTGTCCATGTCTGCCTCTGCCATCTTGTACTCCACTAAGATGCATGACTACAGTGCACCAATAAAAAGACAGAAGAAGGAAATTTTAAAAAGGAAAAGAAACAAAAGAGGAAGCCATGCTTCTGCTGTCTCTACAGATACACAGAGCACTCCAAACGGGCTGGGCGGGGCAGGTGTGTGTGGAAAGCCTGCTTTGTTAAGATTCTTTTCTTCCTTTGACTTCTCTTGTTTACTATAGCTACTTTTAAAATTAAAAGTAAAGATAAAAAAGAACAGGACCTGCCATGGCCGTGGGGGCTTCCCTGCTTTTACTTGGTGGTGGCCGGGCACCATTTGCCTGCCTGGTGCTTTCATGGGAGGACAGAGAGTCTAACCTTCCCAAACCCTGGAATCGCTAGGCTCAGGGTATGGGCCGGCCGGCAGGACAGAGCCGGGTTTAGGTTGAGTGAGAGTGTACTTTTGTCTTGGCAAGCACCTTTTAATTCTCCTCCTAGCCCACTTTTGCCCAGGTTGGCATTTTTCTGGCCAATATCCCTTTTTGGCTTCTCCATCTGTAATTCTTAATCTATTCTGATTTTTAAAAAAGAAAAGCATAATAAAGAATTTTAAAAATCTGTTTCACTCTTGTTGGTTCAAACATCCTGCATTACAAGGACCATGGAGTGTTTTTTCAGAATTTATACAGTCATTTCTTCCCTCTTTCCCCCGTGCCTGAATTTTTGAGACATGCTTGGTATATGGACAGGAAAAGAGAGATTCTATGTGTGTTACATTTAAAAGGAAAACCCTGTTTGTTTTGTATATTAGACTCTAGCCAATGAAAATCCAGGGAGTAAGGACTTTTGCAACCACAACTGAATATAGAACTTCGTGTTTTTTTTTTTTTGTTTTGAGTATAAATATTGAGAATAGTTTTGTTTGTTTATGCCAGTGCAGTTTTACAGCAAATCCTTTCAAATGGGGTGCAAAGCCATCCGTGGATATTTGTAAAGGCTTTGCAAAATCATACATAAAGTAAATTGTCCATTTGATTTGAACAAGTTTTGCAATTATTTGTGGCTTTAACAGGGGCTTTTGAAGGGCACTGTATATATCTACCAGCTGGTTCTACTTTTTTTTTTTTAATAAAGAAAATCGAGAGCTTTGTATACAATCCATTGGGAGAGCCAGTAGTAAACTGTATGTCAGGTAGTCAAGTTCAGCCATTTTAAATCTTTTTTTTAATTTTTAAAGGAACATAAATTGTGAATTTCATAGATATTTTTTGTTTCAAACCAAGTTTTTATCCTATCCGTGTCTATATTTTTATAGATCCCACCATTCAATATTTTAGAGAAATAAGACACAAGATCTAATTAAAAAATATATGAAGCTCCTACTGGGAAAAATGCTTTTTTTGTTTACCATTATATCGTATCTTGCAATAATCTATTTCCATCAGCATTTTAAAATTCTTTTAAATTACTCATTGTTATTTTGTTAAATTCTATGAGTTTTGTTCTGTGATGTTGTTCTTTGTGTTGTTATTTTTGACAAGATTGTGAATTTTTGTGTTGAATAAATCCACATATTAGTCAACACATGTTCATTGAATTCTGGTCTAGATTCCAGGTCACAGGGACGCAGTAAGAATCCTTGGTCAGCCGACATTTGCTTCCCACTTGGGGCCAAGGTTAGCAACTCTGTGTGATCTCTTATCTAGAGTAGTCCAAGACAGCCTTTCTAAAGAAGTGATGTTTAGCTGGGCGTGGTGGCCCTTGTAATCCCAGCATTCGGGAGGCTGAGACCTGGAGGATCACGGTTCGCGGACAGCCTCAGCTATTTAGTGAGGCCCTCTGCAACTCAGTGAGACCCGGTTTCAAAATAAAGAATAAAAAATTGAGCAGGGGGTGTAGCTCAGAGGTCAAATGCCCCTGGGTTCCATCCCCAGACCCGCCAAAAAAAAAAAAAAAAAAAAAAAAGTGATGTTTAAGCCAGGCGTGGTGGTGCACACTTGTAATCCCAGTACTGGGGAGGCTGAGACAAGAGGATCACAGGTTCGCAGCCAGCCTTAGCTATTTAGCGAGGCCTCCACAATTTAGTGAGGACCTGTTTCAAATTAAGAATAAAAAATAGGGCTAAAATAAAATAGTCTAACTCAGGGATAGAATGCCCCTGGGTTAAATACTCAGTACTGCAGGGGTGTGGGAGAAGTGATGTTTAAGGTGAGGCCCTGAATAATAGTAGAGATTTGACTCTTAGGGCAAGATTAATATTACATTTTCAGAGATTTTTGAGGACAGAGTACAGGTTCTTGAATTCCTTGTGTATGGGCCCAATTGAAGTTTATCAACTTAAGCTATATATAGGCATCAAATTCTGCAATGGCGTTAGCATAGATACGTATTAGTAGTTGAAGATAGCTGAAACACACTAATAGCCACATGTGTTTTAATTTCTCCTCGTGTGGTGATGGAACATGATTATGTGAAAAGATAAATCATGTCCCATCAAGGGCCAAATTAAAGTTCATATTTTCTGTGAGAAGACAGTTCATCACTTAATATTAAGTAATACGCAGACTGTACCTGTCATATGTACCACCTACATAATTAAAGCCTTAGTGTTGAAATAGTAAAAGATTAAAGACTGCGTAAATACTTGGTGGGGACCTTACATTTCACCTCTGAGAAGAATTAATATTTCATCCTTAGCTCAATCTTACTACCTTATTTTATGGTACACACCATAGAGTAATATACTTCATCAGTGATCAATTGTACATATGTTAATTTTCTGTATAAAGCTTATATATGTAACGTTGATTAATACGCGTATTTATTTCCCTTAATGGAATTGTTCGTTAATTCATTCCTTCTCCATGCCCTTATAGCAGGGGAAGGAATAGTTTTCTATGAGAAAGGAAGACAGGATACAGGACAGCAGAGCTATTTTGGGTATCAGTGGGAAGTCTGGGTTGAGTGGAGCACAGAGTGAAAGGCAGTGGAGGGTGATACAAGAAAAGAAGGTCGAGTACAAATCACAGAGCACCTTAAATTCTAGCCTAAGGAATTTTAATTTTATATTGAAAATAGTAGAGAGGCACTGAAGGTTTTCATAAGAGGTGACAGGGCCGGGTGTGATGGCTCGTGCCTCTAATCCCGGTACTTGGGAGACTGAGAAACGAGGATCTCAGATTTGAGATTGGCATCAGCAACTTAGTGAGACCCTGTTTCAAAATAAATAGTAAAAAGGGATGGGGTATAGCTCGGGCATAGAATGTCCTTGGGTTCAAGCCCAGTAACAAAAACCAAACCAAACCAAGACAACAACAACAACAACAACAACAACAACACAGTGCCAGGTTGGAGGGGGTGCAGATTTGAAGGTTTTCAAGGTGGAAAGTTTAATGTTTGTAAAACAGGAGAGAGGGAAGACGTTGGTGTTAAGGAAGCAGCAGGAAAATGGAGTAGGATCAAGTGAAATGCTTTTTAATCCCGTGCAGATCTTGCCTTATCTTTCACAGCGTTGACACTGGGCTCTGGGCTTCAGTGGGTCTTGGAGTCCAGCCTTACTCTGCTACCTGGGCTCTCCCGGGCTCACCTGGTCTTTGGCCACACCTGGGAATTTCCTAGCTCACCAGCTCATATCTCTCTCTCTCTCTCTCTCTCTCTCTCTCTCTCTCTCTCTCTCTCTCTCTCTCTCTCTCTCTCTCTCTCCCTCCCTCCCTCCCTCCCTCCCTCCCTCCCCCCCCCCTCTCTCTGATTGAATCCAGAGATACTATGTCTCTGAGCCACAACCCCAGCCCTATTTTATTTTTTATTTTGAAACAGGGTCTCACTAAGTTGCTGTGGCTAGCTTCAAACTTGTGATTTTCTTGTCTCAGCCTCCCAGGTACTACTAGGATTATAGATATATGCCACCACACCTATCTCTTACTTCCGTTGTGTCCGTCCATCCGTCCGTGTCCCCCCCCCCTTCTCTTTCTCTTTTTCTTTCTTGGTATTGGGAATGAAACCCAGAGGCATTCTACCTCTGAGCTACACTGTCACCGTATTTTTTTTTAATTTTTAATTTTGAATTGCAAAGGGCCCACCTAAATAACCGAGGCTGTCTGCAAACCTCAATTCTCCTGTCTCAGCCTCCCAATGCTGAAGTCCTGTTTTAAGGAAACTTCTATTCCCCACCAAATGTTTCAGGAAACGATTCCTTGATGTTTCTCTGCTGTCTCTAGCTGGACCTAAAAAACATCCTGCCAATATTATTTTTTTCAACTGCATGTTTTGTCCCTTCAACTAAATTTGGAGTTCAGGATTCATAATTTATTTGGAGAGGCACAAACAGACACATAGATCATGTTCTCTATTTTTAAGTAATGGGACTTATTTTTCTTCCTATTGAAGTGGGATATAAATGGCCTTTGAATCCCCAGGAGAGTTTACAACATATTATTTCATCCCAAATATTGCAAAACTCCAGTGTTATTAATCTTACTTAAAGATGGTTTGCCTCGAGCAAGAAATTTGAAGATCTCTGGACAACATGTTCCCGGCTCTCCTTTCTTTTATAGCGAGAGGGCCGCGGTACGGGGAACATCCACACGGCAGGGATGTTCTCCATCTAGAATGAGGTTGTTAACCGACATAGAGCCCGGGTCTATTTTGAAAAACGAGAGCGAGCTATGGACACTCTTCCCAGGAAAACGCAGATAACTAAATACACGCTAAATACACCAGTAAAACTCTGAAGTCCTTAGGCTGCAAATATAGCAGCATGTGTGTGGGGCTGATGTGGGTAAGTCAAAGAAAAAATACTTTTTTGGGTACCTTTTGCTGCGGCTATTTTTCTTTTACCTGTGCTAAGCGCTGATTAGATGTTTGCTGGTCAACTGCTCTTTGTGACAGGGCCACAGAGGACGGGAGGGATGAGTGAAGGAAGGGACATGGGCATACTAGAGCAGAATTCAATGGGGACTTGGCAGCAAAAACCTTATGTACTTCCTGAAAGTAACACCTTTGCGAAGCTTGGACAAATGGGAGTGGAGTCGACCTTTTAGTAGGTGGAGTCCTCATTTAATTAGGTTTGCTATTTATTGTTAAAACATCTTTGTGAAGCCGCCTGGTAATCCCTGCGCTTGGGAGGCGGAGACAGGAGGATCGTGCAGGTTCGAAGACCCTGTTTCCAAATAAAAAGTATAAAAATAGGTCTGGGAGTGTAGCCCGGAGATAGAAGGGTTTCCAGGAACCCCAGTACCACCAAAAAAAAAGGGGTCTTTGTGAGCAGTAAGTTTAATAATCCTGCTTCAGCGAGGGTAGAAAGGGGACTCTATGGTTTATTTAGGGTGCTTTCAGCGGCAACAAAAGGAAAGCCTACTTCACGTTGGCTAACATGGAAGGAATGTCCAGGTGACCAATGGAAGACGTGCTGGGGTTCTCTTACCTTGTGAAAGGGCTTCATCCTAGGAATAACCGGGAGATCCTACCTCCAGGTGTGAAAATGTGCAGAGAGGATCGGAACAGGGCTCTTCCCTTGGAGTTGAGGACCTCTGCCAGGAGCCCCCTGGTAACTCAGTCCCTGGCCAGTGGGGGCGAGGCTGCAGTGGCTCTCGTCCTTGGGGTCTACATCTGGAAGCAGCAACGAGAGATCCCTGTTCCTGCTCCTCCAGTAGGCTGCGTGAAAGCAAACAACAAACATCTGTAACAATAGCAATGCTACGTGTTCTAGGAAGAGAGAAATCACGCCAGGTAGACAAAACTGACAGTGAAAGCCTGTCTTTTATAAGTTTTATTTTTTTTTAAATTTTTTTGTAGCGCTAGTGATTGAACCCAGAGGCATTCTACTTCTGAGCAACACTCCTCAGTCCTATTTTATTTTTTATTTGGAAACAAGGGTCTCATTAGGTTGAAGAGAGTCTCGCTACTTGCTGAGATTGTCCTCAAATCTTTGATCCTCCTGTCTCAGCCTTCCAAGTACTGGGATTACAAACATGTACCACCACATCTGGCCTGCATATCTGTGTGTGTGTGTGTGTGTGTGTGTGTGTGTGTGTGGTGTTGGGGATTGAACCCAGAAGCATTCTACCTCCAAGCTACATCCTCAGTCCTATTTTGTATTCTTTATTTTAAAACAGGGTCTCACTGAGTTGCGGAGGGCCTCACAAAGTAGCTGAGGCTGACCATGAACCTGCGATCTGTCCTCCCATCTCAGCCTCACAAGTCCTGAGATTACAAACTTGCGCCACCATGCTTGGCCCACCAGGGTATCTTTTGATAACAAGTATTGTCAATTAAAATGAAGTAGGGATGTTTTTTATTTTTCTAATTCATCTGTGTCTGAATGATTTTTCTCTACCTTAACACACAGGGAACAATCCTGGGCTTAAGTCTGTGTGAGGGAAATTTTATAGTACATGTTCTATCCACATGGGGACCTGCTGCTCCTTCTCCATCTAACTCTGGGCCCTGCTGTCACACATAATTAAGAGAAGGACGAGAGTTTTGCAACTTGGAAAGAACAGTAGAGTTACTCTGAGTTGTCCACTATTTACAAAAGCATTTTCTCTTCCTGAGTGTGTTAATTCTTAACAGCTTTGGTTATGCATTATATTCTTATCTTTGAAAAATTTCAGGTGTAGCTTGCAAAGTGATACGTATCACCTTCTCTCCCATCCACCGTCAGATTAAAAATAATTCTGTTTCTGTGTAGCTAAAGGGAAAAAAAGCAGATGTAAATGAATTAAAAATGCTTCTCAGGGTTAGTATTAATGGAAACAGTCACATTTTCTTGTGGGGCATATTTAACCCAAAGGAAAATCCCTGATAATTAGGAAGTTGAGATTTTGAGTGATGGATTTGCAAAGAGGAGAGAGAACTTTTTTTCTACTGAGAACATCCTCCCTCCAAATTTGGAATGCCAGCATCCGAAAATGTCACTTTTCTTTCATGGCATTAAAAAATGGTTGAGAGGTGGTTTAGAAAGAGGCTGAAAGGAGAAATTGAGGGTTCTCCTCCCAGTTTTCTAAGTAACTTGCCCTGAAGACTTGGACCAGGCCCTGCATTTCTCTGATGTATAAAATTGTAAAGGAAGATGAAATAGTATGCCTGAAAGTGCTTTGAAAAATCTCGAGCAGTAAACTGCTGGCGGGTATTTATTGTTGCTACCGTGGTGGTTCTGATTTTTGCAATTGAAGCAGAACTTTAAATATTAGCGATGCTCTTGTTAATCAATGGGGAAGTCTCAGGAGAAAGGTCCCCCCCCAAAAAAAAAAAAAATTTGAGTTGCTACAACTGCTACCCAAGATACTGACAGGTGACCGAGACACTTTCCCTGACCACAGGATGCTGTTTTACTGAAGAGGCGACAATTGTTTCTGCTCTGTCCTGAGGCCATTGACTCTACAGAATGTATCACATCCTTAGGGTGCTTGTAGAAGCAAGCATAAAGAGGCGCATATTTCCCTTTACAATGACCAGAGGAGAGGTGATTTCTATCAAGGGATAAGGCATACATGATGTCTGACTGTTTTACTGCCTTTAAAAAAATTGTTATTACTACAGAAACCACTAAGCCTGAGATTTATATATTAGCTCCATCTGGTCACGTGACCGGCAAGACTTTCACTGTGTTCAGAGTACTGACTTGCGTATTTCTTACCGAGTCTGTTTTCGTTGGGATATAGAATGTCCTGGGAAAAGCTCGTGTATTGACTGGCTGGCAATGGAAAATAATTGAACCATAACGGTAACCTCATCTGTGGATAAATCCATTGCGGGATGGATTAATTGGATTAATAATTTGAATATATTTACTAAGTGGTACCTGTAGGCAAGTGGGGTGTAGCTAGAGGAGGTAGATCACTGGGGGGATGGCCTTGAGGACTGTTTTTGTCCCTGGTTCCTGTCTCTTCTTTGTGCACTCGCAGCTTGCATATTCTCTCACTCTTGCTCTCCCTCTGCTTCTGGCTGCCGTGAGCTGAGAGCAGCTTTTCTCTGCTGCCTACCCTGCTTCTGCGGCAGTTTCTGTCTTGGAGCTGGCCAACCATGGACTGACCTTCTGAAACCATGAGCCAAATAAGCCTTTCCTCCTCCTTAGTTGTTCATGCCAAGTATTTTTGGTCATAGCAATGGAAAAGAAAACTCAAATAGAATCTTGCAAATTTTTGAAACAGTTATTATTTTAGTTATATTTTAGTTATATTATTATATATTAATAATATATTTAGTTATATTAGTTATGTTATTATTTTAGTTATTATTTTAGTTATAGAGAAATTGTATTGTATCAAAGTTAATATTTATGGCCTGCTTGTGGTTGAATTTCTGTAGTTAATAGTAGACAGACAGAGCAAAATCTTACTATGAATTTCTATCTTGTGCAGTTATTCATCTCAAAGTCCCAGGGGCACTGTGAAATGTTTTGTATCTTTGGAATTCTACTCTTGTCTTTTTTTTTTTTTTTTTTTTTTTTTTTTGGTGGTACTAGGAATGGAACCCAGGGGGCATCCTACCTCTGAGCTGCATCTCCATTCCTATTTTTATTATTTATTTATTATTTATTTATTTATGTATATGGTATACTGGGAGTGGAACCTAGGGGCATTCTACTTCCAAGCTACACCCCAGCCCTATTTTTTGTTCTTTATCAGGAAAGAGGGTCTCACTGAGTTGTGGAGGGCCTCGGTAAGTAGCTGAGGCTGTCCGTGAACCGTGATCCTCTGGTCTCAGCCTCCCGAATGCTGGGATTACAAGTGTGTACCACCATGCCCGGCTTTTATTTATTTTGAAACAAGTTCTCACTAAATTGCAGTGGGTTTCACTAAGCAGCTTAGGCTGTCCTTGAACCTGTGATTCTACTGTCTTAGCCTCCCAAATGCTGGGATCACAAATGTGCACCACCGTACCCGGCTCTACTTTTGTGCACAGTCCATTTGGGGGCTGTAGAGAAAGCCATCTGAAGAACCCAGACTCCATCCGCTGCTGCTGTACCACGTTGCATACCTTGGTAGGGAGTGAAGCAAACCAGACATGGTCCTGTCCTCATGCAGGACAGCTTCGCTTTCAGTGGGGAGGAAAGAAATTAGTTGATAATCATGCAAAATATAAAATTACATCTGTGGCCAGACACATAATTGAGGGGAACTTTGTTGTTGTTGTTAGTTGGGAGACAAGAAAGCTACATCAGGGATATGCTAATTCACACATGCTTGAAATCCCAGCATTTGGGAGGCTAAGACAGGAGGATCACGGTTCACGGACAGCCTCGGCTACTTAGTGAGGCCCTTTGCAACTCAGGGAGACCCTGTCTCAAAATAAAGAATAAAAAAAAAAAAAAAAAACTAGGGCTGGTGGTGGAGCTCAGGGGTAGAATGCCCCTGAGTTCCATCCCCATTATGGCAAGAGGCAAGAAAGAAAGAAAGAAAGAAAGAAAGAAAGACAGACAGACAGACAGACAGACAGACAGACAGACATGGTCAAGTTCTACATCAGGAGGACCAGTGATATGTTTCAGCATAGGTTGGGCAATCAGGACAACTGGAGGGTGTGTGGGCGCATCACCAGAATGGCTTCTTTGTCCACAATTAAGAGTGCTGCTCATGGCCCATCCCCGATGGAGAAACTTTGAAGTATAGGATGGATGGATTGGCAGGGTGGAGTTTGCAAGTCCATATACAAAGACATCTTTGGTGATACACCACGCACTCTATTATAATATGCCACCAGCTCTTGAGGCCTTATCTCCACTTGGGATGGTCCCTCTGACATATACTCCACTCTCCCCAGTGTGTTCCGTCCGTGCAGTTATGAGGGATTACTACTTCCCCAGAGGACAGCTGTGATTGGACTAACCCCACCAGGGCATTCTGAGCTGCCTGACCACAGTGATTTCCTTGTGTCCTGTGGGCCCCCGCGGATGCATGCGTTTTAGCCCCTGGTTTGGGAATTGGCGCTGCCACGCTCCTGATCAGAAGAAAGCTCAGGAGGCATCTCGCTCTGTTGTAGATGGAATCCTTTCCTGTTGAAAGTGATTGAGGAAGGAGGTAGATCAGAAATCCTATGGATGCAAGAAGCCACCTTTAGAATGAAATTGCTAGGTAGGAGAAGGTAGAAGGAGGGAAGGAATCTTCATCTTTGCTACCAGAGTGGATTCACTGGATCTGTTAACTCTGGATCTATTAAGCCTTGCCTCTTCACTTTCTGCCTGTCTGGACCAGTAAATTCTCCATCTAAGGAAACTTTAGACGCTAACTCAAAGGGTCTTAATCTATATGTCTCTATTCTGAGCTCTAGAACCTTATATTTAGTTACTTTGCTAGATTTTATATTTAGATGACAAATGGACACTTGGAACACAGAAAGTCTAAAATATACTCTTGTTTTTAATTTTATCTACCCATTCCTAAATCTTCCCCCATACCCATAAGATAGAAATCACTGAAGAGCCCCACATTCTCCATTTTCCTAGTAAAATTAGTAGCTGTTTCTTCAGTTTCTCTAGTGTAATCTTGCACTGTCTGCTACCTTTATTGTAGCAGTGACTGGTTACTTCTGATTAATCTCTGTCTCCAAGTCCTCATCTTAATAAATCACCTACTTTCACTGCTACTGTCTCCACAATGCAAGCACTAACCTGTGGCTTTTATACCCTGAGGTTTGTCCCAAGCTTTCAGAATAATCGATGCACTTTCTAGTGAGAGGTACCAGTCTGTGTCTTCCTCTGGCCCTGCCCAGATCAACATTGCTTCATTATCTACTGCTCTCTCTCTCTCTCTCTCTCTCTCTCTCTCTCTCTCTCTCTCTCTCTCTCTTTTTTGCGCAGTACTGGGGATGGAACCCAGGGACATTGTACCTCCAAGTGACACTCCCAGCCCTATTTTTTATTTTTTATTTTTTTAAGTTTTGAAACAGGGTCTCACTGAGTTGCAAAGGGTCTTGCTAAGTAGCTGAGGCTGGCTGCGAATCGTGATCCTCTGGTCTCCGCCTCCAGAATGCTGGGATTACATACGTGTGCCTCCATGCCTGGCTCAGTGTTCTACTTTCTGCATTAGATAGATTTCAGGCAAGTTTAGGTCATTTGTCTTCATCATGTGTGTTCTTTTTTAATTTCTTTTTTTATTTTTATGTGGAACATATTGAAAATGGCATACATTCAGACTGTGCTTGGTCCCCCCCACAAGCTTCCCCTTCCCCCTAACAATGATTGTCCAGGTTAACCATGCTATATTCATACTTTTACACATACTCAGGTATATCTCCTCCATTAATCAACCTGAGCATTCTTCCTCTCCTATCCTTCCATTCTAGCTTTGCTGAGGTTTCCCCTCCGTTATCTGGAGTCCCTCTGGTATTCCTAATACTCCCTAGTTTGGGCATATTAAGAGAAAACATATGTCCCTTCTCTTTCTGTGCTTGGCTGATCTCACTTAACATAATGTTCTCCATGTCTTTCCATCTTCTTGCGAATGCCATGATTTTGTTCTTCTTTATAGCTGAATAGAATTCCATTGTGTATATTTCCCATAATTTTGCAATCCATTCACCTCTTGATGGAGACCATTCACCTGTTGATGGAGCGGTTCCATATCTTGGCTATTATGAATTGTGCTGCTATGAACATGGGTATATTATTGTATGTATTATATGTTACTGTAGTTCTCTGATTTCAACCCCTTTGGACAAATACCCAGGAGTGGTATAGCCGGATTATATGGTGTGTTCTTGTTTGTAAACAAAGCCAACCCATGTCCCCTCCCCTCTACCACTTGTCTCTTAGGGTCTGTTTGACTGTAGTGACAATTCCATCAAGGTTGGTGCAGAATCTATTACTGGATCAGTGGAGAGTAGGCACAAGTGCCCTTTACCCAGTGTTTTATGAGAGATGCTTGGGTGTAGCAGTTTATTCCCTTAGTTTAACTATCAGCCTTCCTGTTAGGCCCCTTGGCAAATCAACATCACCAAATGCTGAATCACACTGTCTTACAAGAATCAATTCTAGGAGATAGGGGCACTGCTCAGTGGCAGAGTGGATGATGTAGGCTCTGGGTTTCATCACCATCAACCTCTCTTCCCAAAGAAAGTATAAAAAAATTATAACCTATAAAATTCTCTTTTCTCTAAAATTCTATGCTTTGAAAAATCCAGCCAGGCACGATGGCGCACGCTTGTAATCCCGGCATTTTGGTGGCTGAGACAGGAGGATCCGGGTTTGTGGCCAGCCTCAGCTACTTTGTGAGGCCCTCCTAAACTTAGTGAGACCCTGTTTCAAAATGAAGAATACAAAATAGGGCTGGGGAGGGGGGTGTAGCTCAGAGATAGGATGCCCCTAGGAATTCCCCAGCATCACAAAATAAAGTAAAATAAATAAAATAAAATGCTGCCTTTTATTTTTCAGATAATTTTTCTCTTAATCTAATTTATATATTCCACAAAAATGGCTTTATTTAATCTTAATCTTAATATTAATCCCCTTTGGTATATCATTACTTATATCATTACTATATGTTACTGTTTTCCTACAGTGATACCAGTAAACATAAGAGTTACCCTGTTTTTTTGTTGTTGTTCTTGCTGTGTTCTTGTTACCATGGTGACGTTTTCCTTAAATCACCTGTCAGTACCCTAACAGTACTGAAGAGTGGTTATAGTCATTCCCATTTCCTGGATGAGAATACATACAGTCTGAGACATCAAAGAATTTCTCCCAGATCCTATAAGTACCGGGCAGCTCAGCGCACCACCAGCAGCGGTGTTCAGAAGGTAACGGCTACAAGACTCAGAAAATGCATGCACTGGGTTTATTTTCTTCAGACAGACTGAGCAGCCTGGGAACATTTGGTGCTCAGAGGGAGGAAGTGCTAAGAGGGGAAAACAAGTCTAAAAGGAAAAGAAGGATAGTTCAAAGACCAGTTTCCCCTGCTTCACAATTCCAACCCGTGCCAGCTCTAACTGCGAATGTTTGCTTTAGTTGCAAGATAGAATCATCGCGCCAGAATTCAGGGAAGTCTGTTTTGGAGGATCCATTAGTCAGGGTGGGCGAATTGCTGGAACAAACAACCCCCAAACTTCAGTAGCTCAATGCTGCAAAGATGGGTTCTCCTCCCTGGAGTCTTTCTGACCTGTGTTCTTCTATCTGGAGCTCGGCCCTCCCCTCGGCCCTTGGAGAGTTACTAGATATTGTATAAGGCTGATGAAAGAAGGGAGTGCGTGGCAGATCCATGCGGAGTTGGTGTGCAGGCTTGGCAAAGGCAAAAATTACTTTTGCTCTCATTCTGCTGGCCAAATCTTAGACCTGTGGTCCCACCTGACTGCAAAGCAGGATGGGAGCTGTAGACTTCCTGGTGATCAGAGAGATGAACTGTTGGTGAAACGTAGCCGAGTATCCGCCACGCAGGGTGGCACCAGAGGCCTGAACGTTGGGGGCCCACCAGTTTTCAGAAGTGTTGGGTGTTTGATGAGAGGGTAGAGCGCGGTGCTGTGTGCTCAGCCTCTGGGGGACGTTAGGGTGGAAGCTGCAGATGGCCTGTAACTGGGAAGGCTGTTCACCTACCCCCAAAAGGAGCTAGTGATGTGCTTTTCATGAGTTCTTTGTGACACTATCGGGTCATCCTGGAGATAGAACTGACTTTACAGCTAGAGGTGGATATCTATACAATAATTATTGGTTATAGGTTTAGATGGTGTTTCAGAGGAGGGAAGGAAGAGTGCTCAGGCCGAAAGGAGAAGGGAAAGGAATGGTGTGCAGGTTGACATAGCACTTTTCCATTGGAGACCCATTGCTGTGTTTCATTAAACTTCATTCCTTTTACCAAAGCAATTCTTAGAAAGAATACAGAATTTGTTTTGTTTACACACGTAATATTTAAACGTCCTTAATTTTTACCTTATATGCGGTAACATTTTTAATTTGCTAAACTGATTATTGCAGTTTAGATCACCTCGTTTCACACAATTGTTGATTTTCTCTGGTTTCAGAGTAATGCTTCGCAGAGTTCTGTGCAGTACCTCGAACTAAAGGACGGACCAAAAAAAAAAAAAAAAAAAAAAAAAAAGCTGAAGGAATTGGGGCCTTGTAAAACCAAATTACAGCTCATTTGATACCCCGACGAGAATTCCTACTATCTTGTTTTGCAGTGACCATATATTATTTTCATCGCCCCGCCCCCCGTGTTTACAAAGCCGGCAGTGTTTCTTTTCTTTGGCTTTCTTATTTATGACTGCAGGTTTCGCGGTTTCTTTTGTGTGCCACTTGCCTCCCCAGATTTGACCCAACAGTTTTGAGAAGCTCAAGGATTTATCGAGGACAGATCAGCCGAAATGTGGCTCCACTTTCGTAAAGCAGAAGGAATACCATAAGGTTAGGTGACTGATGTGTGAGTTTTTGAATTTGATTTGGTTTTACATGGAAAGGTTGAAGCAATGATCCATGTATTCTAATAAAAATCATCAGTACAAATCAAATAAAATCTGGCTTAGTGGCTATTTTCCCACTCTATCACTCGCGGCTAGCCTGTGCTGTTAGAGACCACATTTGGCAGGCACTGGTTTTCCCCCGCAACAGAAATCTTAAAGTCACATTACAATCTTTGCTATGTTAGTAAGGCATCTTTTCTAATCAGACTTTCTGCTAATCTCATCAGATAAATCATTCTCCACGGACAGCTCCGGCTTCCCTGGACCCCTGCCCTGCTTCTTGTCTTCTCTCAAGATGCCTGGTTATTGTCACCCTTTGGGTCTTTGCATCCACCTCCCTGCAAACTAATGACATTTCTGCCATTCCTGGGGAGGTCTTCCACCGACTGAATCGGCCCAAAAGGAGAGCAAAGCAGCTCCTCTCTTTCTGGACCCGTGCTCCCTTGCTCTCCAGATGGACCAGCGCAGGAGGTGTGTGAGTTTTAGACCTAATGAGTGAAATTCTTATCAGCCCCTTATTCCCATGAAGTTAACATCACCACACCTGACCAAGAATCCATTGTTGCTTTGGATTGCTTTCCAACTCCTACCCCCAAAGCTGGACCAATACACACATAGACCCCTTTTCGGTTCTTGAGTTAGGGCCCGTTCTGGGTGTATTTGAAAGTGGAAGTCAGGGCAGCTGTGTGGTCTGGGGGGAGCCCAGGACCACCTCTGTCATCACAGTCTTGCCATTGCAGTCGGGGCTTCCTGCAAACTGATGCTGAGCCCTGCTGGTGAGACAGACGGTGCTGTCCAGGCAGAGATGGGAGGTCTCCTCCCCAGCGCTGACATGCTTTAACAATGCTTGTCACCAGATAGGAAAGCTCAGTCAACATAATGTTCTCCAACTCTGCTCTTCTTGCAGATATTCTTGTGAGCCGTAGCCATTCCACGGCTAAAGCTACTACCTGTTAAAGTCACAGAGGGCATGAGGTGGCGTGCAAGGGTGAAATCAAGTTTTTGGGCAAATGACCTCTTTTGTATAAGCTGCCTCCCAATTTCTTTTCCTTTTGATATATTTTTTTTGCACGTCTTTTAAAAATGATTTCATTCGGCTCATTTTTATGACTGTTAGCTTCTCTTAATCCCAATTTCATACTTTAAGTGATTCCAGATATATCATTTTAATTGAGATGGATAAGAACAATTAAGGAGAAGGAAGAAAGCGTAACAGAAAGCGTGGCTCATTGTTGTGAGATAAAACGTGAAATCCTTAAGTTGCCAGACACATCTCTTTGACCGATCTGATAAAAGCCAAGTAGATACCAGTTGAGCAAGTTGTAACATATGTATCTGTTTTAGACACAGCCATTAATATCAAGATGCCATTAGGCAGTGGGGGTTGCGGTGGCACAAGCTTGTAATCTCCGTTCATGGGAGGTCGAGACAGGAGAATGTCAGGTTCAAGGCCAGCCTCAGCAATTTAGTGAGACCCTGTTTCAAAATAAAAATTAAAAGAGCTGAGGGTGTAGTTCGGAGGTAGATTGGTCTTAGGTTCAATCCTTAGGACCAAAAGGAAAGAATAAAGAAAGAAGCCATTACGAATTCAAGTGTGTGTGTGTGTGTGTGTGTACACACACACACACACACACACACACACACACACACACACCCTACGTAAGGAAAACCTTTGCCGGTATCTTCCAGGCAGCATTTGGCTGACATTAAATTGTCAGGAAATTTTTCTTTTCTGTTTTTCTGTTTTTTTTTTTTTTTTTTTTTTTTTTATACTGGGGATTGAACCCAAGGACATTCTCCCTCTGAGCTACACCTTCAGCTCTTTTCATGTTTTATTTTGAAACAGGTTCTTGCTAGGTTGCTGAAGGTCTTTCTAAATTGCAGAGGCTGGGCCCAAACCTGTGACCTTCCTGTCTCGGCCTCCCAAGTACTGGGATTATAGGTGTGCACCACTATGCCCAACATGAGGAAAAGTTTCTAAATCTTTTTAAATTGGGATTGAAATCTGCTAGAACTATTCAATTTATAAAATGAGCAGGGTTTTCTCTAAAGGGCCATCTCTACCTCATGTTGATTAGAGGCTAACTCACTCCATACTGTGCAGTACCTGTATATTCTGTCCAAATGGCAAACCTCCTCTCAGTCTTTACTGTGGTCAAGCCTGTTCACCTCTTTTTAACCCTGGCCAATTCATTTGCATATATAAGATATCTGAAGATGGGACTATATTCTTTTTAAGTATCAGTTTACATATTCCTTCAAAATTTGAGACCTGATCCAGGTATGATGGTGCATGCCTATAATCTCAGTACTTGGGAAGCTGAAACAGGAGGATTGCAGGTTCAAGACCAGCCTCTGCAATTTAGAGAAACTCACTAACCTTGGGAAACTCTGTTTCAAAACAACAACAAAAAAAAACCCAAATAATTAAAAGAGCTGGTGGTATAGTACCTCAGAGGTAGAAAGAATGCTCCCAGGTTCAATCCCCAATACTACCACTAAGAGAAGAATAAGGAAAAAATTGAGATCCGGATTTCCACTTTTATTTTGCAGCCTATGATAGATTTTTTTTTTTAAATTGGATGTGATTGGGATGTGAATGGGGAGAGGACTGCGGTGCAGATCTGCTCTTTGCATAATGCTTTATAGACAGTGGGGGAGGAGGGAACACAGCCTTTTGGACAGCAAGCAGGCCCCAGAGTATGACTGGGCTTAGCCTGCCCCTTTGCATTCATTCTCCAGTGGGTTGCGCAATCGGGTCTTCCTCCTGGCTGAATTCCTTCCAAGTGAATAGAGTGATATGCATAACATAGGCTTGATCTTCATCTTCTCTACACCCACCTGGGTGACAAGGCCACCACTGATGATTGTATCCATTGAAACGTCACTAGATTATAAACAAACAGCGGAGCCCTGTTTCTTGTCAGTTCACATAGAACAGACATTTTGTTAAAGTTTGCATTGACGGGCCTGTTCTTGAATGGTTGTAAATATCACTTTATCACAGAGCAGAGCATCTCTAAGACTAGCCAGAAAAGTCTAATGGGTTATTCAGAATGAGCGCGGGGAGAAAGGAGCTGGAGAATATTTTCACCTTTTTCCTTTGGATGGTTTTGAAGTTTTAATTTTTTTTCAACTGGCACATGATTAAAATTTAGTTTTTAATGGTCTTGGAAAATCTCTCCATTTATTGCTGATAAGTTGAATAGGGAAACATTCTAATTATACAGTGGAGAATTTACTCAGCACCTTGACCAGGTGACTAAAATTAGAATAACAAATGAGAGACAGAGCACTATGCCATTAAGGGGCTCTGGATGTGCTATCCTGGGAAAGACAGGAGGTCACTTCTCTCTCTCTCTCTCTCTCTCTCTCTCTCTCTCTCTCTCTCTCTTCTCTCTCCCTCCCTCCCTCCCTCCCTCTCATTCCTTCCCTCCCTCTCTCTCTCTTTCTCTTTCTGTCTCTTTTTTTTTTTTTTTCCTTTGCAGTACTGAGGTTGAAAGCCAGGGCCTCCTCACACATGTCAGGCAAATGATACATACCTCTAAGCTACATTCCCAGCCTTTTAAATTTTATTTATTTATTTAATCTTTGGTACTAGGGATTGACTCCAGGTGCATTCTACTTCCAAGACACACCCCCAGCCCTATTTTTAATTCTTTATTTTGAAATAGGGTCTCAGTTGTGGGGGGATTTTGTTTTATTTTGAGACAGGGTCTCAGTAAGTTGCCCAGTCTGCCCTTGAACTTTTGATCCAGCCTCAGCCTCCTGAGTAGCTGGGATTTCAGGTGTGCATCGCCCTGCTTAGCCAATAGGGCCACCTTTGTAGCGATGTATCCACCTGTAGAGAATCACAAAGAAGCACCAAGTCGTGTCAAAGTGAGATTCATTCTATGAAATAACTTGCCTGCGTTCTTCAAAAATTCCATTATCACAAAAATGCAAAGAATGGAGGAACTATTTTTGGTTAAAGTAGGTAAAGGAGATGTGATAGTTAAACATGGTGCCTAATCCTGGACGAGCTCTTCTACAAAGGGAGAGGGGAGTGCCAAGCTGAAATATGGGTTATGGAGTGAAAAGAAGTATCAATGGTAAATTTCCTGATTTTGGTAAGTGTATTTTGTTTCTGTTCTTAGGAAATGAATACAGACGTACTAAGGGGTAAATATAATTGATGCCACCCACTCGCAAATGGTTCAGAAATGAGACATTATGTAGTTTAAACTGCACCGTGAATAAACTGCACTTAAATAAAAAAATAGAGAAATATGGGAAGAATGGGAAAAAAAGTCTTGACCTCATCCTCTGATCTTGTCTTGATTAATGCCCAAGGACATTCTACCTGAGAGCTACATCTGTAGCTTTATTTATTTATTTATTTATTTATTTATTTATTTATTTAAAACTGGGTCTTACTAGGTTGCCGAGAATCTTGCTAAATTCCCGAGGCTGATTTCAAACCTGCAATCTTCCCATCTTAGCCTCCCAAGTATTGGTATCACAGGCATGTGCCACCATGCCTACCTGCATTTGTATTTTTTATGAGATTCATTAAGATATTTTGATGGTCATTCAACATTACATAGTACCTAGTTTATCTATCTATCTATCTATCTATCTATCAGTACTGAGGATGGAACCCAGGGAAATTCTACCTCCAAGCTATACTCCCAGTTCTATTTTCCCCCAGTCCTAGTTTTTAGTCTTATTTATTTATTTATTTATTTATTTATTTGGAAACAGGGTCTCACTGAATTGCAAAGGTCCTCACAAAGTAGCTGAGGCTGTCTGCAAACCACGATCCTTCAGTCTTTGCCTCCCAAATGCTGGGATTACAAATGTGCGCCACCATGCCTGGCCAGTATCTAGGTTCTCAGGTACCCTTACAGTATTACGTCATACCTACATGATAAAGCATTCTTTCTGGAAAGTTGCTTAAATCATCTTGAGTTGGTCAGATGCCAGTGGTTGAGTAACAGGAACGGAGCTACCTCAAAATTAGAATGAATGGGTGAACACTGATTTTGTTTAGTTGGGGGACATGAGCAAGGTGTGGGTTTCAGCCTAGGCAGAGCAGCCTGTGCTTGTACTGAATGTACCACATACATTCAGTGCTTCACTTGAATTTCTATTCTTCCATAATTCTGATGAATAAAGTTGCAGTATGGGTAAGTATCAGACTCTTAAGTTCAGGCAAAACACATCCTATTGAGCCCATAGTGTAAAATAAAGAGATTTCCCCCTGATCCAAACCATTACAGTTTCACATCTGTAAAGTATTTCAAATTCATTTTTAACGGACTGCTTCTCTTTGAATACACGTGGAGGTAGACTGTAAACAGTGTATGCCCTTCATAGATTTTCATCCTATGCGTTGGATACTGATTTGCTTCTTTTTAATTGTAGCAGAGATCAAGAATTAGTAGTTTAAAACAGTAGGAACTGCATGTTCTGTCGTGATCAAGGAATTAGATAATCTGGCTTGTTTGCTTAAGGGTTCTGTGTCTTGAGACTTTTATAGGCCAGTATTAAAGCTCTGAGCCTTCTTATTATGCCAATACCCAGAAGATTGCTTTAATGAGAAGTAAAGGGCCTTTTTCCAATTACAGGGGAATAACTGTATTAAGTTCCTGTGTTATGTCAACCTGCTTTGATTTGATTACTGTGAAAGAAATGGATTTATCTGTCAGTGTTACTTAATTAAGGCTTCTCATTGATGTTTTGCAGAGTAATATAGTGTGCTTTGCACATTTGAGCCTAAATACAGAGAAAATTGGCCTAAAACTAAGACATGACCCCTGAAGAGAACATGGAAGATTGATGGGTTGTGATTGCTAGGTCATCGGAGGGACTGGCAAACACAGGTGGAAGGGAAGGGCTGTGATGTTGAAAAAAATCCATTCCTAGGAGTGATTATTTTAAGCAAAACTTAGCAAGCTGGATTTTAAGGGATTTTTTTTTGCATATTCAAAACTGCTGGCTTCACCAGTATTAGCCAAACATCTGAATTAAGGAATAAGAGGTAATAAAACACATTTTGTTAAAGCATAAAAGGAGATAGAAGAGGAAGAAAAAAAGAGAGAGAGAAGATGCCATTTGGGAAAAGTGGACCACCGTTGTGGTGAGACAGGGCAATTACAGCTTACAAACATTTCAATTAAGCCAGCTTCCTCTCTCAGAGCCTTGCAAATGGTACCCCAGAGAGTAAAGAAGTATAGGGAGGAAAAAGAGGAAAAGATAAAACTATTAAAACTATTGTATTGTTTCATTTTGGTTCTTATTTTCCCTTTTGAAATCAACTTAATACAGGCTTAACCAAATAGATATTTTAAAGTATCTGTTTGTATATCTTAAACTATTTTACTATTATGGATCTTGCTACATAAAAATGATGGGTATGATTTAAAAATACGTGTATAATTACATGTACAAGTGATCTGAATTATACATTCTGTTCTGTTAGAAAACATAGTGTATTCTTAAATTGATTCCTGTCTTTCATATTCCATTTTCTAAAGTAGTTAGCTTTTATTTTTTAAGCTTTGTGATACATATTTGCAAATATACTTTTTAAAGTTACCAAACACCTCAGTAAAAACTTCCCCAAGGTTTCGAGCTTGTCAGTGTGATGTCGGAGTTAGATGGTGCTTAGCACCCTCCACCCACCCCCCAGTCCAAATCTTCCCAAGTGGCAGGATACTTCCAATTGTTTTCTCATCTGATTTGAGATATCTGCTCTCCAAGAGCGTTATATCAATAAGACTGACTTTGTAAGTGCTTTTAGATTGCTCTTGTTTCAGAAAGTCCAGAGGCATATACAATTTCTTTCCTTCTTACCTTTTGTTTTGGTTATGGGGTATTGAACCCAGGGGCATTCTACCTCCATACTATATCCCAGCCCTCTTTATTTTATTTTGAAATAGCCTTGTTAAGTTGTTGAGATGGACTTTGAACCTATGATCTTTCTGCCCCAGCCTTCCAAGTACTAAGAGTACAGGTGTGTGCCATCATGATTACACTCTTGACTCAGTGATTCATGGCTCTTCTTGTTTCTGAATTCTTGCTTAGAAAACAGGAGTCCAGAAGGACTAACTTTTCTTCTGGAGAAAGTCCCAAACACTTGAGAGGTTGCTGAATAACACTCGTCATAGCATCTCCCTATATTACATAATAATCATTCAAACTAGAATATTACTTGAGTTATATTATCATTGACAAATCCAAATTATAAGTATTGATTACATATATATATATACATGTGTATATATATGTTTGTATATATATATGCATATTTGTATATATAATATATATATATATATATAAATTCCCTGTTGTACTTTTTCACTGCACAGTATACTTAATTCTATTTTAGATCTCTAAGGTTATTTAATATTTGTTTTGGATTTTTTTTTCTTTGTGGTACTGGGGATGGAACCTAGGGGACTTCTACCTCTGAGATATACCCCCAACCCAATTTTTTATTCTATATTTTGAAACAGGGTCTCGCTGAGTTGCAAAGAGCCTAAGTAGCTGAGGCTGTCCATGAACAGTGATCCTCCTGTCTCAACCTCCCAAATGCTGGGATTATAAGCATGCTCCACCACGCCCAGCTTTGGAAAATTTTTATTTTGAACTTCTGAAAAGTAATAATATTATTCTAAACCACGTTTATAGGACACATTTAAATTAAAGGCTAATAAAGGCTTAAGTTTTTGTAATATTTCCCATTAGAACATTTTTTTCTATTATTCTTTCTCCCAGTATGCCTATAGTTTACTTTTACATACACACACACACACACACACACACACACACATTGTCCTCGTAGTCTCAGATTTATTGATGTGGAAGTCCATTGGTTCCAAGAAGATCAGAGCTGACGGTGCAGTCTGAAGGTGGAGAGCCCAGGTCTCCCTTCCTTACATCCATGTATCGGAGAATTTGCACGGGAAACTTCCGCACCATCCCCGTGCTTGGCTCGGCTACATTTGGGAAGTGCAGGAAGTTTCTCCTCATGGCTCAGCTCACTCGTGATGAAGCGCCGTATCTTGTTTCTAATAGAAAGCAGAAACGCTCATGGTCAGGCGGACGACATGGACTATCTTTTGGGGCTCCTCAGCTCTCCCCATGTCTGTGCTGGTACTCAAAATGTGACTTGAAATTACTCTACTTAGAGCTCTTATTCTACTGGGTGCTAATGAAAATGTGCACATCCTTAACACGCTCTTTGCTGATGAAATATTTTGAACTCTAAATTCATCTGGCACTGACGGAGAGCATATGCCATCTCAGTTTGTGTGGAGGGCTCAGCCAAGGGTTCTTCCTGGACTAGGAAATTAGTAGGAGCCACAGATGTACGCAGTCTGTGAGCCTCCATCATGGTGTGGAGGATATTTAATAGTGTCTGTTGTTGCAGGGGGAAGGATTTGAGACAGTGTAGACTTCAACATGTTTCAGAATGATTATCTTTCTTGGAAGAAGTTAACATCCCCAGTCTCCAAACACATTTGGAGTGACTGCGTAGAAGAGCAGGAGTTTGGAGACTAGTGGAATAATGCAAAAAAAAAAAAAAAAAAGAAAAAAAAAGAAAAAAAGAAAAAGCCATGTTGGTTGTTTCTGTGGCTTTCAGAAACTCTAGGATCTTGGGAACTGAGCATGTTCTAGGCTAAAAGAATGGAAAGACTGATTCAGAACTCTCTCTCTCTAACCAACATAAGCCAGAAAACTCTCATACTTGCTTATTTTAAATCAGAGTTAAGCCTATCTAATGTTTAATCGTCCTTATTAACTTCAGCCTCTGGTCAGCATATACAACTCCTGACAGTGCGTTATTTATACAGCGCACCTCAAAATGTACTCTAATGGTAAAGTATAAAGGGGATATACTAAGGTACACTGAGTCACTGAACAAATCTAATGCTTACTGAATCCTCACTGTGATTATGCCCTAGCGATACATAGAAAAGATAGGATTTCTGACATTTCAATGGTTGGGCGTTTCTCAGATCCAGGAGTATATGTAAAAGTCTGACCAGTTTAGCAGAGCAAGGAGTCATAAACATGCGAGGCTCACATTTCCTGAAATAAATCACACTCATGTTTCCCAGTGGTTTCGTTAGCTGAGGTATTGGAGGGTGTTAGTGAATTAGCCGCTCTAGGTAGAGATCAGTTACTGTGTATTTACTCCAGGCCCGGTACTTCCCTAAGTATTTAAACAATTTGGTTTTCACTTCTGTTCTCGTTGGCCCAAGAGGCCATTATATTTTCTAGGTTGGCAAATATCCTCAGGGCAGAAATGTCTTTTCTTCCTCCCTGGGTTCGGGCTTTCACTTTGATTTTGGCTTGATGATTCCTTCCTATCTTGTCAGCTCATTAGTATTTTAAAGGAGATGCAAAAAAAAAAAATGTTATCCATCATTTTTAGTTTTCTGTGGGAGAGTTGTCCAAATATACTAGCCTGCCCTATTTCCAAGAATGGAAATCAAACTCGCTTATTTTACAGTTCACAAAAATAAGTCCAGAGAGGCCAGTGACATGCTCAGACCATGGAGCTGGTTGAAGCCGAGACCCTGCTGAAATGCTGGGCTCTCCCCAGCTACCAGGGATTGGTCATTTAGGTTTGTCCAATCTATCTAGTAGTTTTCTTCTTACTGTTCACATAAGCAAAGTGGGGATGTGAGCCCTCATATACTAAGAGTAATAGATGTGGATAGACAAGCATAGAAATTAAGAATTACACTGGTATATCTTTCCTCTAAATGGAGGGGTTGGTCCTAATTCTGCCCAAACTACCTTTTGTATTTTGGCACTGAGATGTCAGACATTTTACAGGGGGCTCGGGCAGAACTAATCAGATGCATTGATATTTTGTGCATGGTCGTCTTGGCTTGTAGAGCACCTGTCAATCCCATGAAAGTTACCAGGTCTATCCTAGTAGGAGTAAGATAAGTCATAAGAAGCTTGAACTGATGAGCTCATTGTGGTCTTTGGGAAGTGACATTTCTATCACCTACTTGCTTTTTTCTTCAGCTCTTTCTAGCCAGGGTGTTGTCTTGGCTTTTCTCTCCCATCTTGTAGGGAAGATGGCACCAGGACCAGGGAGAGGCGAGGACTGAATATTTAGCTCATTCTTTGCTGGATTCCTACAATGCGATGCACACATCTTTTTCTGTATATTGTTTTGCTTTGCCACTAGATGTAAACACTTCTTGTACCAAAATATTGTCTGATTTTTCCCTTTGTGGTGTTTTAACTCAGCAAAGAACTGATGGGCCCACGCTACTGCTCTGTGGCACAAAAGATACTGAAAAGCACTTAATGAGTTAAGCATGTTTCTTTCCTATTATGAACATGTCACTGAATATAAACATGTCGTATATAGTGATCTGTACACCCACATGACTATATAATGTGTGTGTGTGTGTGTGTGTGTGTGTGTGTGTGTGTGTGTGTGTGTTACTGGGGATTGGATTTAGAGGCATTTTACCTCCAAGCTACATCCCAGTCCTCTTTATTTTTTATTTTGAAACAGAGTCTCGCTATGTTGCTGAGGTTGTCCTTTTTCCTGTGATCCTCCTGTCTCAGCCTCCTAAGTAAGAGAATTACAGGTGTGCACCACCACGCCTGGGTAATAAATACTATTTAGTGAACTGTAATACGGAGACAGCCTTACAAATCTCATTATTGTGCCTATGACCGGTGCCATGGATGGTCCTGTCACATTCTGTTCTCTGGGTTGGGGGCTCTGCAAACCTTTTCCATCAAGTTTAATACCAGGGTTAATTATAATCTCTCGAGCAATTTATTTATTTGAGACTCACTGTCAATCTGCTTTCCTTCCTTCTTTTATTACTTTACCTCATTGGTACTTTCTAAAATTTTGATCCACCTCTAACAAATACCCAGTCAGCCGCTGGGTGTGTTGTGATGAATTCATCATATTTCTAGCTTTCTTCTTTTGATTTTTAGCTTCTTGAGTCACACATTTATTTAATGATGAATATGATTTCTGTAATCTTTTGTGGACACAAGAGTGGGTGGCGACTCCCAAATAAATACAATCACTTCTTGGGAGAAGAGACCAGAGAGATTACTCTAGAAGGTGGTAGAGAGATTTAAAAAAATAAAAATCCTACTAGGGAGGGATATAGGGTGGGGAAGAGCATCCACTGGATACAGCAGTCCACAGCACCTGTCTTTCTTGTTTCAGCTCTTTATTTCCTGACACCTTGGGCAAGTTTCTATGCCATCCGAGCTTCTGTATTCTCATACATAAAATAGGGATCCCTTTAGGGTGTTTAAAAGCGCAGTGCCACATGGTTAGACCCACTCTTTGTGAGCTGTTAGTGTTTTGGAGGAGGTGAGGACTAGTTTAGGCAGAGGACAGAGCAGGCAGGAAGGCGTGGCAGTTCTCAAGAGTGTCCAGCTGGGAGTGAGGGAGGCTGCTCAGGCCGTGTAAGCACAGGTTCACTTGAAGACTTTAGACAGGGGCAACTGGGATGCGGGTGAGATGGGAGGAAAGACCGAGTGCTGCAGAACCTGGTGGCCCCACAGGACTTGTTATGATATAGAGCGAGGAGCGAGAGGCCATTTGTGAGATGGGCCCGGAGAAGCGCTGTTTTTTTATTTTTATTTTTTGTGGTCCTGGAGATGGAACCCAGGGACATTGTACCTCCAAGCTATACCCCCGGCCCCCTATTTTTTTTTTTTTTTAGTCTTTTTTATTTTTCAAATAGGATCTCAATGAGTTGTGAAGGGTCTCAATAAGTAGCCGAGGCTGTCGGTGAACTGCCATCCTACGGTCTCAGCCTGCCAAATGCTGGGATTACAAGCATGTGCCACCGGCTCCGAGAAGCTGTTTTGAGATGAGTATGCTGGGCGATTCGGATGTAGGTGGCTGTACTCTGAGATGCGCAGGACTAGTTACTGCCCGTTCACTAGCTGGCAGGCCTGCCGAAGCTTAGGGCAGTGGAGATTGAAACAAATGATCGAGGCCGGGCGTGGTGGCGCACGCTTGTAATCCCCGCGCTTGGGAGGCGGAGACAGGAGGATCGCGCAGGTTCGAAGCCAGCCGCGCTGGCATAAGAGACCCTGTTTCAAAAATATAAAATAGGTCTGGGAGTGTAGCCCGGAGGTAGAAGGGCTTCCAGGAACCCCAGTACCACCAAAAACAAAAAACAAAAAACAAACAAAAAATGGTTTAGAAGTACATGTTTACCTGCTTCTTGAATCCCATAATCCAAGCTTGTTTCTTCTTGCAATGGGCAGATGCACACCAGTTATAGAGATTTCTTTTTTATTCCCCTAAGACAAGATAAAATTAGGATGCATACGGCAGTTGTATTTATTGGGTTTCGTAGAGCTAGTGACTTGTTCTGACCGTCTAAGTCTAGCAGGAAGCCAAGGGAGGGAAGAGCGTGTTCAAGAGAGAGCAGTAAAGGGAGGAAGCAGGAAAGGAAGGCATGACAGCGTGGGGCCAGGAAATGAGGAGGATGGAGATGGGGAAGGAAGGGAAAAGCGCAGCCCGATCTGATGGGGTGAGAATCTATTTGCGAAGGAACCCAGCCAGTATTTAACCTGTTTTGAAAAAGCTCGACTTCCAGCATTTTTAATTAGTGGATTGCTCGCTTTTGAAATTGCCCAGTTGGGAATACTCAAGTTTTGATGTGTTTTATCTGCCTGCTAATTAGCAGGCGGCTTGGTTGACCATCGTTTTCCTTTATTCGGTGAATAGGAGATGTATGTAAAGGTCCCTTGAAACATCCTGGGTCAAGTCTAGGTTTAAAGGTGGCAGACACTGTCTCTCTAGAAAGAGTTCTTACTGGCTTCTAAGTCAAATCCTGGTACATCTTTTCCTCTCACTCGACTCTCTTTTCTCTAGCAGAGGAAGGACTTCAATCCCAGCATTATCGATAGTTGGAACTAGAACCCTTTTTAAAAATTATCGGGGGCTGTTCTCTGCCTTTTAGATTGTTCATCTACACCCCTAGCTTCTACCTGCTAGATGCCAATGTCTTCTACCCTCTCCCCAAGTTGTGATATCTCAAAGTATCCCCAGACCTGGCCAATGTTCCCTGGAGGCAATATGCCCTTGGTGGAGACACACTGGTGGGGCATCGCAGCCCCCTTTCCTCCAAGTCTCTGCCTACCTTAGATGATTAAAATCCTATCTTGAAATTGAAAAGATAAAATGTGTCCAAATAACCTGAAGTATTATGGTAGCTAGAGGGATTCGAATCTGTTCCTTTAATGCATTTTGGTAAACTTAAGAAAGAGAGAACTCTCAAAATTAACCCAGCCTGACTGTTTTAGGTGAAAAGAAAGTCAAATTGTGCCAGACATTTGAAAATTTGCAGTGGTTATTATTTATATCTTTTTTTTCTTTTGCTGAAAATATTTGTGTGTGTGTGTGAAGAACCATGTTGTGTACAAAACTTACTCATGTGAGAACCCCAGAGGGTTATAAGTAACTTCTTTAAGAACTTCAGTTCAGCAGATACAGGATAAGGCCAGCGTGTTGGGTTGTTAAACAGCAGATTTGGGGAAAGATTTTTCTCAGGCTTGATGTAGTCCCTAGAGCCTTTTTAAGTGCCTTATAGCTCACAATGCACGGATGCTACCTGTCCACGAGGGACATCTGTTTACAGTTGCATTATCTTCTGAAGCACCAACTGAAAGGAACCAAAATACTACTTGTTGTGAAAGAGAAAGAGAGGAGAGAGAGAGAGGGAGAGGGAGAGAGAGAGAGAGAGAGAGAGAGAGAGAGAGAGAAGAGAGAGAGAGAGGAGAGAGATAGAGGAGAGAGAGAAGAGAGAAGAGAGAGAGAGAGGAGAGAGAGAGAGGAGAGAGAGAGAGGGGGAGAGGAGAGAGGAGAGGGCTAGAGAGCACAAGTTTAACAGCAGTAGATTAGTTACTATAGCTGTTCTAGCTCTTAAGATATTCTATAACAGCGTGTATTCTACTGTACCCCAAAATAAGTCAATTAATTATGCTGTGATTACTTCTGCTGATAACAAAATAGCAGTAATAAAAGCAATGGCATTAGGAAAGTAAACAATGTCATTGAAATGTTAGGAAACACAAGAAATGGGATTCTGTTTCCTGGACCAAGCTTTCAAACCCTCCTCCGACCCTGTGAGAGCACCTTTGCGGTGGCCTTCTGTTATCTACCAAGATCAAAATCATGTAGCAGGAGGACTTTGCATGCACACGGTGATCATCCAAACACTGTCCTGTGTTCTGCAGTCAGTGCGGTGACATGCCTGTTTTCTTCTGCCCCGGGAAACGCTGGGTCAGTTCTCAATCTGGTTGACAGTAGAACGTCGCTGGGACACAGTTCGGTGAATTCCAACTTTCTGGCAGTTAATGTTGCTCTGTCTCATCACCATTATTTATCAAAATAAATATGACTGACTGACTGATTTATGTATTTATTTCGGTATTGGGGATTGAACCCAAGGGCATTTTACCACTGAGCCACACCCCCCACCACCCCTTTTGTTTTATTTTGAGGCAGGGTCTAGGTAAGTGACTGAACATTGGCCTGAAATTTAGGAGCGTCATCCTCAGAGCTGGGATCACAGGTGTGTGCCACCATCTTGCCTTGTAGTACAATAGCAACTTTCCACATCTCAAAGGCCACATTAAGAACTGGAGGTCAAATGGTACCTCTAACTAAAAAAATAGTAAAAAGGAGGGTGTCAACTGGGTGCGGTGGCACACACCTGTAATCCTAATACTTGGGAGGCTGAGACAAGACAACCTCAGGTCCAGACCAGCCTCAGCAAATTAGTGAGACTTTCAGTAACTTTGTGAAACCCTGTTCCAAAATTAAAAATAAACAAATAAGTAAGTAAGTAAATAGGATTAGGAGTTTGTCCTTTGGTTCAATCACCATTACACACACACACACACACACACACACACACACACACACACACACAACTTATCATCTTGTCATCTCAACTTAAAAAACTTAAAATCCTATTATCTTTGTAATGTTCTTGTGGAAAAAGACTACTAAATACTTTTGGGTTTTTTTGGTGTTTTATATTTGGTGTTTTCTATTGCATGTCTTGTCTGGTGTGATAAGCCTTGGCTAGAGAACAAAAGATATTCAACTGCCTTATACTAATAGCCGAATGTGTTAGTATCAATATTTATCTTGATTTAACTTCTCTTTTGGGTTAAGGTTGTGTTCGTGTAGTTTTTAAACTCATTTTTGTTCAAAAGATTTTAATAAAACTTTAAGTGCAGTTTTGTGTCTATAAAAATCAGGGCTATCAAACACTGTGAAGGATGGAAGTAATTTTTATGTGCCTACCTCTGGTTCCTGAGGGTCCAGTTCATTTCTGCTGTGAATTTAAATGAGTTAATTTAAGTAGATGGGTCAGAAGCCACTATCATCATGGTAGCCCTGTGCCTGGTTCTTAATTAAAGGCAACAGGAGATTAATTTGAAACATTAATTTAAAAGTGCATATACAAAAAGAATTATTGCAAGAAAGCCTAAAGAACTTTTCTCTTGTCCCTAGATGTAGAAGACAGAAGTAGCTCAGGGTCCTGGGGGAATGGAGGACATCCAAGCCCATCCAGGGTAAGTATATCTAATCTTTTCCCACATAACCAGGTATCCCACATATGTAAATTGACAAACTGAAGGGGAGTTTCTCACACACATTCATTGTACATGCACACACACACACACACACACACACACACACACACACACGCCCATGCACACAGATATATATGCACACTAAGATCGAGGACCAGCTTCTCTTTGTAATCATTTTTTCCCTACTTTCTTACTGGTCACTTATATTTGTTCTATTTGTGCTAGCTAGAAAAAAAAAATAAAAGTACCTTCCTTAAATATTTCATCTTATTGTTACCAGTTTTTGATCTAATATTATAAAACGTTATTTGTAGATAGACCAACTTAAATTATTTGTAGAAAGAACAGCTTGAAAATATCCCAATAATATCCTAATATTTCTGTAGTGTATTGGTTGTGAAGAGAGCACTGAATTGTCCTGAACACACCGTGAGAGTTTCTGCCCTACCAACATAATCTTTGTGAAAAGTCTGGCTTGATTTCACTTGTATACTTGTTCTACAAGCAAGGCCGCTACTTGGATTCATTTATTCATTTTGTCTTGGATTTTTGCCGCCCTTTTCCATGGTTTTCTTGCATTATTCGTTGTTCCTCTGGATATCATGGGAAGATCATGAGATGGGATGGGATGGAGGGGTTTAAACATTTGAGGTTTGAATGCATGACCTTGGACTTTTAATTTTACGTCCTTGATCCATTTTACTGTAATTTGTAAACAAATAAACAGAACCCGCGATCTTCTAGGTTTCTAATAATTTAAATTAGAATGATTTTGTATGTGATGTCTTTAACCGAATTTTTCTAAGCCCTCTAAAACATGGGGTATATATAATGGCTACAACTTAAAAGTAGACTTAGCACACACCATTAAGCAAGCACCTCTCTCTCCCCAAGCTGAGTCTCTAGGAGAGGGGCTCTGTGGGAAGCATACCATCTTCCTGCGGGTATTCACGTGAGTTTGAGGTGTGGGTGTCTCTGCATTAGAGCCAGGGGGGTCATCGAGCTGTCAAAGTGAGGACATTTTTAGCAAGTCACAGTTATACAGTTCCACCTGTCCTTGGCACTGTGGGCCTCACGCCAGTCTTCAGAGTACAGCAGGATCTCTAAGCTTACCAGGAACTTTGTTGAGCCTTACAACAGCTGTCGAGATTGACATTGTCATACGTTATATGGATGGGTTGAGGGAGTCCCTCGTCCTCGTGTTACAGTCTGCACCTGCAGACATAAATCCATCGCCTTGGACAGCGAGTGGAGATGGCGGAACGTTCCGTTCCTCTATTGTTTAGTGCATAAGCATGTCCTTAATTTCTTCTTTACATACAGAGGTATTGTTGGTAATTCAGTACAATTCTGTGTGTACTGAACTGAATATGCATGGTAAGAAATAAGTAATCCTTATTAACATTTTAATGATGAATTTCTTATTTCTTACCATGTGTATTCAGTTCAACACACATAGCACTTTCAATTGAGTTTTGGTGAACAGGGTTCATTTAGAGTCATCCAGACTTTCTTTCAGGTTTAATTATTATTAGCTGGGTGTGATGATGCACACTTGTAATCCTAGGACTTGTGAAGTTGAGACATGATGATTGTTAAGTTAGAGGCCAGCCTCTGAAATTTAGTGAGACCCTCCGCTGGAGCATGCCATAATTTCAGTCCTTGGAAGGTGGAGGCGGGAGGACTGCAGGTTGGAGGCCAGCCTCAGAAATTTAGTGAGACCCTAAGCAACTTAATGAGACCCTGTTTCAATATGAAAAATAAAATACAAAGATCTAGGGTAAAACATGGAGGTAGTATGCCCCTGGGTTGAATCCCAAGTACCAAAATGATAAAGAGTGATAACAGCAATAATAATAATTTTCGTTGACCGCCATTTTACTTTAGGAATACACTAGTGAATAATTCAGAATCCATAGACTATAATTTATAGTTTCCAAAAAAATTTGGATGAGACAGATTATGTGTAGACTTGTACCTAGATGACTTTGCTAAGTCTCCCTCGTCTGGGCTTCAGATAGTGATATATCTTCTACCAGAAGCACTGTGCTGAGGATTACAGTAGATAATGCATATTGAGCTATTAGTGTACTACCAAGGATGAGGGCACTTAATAAATAATAATCAGCATTAGACAATGCCTGGTATAGAATGAGTGGGTATAAAACCCAAGACAGGCATTCAAAATGTGCTGTCTTTTTATATGTTGACATGTTGACATGTAGATCACAGCATCTTTTAAAGTTAATTTTTACAAAGGGAGCAAGGCGATTGGAAATGGAGTCGGTTGTCCTGAGGAACGGTTCCAGTCTTTTGCCAATGAGGTGGCTGGCAGCTTTGCGTTGTTCAGACAACATCCATCTTTTTTTGTGTGGGCAGACCCTGCCCTTTGGCTCACAGGCCGACTGATACCTCTGAGTAAATTTGACTTAGACTTTATGGGCAGTTCCAGCAGCTGAGCAGAGGCCCCTTTTTTTTAAAAAAAAAAAAAAATTCCTTTTAAGCCACTTCATGTACTTTAGTAGACTGAGACGTGAACCATGTAGCACAGACACTCTTAACCCTTATGTTATCATATTTCCCCTGTTAAAATGAAGGGCCAGGAGAGTTTAAAAACACTGCCTTAATTCTAAATTCCCAAACTAAGAGATATTTATAGTTTTGGACATTTTCTGGCAAAAGTTTTCTGCTTTAAAATTGTTTTGGAGGCATATTTTGTCCAACTCCAGAAACATTTATGCTAAAGCTCTGATGTTCATTGATAGTATCATCCTAATATCCTTTATATTCCTTTGTGATAATTATTAATATAATGAACCAGTACTCTTATAACTACAACAGCAAATGTACAATAAAACATCGAAACTTTCAGTGTTGTAAAACCAAACTCTGTAGTTTAAATGGCTCTATCTGGGTCTTCTGAAAGCAAATCATTATAGGCTCTCGTATTTTTTCTTATAGCACAATCTTCCTTTTTGTGTTTGTTTTTTTATTTTTATTTTTGTTGTTTTTTGTTTGATGGTATTAGAGATTGATCCCAGGGGCCTTTTACCTCCGAGCTACACCTCCATCCCTGTTTTATTTTTTGTTTAGAAACAGGATCTTGCTAGGTTGCTGAGAGACTCAACTAAATTGCTGAGGCTGGCCTCGAACCTGCGATCCTCCTGTCTCAGCTTTCCAAGTACTAGGATTCCAGATGTGCACCGCCCATGCTCGGCTTCACTCTTGCTTTAATGTGGGCTTAATGAAAGAATAACTTTACATGCATTTAATATGCTTCATATGTGTCTTGTGTTTTTACACCCATCATTTCATTTAACCCTGTCAACAACTCTATGCAGTTGGTACCATTACTGTCATTCCCAAGACTTCCCAGCTCTTTTGAGGTAATTTGGAGCTCTGTAGATTCTAAAGCACTCCTTCCTCATTGTCCCTGTGAAGGTGAGCTTCTATACTGTGAGGTTTCAGGAAGGGAAAAACAGACTCTTCTAGTTACTTTGGGTGGGAGAGGTTGCAGTAGTGGGGTGTATATGTTTCTGTGCTTACGAATGTGAAAATTAAATCTTACACTATTATTTTATTCACAGAACTATGGAGATGGGACTCCCTATGACCACATGACCAGCAGGGACCTTGGGTCACATGACAATCTCTCTCCGCCTTTTGTCAATTCCAGAATACAAAGTAAGACACATTTGAAATTAATATGTGCTTTTTGAGAGCTCCTATTTTTACCATGGAAGGAGAAACCATGCCTTTGACAGAGATTCAGTTTTTAGGAACTTGGAAATTTATCTAGTTAACTATAGTTATCATAAGTTTCAGAAAGTATTTCTTATTGGCAGTCTATGCTTGTTAATAGCATATCCGTGACTGCATTTTACAACCACATGGAATGAGTGCATTTTAGTGATATCGAATCTATGTGAAAATTTTGCCTTCCTTAGACATAAAGCACTTATCCTATTTTCAGTGTTGCCGTAATAGTTTTCTCAGTTAAGGTTGATGAATGCCAAGTGGTGAATACTTGTAATAAAAATGTCACTGGGCCTGTTGATTGGCAAAGATGTAGAGTAAGTGTGAATTTTGATTATTGGGGTTATGGAAATAAATAGTTGTCAGTGGGCTGACTGAGTTTAAGTTCGAGTGTAGCACGTTCAAGTTGCATGGTAAAGGCTGGCTGTATATTTATCAGGGTGTGAATATCGGTGCTAATTGTCTGGGCAGACTTCATCCCGCATCACTAGAAGCAAGCTAAGTGGCTCTATGTAATTTGAGGCTGTCTCCGAATTTCTGTTATGCCCTTCATACTGGTGTCCTGAGCACATTTTTCTGCTTTTGACTACCCTATAGGGATGTTTGCTTAACAGCAGTAACCTGAGCAATGAAAAGATAATTCATAATGGCTTAAAAGGCCCCAATAGCTGGCCACTTTAGTTTTGACTGAAAAAATGATCTTTGTTCTCATAAATGTGAGGTCTTTACAGTATTAGTGAATCTTTCAACCCAGCCAAATTCTATTGCAAAAATGTCAATAAATGAAGTTAAATTTCATGGCACAAGCTGTTGGACCATTCTCCAAGGAAAACACACAGTAGTCATTGTATCATGCTGAAACTGGAATTGTAAATGCTTTTAAAGAATGTTATGATTTTTAAGCCTGGGAAGCTCTACCAATCATTTATGATATTTATGTCTTTTAATCTCTATTGTTTACCCCCCAAAAAAAACACCATCAAATCAACTATTTAGCATATTATATTGGGCGGGTGACATCATGAATCTGTGTTTTTGAGTGACTTTGTAACTTAGAGTATCACAAAGTTATGTTTGATCATACATAATTCTAATTTTTGTGCTCTTTTCTATTCCAAAATGATGAATTTCATATTTTTTTCATTTGTAACTGAAACAAATATCTTAATTGTTTACCAATTGTTGGTAGGGAGGTACATCAAGTTTTCTGTTTTCAGGATATGTAGAAAGAGATAATGAGATAGATTTGTCAAGTTAGATTTTGAAGGACAACTTCGGTGTCAGTAGTAATGTGATAATCATCTTAACATCATAAAATAGAACAAGAGAATGGAAAGAGTATACTAGCTTAAAGAACATACTCACATCCTTAGAAAATCCTAGAATTATCCTCTGATGAGAAAAAGCAAGTAAAATAGAATAAAGAAATTGTGACTCCCGGGCGTGGTGGCGTATGCTTGTAATCCCCGCGCTTGGGAGGCGGAGACAGGAGGATCCTGCAGGTTCGAAGCCAGCCACGCTGGCTTAAGAGACCCTGTTTCCAAATAAAAAAGTATAAAAATAGGTCTGGGAGTGTAACCCGGAGGTAGAAGGGTTTTCAGGAACCCCAGTACCACCAAAAAAAAAAAAAAAAAAAAAGAAAAGAAATTGTGACTCATATTTAGAAGTTTTGGGGGCGTGTGTGCAAAACTTTCAAGAGCATCTCAACAAATATATCAAATATAGACACGATATGAAGCAGTACAAGTATATTCAGTCATTGTTCTGACTCATGTTTCCTCATGGGCAACTGTTTTACAAACCTAATTAGTTTTCAATCCAAATAGTATTTAAGTATTTAAAATATAAGTAGGCTGATGGTCTAGAGGGGAGAGAGCTGAATCTTTTCACTTAGTTGTTGTTTAAGCTGAGAATGCACGTCGGCCTTCCTCTTTCATCCTGTCTGCCTGCCTTCCCATTAAACTCTTAAATATGGAGGCCGAGACAGTCTCCTGCATTGTGATAGGAAACAGCTACTATGTCCACGAGGCTCCCACCCACTGTTTGCCATGAAAGGACTTCTCTGTTAGATAAGCTGTCTGGTCTGAAACATGGCTCTTTATTGTTTACAAACTGCTACATTTTCCACCTCGAGCAGATTTTTGCACAGAAAAGGATTGTGCTTGGGCTAAATGGTTTATCTGACATTAACGGGACAGTGTCAGACTTGGGTCAGGGAAGTCGCCCTCGGAGTGCAAGAGAGCAGCGCAGTGTGCAGAAAAAGAAAGGGAGGGAAAAAAAAAAACCGAGACAAGTGTCACATACCTTACATATCTAGGTTCAAGAAGAATTAAAAAATATGTTTTTAGAGAACTGAAGTCAATGCTACTTTAAACACCCTTCCTGCCCCTCTAGTGTCTCAGATCCTATATGCCTTCTTGATTGGCTTGGGTATCTCAGGACCAGATTTGAGGAACAAAGATTTTCATTGATTTTTTTTTCCCCCCCAGGCTGCTATTTATTTAAAATGAAACCACTTTTGAGATGAGCTATGCTTGGTGGTTAGGTTGCACCTTTAAAAGAAAAGACATGTGGTTTTTTAAGAAATTAAAAACAAGTAATTTGCAAGTAAAGATAAAGACAAGGTAACATCTCTTCTTACAGGAAACCATTTGAACTCATATGCTGGATTCTAAAGTGTTCTTTGTGTCCAAGCCCATATGACCTTTTGAGGACATTTCCCTGGTACTAAAAGAAGCTATTAGACTTCACTGCAAGTTTTGGATAACAGTCCACTCTCCGAAGCTTTAACTGGTTTTCATTAAAACTACAAAGGATTTCTTTACGTTTCAAAGACTTAATTCTACCATGATGTCACATTAGGGTAAAAGCTATAGCATCAGAAATAAATCAGCCACTTTATTGGAGCAGATTCTCCATTGTCAAATCAATCAAGCCTGTGACTGAATCAGGCGTCTGCTAACAGAAATAAGTGAGACTAATTTTATGGGAAAGACTTATTAACTGCAGATGATCTTATTTTTTTTAATAAACTGTTTACTTAGTAGGATTTTATTTTATTGCAAGGAAAGAAGAAAGTATTGCACCACTCTCTGCTTTCAAGAGGAGTGAATCTTGTTCTATATTTTATTCCTTATGGGAGTAAACTATTTTAGGGCAATGATACAGGCATTGCTAACATTATTGGCCCATAAATTCTTCTGATGGGAGCAAAAACCCTTCAGTATAGCTCTGAACTCTTTGCTTTTACATGAGCGTTTTTGCATAAATGTTACAGTTTTGATAATAATAATGCTTTAATTTGGTATCAGAATAACCACATTCAATTTATTTGTATCTATCTCAGATTTAGGCAAAATGGGATATAACTGATAACAGTGAAAAATATTTGCTAATTTATTCTTTTAGATATAAGGTTGTTTCTGAAAAGCAATACCCTGTTTTTTAGCTTGTGGATCCCTAAAATAAAAATGAACAAACACACATGCTTACAACTATGCGTGGATACAGGTGTGCATGTGCATAGACACACACGTGTCTATTATGCTGGCAGAATTATGGACACTCTTTGATTTAGAAGGTTATTCTTAACTCTTTATATTACTGCCTCCAGTTATGACTGTCATATGAAAGTTTCAGTAGTTAATATTGCCTAGATCCTTTAAAGAAAAGTATAAATAAAATGAGTAAGAAGCAAGTTCTTAAAATTTTAAAAAATAGGCATAACTGGGCAGGGTGGCACACATCTGTAATCCCAGGATTTGGGAGGCTTACAGAGGAAGGTTGTAGATTCAAGGCCAGGGTCAGCAGCTTAGTGAGACTCTGTTTCAAAATAACAAAATAAAATCAAATAGGGCTGGGGAAGTAGCTTGGAGATAGAATGTCCCTGGGTTCAATCCCCAGTACAAAAAAAAAAAAAAAACAAAAAAACAAAAAAACACAAAAACAAAAACAACAAAAAACAAAAACCCACCAAAATAACGCAATAACCTGGCATGAAAGGCTTTTTGTTTTGATATGTTCTGGACAGATTGAGAGACTAGAGTCCTGACTACACTGTTCTCTTAACTGACATTTCCCAAGTACTTATTTAATTGCATTCATTGGATATATACAAGCCAGTTTGCATTTTCCCTGAATTACAATTCCATGTACCGTTTTGTATCTGGAGAAAAATCATTTCTTCCTGCTGGTGGTCAATGATTACTAATGATGCCAACTGGATCCTTTGGAAACTTTTCCAGTTCTTCACAGGTGGTCATTTGGGTAGCTTTCAGAATATGCTAATTGGCCTGGCTTGGTGGCACCCACCCTGATAATTTCAGCATTTGAGAGGCTGAGACAGGAGGATCTCAGTTCAAGTACAGCCTCAGCTACTTAGTGAGGCCCTTTGCAAACTCAGTGAGACCCTGTTTCAAAAAAAGAATAAAAAATATGGCTGGGGGTGGAGATGGGAGGTAGACTGCCCCTGGGTTTCATCCCTAGTAATACAAAAAAGAAAAAAGAATATGCTAATCAGGCAGAGGAATCCTGAGACTAAGCCCTGTTTCAGAGGATTATGTATCTGCTATAGAATAGTTTGAAAATCCTGGCAAGAAGCGTATACAAAGAATATGGATTTTTTTCCACATCCTCCCTCCATCTTTTTTCCCTTTCTGCCAAGCATTAAACTCATTGTCCAAATATTTTTACAATGGGAGATAATATATTTTCTAGCTAAAGCTCTTTGATCCAAGGAAGGATCTAAGCATGTATTTTCCTCCTATTGTTCCAGAGCCTTAATTGAAAACTAGATTGTTTGAGGATAAGCGAGCACATTGCCCAGTAAGATTACATACATACAGTCGTGGTTGAAGGACTTGAAACGTGATCCTTGTGTACAGTTGGGTGCAGCTTAGTTCAGCCTCAGCTGCTGTGTTTTTACACGTCCCATTGTGAGCGGTCCGGTTTCCTTACTGTGGTCTTTGGTTCTAGTCTGCCTAGTGGTGCCGCACCACCAGGGCACTGAATTATTCACCAGCAAAGAGTAACTGGTTTCTGAACCAGCTCAGTGGAACATTTTACTGCAGGATTAGATTGAGGTTTCAGGCAGAACTGAAGAAAGCTGTGGGCTTATAGGATGACCTTTGAATCTCATCTGGGTTAGCGGTTGATATTTTGATTTGGTTACTGTGGTCATATCGTGACAGCTGCTAGCTCATTATAATTCGGTTCCACTGCTCCGTTTGCCTCGCAGGAATATTTAGGTTTGTATTACTTCGGAGTGTTTATGGCTACCCTGAGTCTAGCCCAGCATAAAGGTGAAGTGTTGCTAGTGTTTTCAAATCCCAGTGGCAGAGGCGAGTGCCACAGCCTTCTTGTAAAGCAGCGAATGGGAGTCGATGCTAACACAGGGTGTTTTTCTTTATCTTGGAAAACTGCAGATGCCCAGTGAATCAGCTCTTACCAGACACACTGTTTTTGGAAACCATAATGTACAAAGGATAGGCATGACCGCAAAGAAATATAATCTTTTCAAAGCATGGGTAGGATTTTACTTGCTCTCTTGGTCAGATGGGTTTTCCATGCAGGAATGTAAAACCTGTACAGGAATGGCAAACATTTGATTTTGGAGAGTTCCAGAGGTCAAATAATATGTGCGTAACTTCGCACAAATGGAATGGTGAATATAGACGTCAGCTTTGGAGATTTTAGTTCATGTTTGAAGTGTTCTGAAGTTGGATAGATGAGCAGGGTACTTGCAAGCTCATTAGCTAGGAACATTGCTTAGTGTATTTCTGGTGGTTTTTATTTTTTAAATTTTTTTCTGTCCTGGGGGTCAAATCCAGGTCCACATACATGCTAGGCAAGTGTTCTACTTCTGAGGTACATCCCCAGCCCTGGTGGTCTTCTTTTTACTTTCTTGATGAAAGACCTTTGAATTTTTAATACACTAAAATTAAAATGTCTTTCTGAAAGATTAACAAATATGACACATTGGGGTGTCATTGCAAGTGGTTTTAGGGATCCTGATTGTTGAGCTGAGGCTGAAATTAAGAAAACCTGAGTTTTCTATGTGGTTTAGCTGTGCTTAGCTGTGGATACACACGGCAGCTTGTTCCCACCTTTTTAAATTGTGGGAGGAACAGCCATTTGGATGGTCTCGGAGGTAATTTTCTCATCTGATGGTCCATTGGTCTTTTAGATGTGGCTTTTTGTCTTTATACTATGTTTTATCTTTGGAGAGGCTTTATTATTGTTTCTGACCCATTTGTGTCTATTTTATGAATATCTTCAAGTAACTTGGGTAGTGATGGAATTTGTACATGTAATTCCTTAAATCCTCATTTCAACTGGATGTTTCTGTTACATTTCAACTCATTCCAGGTCTATAGTTAATGGATGGGATGGATCCAGGGCAAGCTAATCAGCAGGGAAAAGTGTTATGCATCAGCTAACGCTTGGCTTAGAGTTTAGGACCTCAGTAAATGGCTGCTGAATGGGTTGATACATGAATGCATCGGGGAAGTAGGTCTACAGGGCTTAAGACCCCAAATGAACAGCCCATAAATTAAAGTCCAGCCTACATCTTATTGTAATAGGAAGAAAACACTAAAACAGAGCAAGGAACATAGAAATTCAGCTTTTATTTTGTACTTCTCTATCCTATCCTTGACTGTGCCGAATATTCTCCTAGTATGAGAGTACAGCTCGTATTACGGTGTAGTGGATTTCAACTTTCAAAATACATACCACTGATTACTTGATGCATAAGAAGAAGCATAAAAATCAAGCATATTTTGAAAAGCCATCAAAAAAAGTTGTTCCCCATATAGAGATAACTTACTCAACGCTCTGCTTGGTCAGTGGATACTTCTAATCTTCTGTTGTTCCTGCATTCATTCCATTTTGGCACCTACTCTGATACGGTACAATTAACGCTGGCCTTGCCAGTCTCATAGTCGGAAGAGTTTTACTAAAACTAGTTTTCTAAAATTTAGAAGAACCGATAAGCAAAAAACCCCAATACCAAGTGCTGTGTGCATGTAAATCCATGTCATTCTGAACTACATTTTGATGAGAGACTGCAATGCACCCCTAAAAGTATATAATAAAAGTTTCTCGAAAACTATGGCCAACAGAGATGTGGAGATTATTCTGCGTATCCAAGGAGACGCTGTCTCACATAGTAAGTTGTGGTAAGAAAAAAAAATAAGTCATTTAAGGTTTTCATGAAAGCAAAAAGCAGTTGTATCAAGTAGGAATGCTTGTGTTGGGAAGTACTGGACAACTGGACTAATGGTGACTTAATAATTTTTCTCATTTCTAGTATTCTGGTGGAAGCTTCTGCCAGAATTAGTTTTCGTTCAGTGGTGTGAGGGTCCTGGTGCTGCGATTCTTTTGTCCTTCCTCTCATAGTCTCACAGTGACTTTCTTAGCCTCAGGTGTCAAGTGTACAAAGGATAAGGCTAGCAATGTCTAGCCCATCCACCCACTCGAAGCTTCCCAGCATCTCTGGTGTAGATGTTAATCGGGGAGGGTGGTAGTGCATGTAGTAGCTTTTGCACCGTCCTCAAGAAAACAGACAAGAGAGAAAAGAGTGAGGAATTTTTGTTGTGCATACCAACTTATAGTATTTGATTCACAGTTTAATATGACTTATTGATTGATTGATTGATTGATTGATTGATTTTTAATGGTACTGGGGATGGAACCCAGGGGCTTTCTACCTCTAGGCTACACTCCCAGACCTATTTTATATTTTGTTTGGAAACAGGGTCTCACTAAGTTGCTGAGAGCCTCATTAAGTAACTGAGACTGGCTTTGAACCTTCATGATCCTCCTGTCCCAGCCTCCCAAATACTGGGATTACAAGCATGCGCCACTGGGCCCTGCTGATTGATCGATCTATCATCTGTCTGTCTGTCTGTCTGTCTGTCTGTCTGTTTATTTTTGGTATTGGGGATCGACCCGGGGAGATTTCTACCTCTCAGCTATACAGCCCCTTTTTATTTCTAATTTTGAAATAGGGTCTCAGCAAATTGCTGAGGGCCTCCCTGTGTTGCTGAGACTGGTTTCGAAGCTGTTATCCACCTGTCCTGGCTTCCCAAGTACTGGGATCAGAGGGGTTGCACCTCCACACTAAGCACAATTTATTATTATTTATTATTATTATTATTATTCCTATTACTATTATTATTTGCGGGTCTGAGGATGGAACCCAGGGGCATTCGACCTCCGAGCTACACCCCCCCTGCCCTATTTTTTATTCTTTATTTTGAAACAGGGTCTCACAAAGTTGCAGAGGGCCTCACTAAGTAGTAGCTGAGGCTGTCTGCGAGCCGCGACCCTCCAGTCTCAGCCTCCCAAATGTTGGGATTATAAGCAAGAGAATTATAAAAATGTGTATTTAACAATTTTAAAAAAATTAAGAAAAGAAACTTCCATATGCTACACAAAATATAAGAATGTGTCTAAACTCTCAACTCTGGTCATCAAATTAGAGGGAAGGAGACCAGCATGGGATAGATACAAAGGGTACTGCAGAAGAGGAAGGTGGAGAGGTTCCAGGCATGCATCTTGCTTGGGGAGAGATTCTAAATCACACCGCTCACATTTCCCCTTCAAGGCCCAGTCTGCACTGCCCTAATTCCTTGAGCAAAACAGCAACCAGTCAACACTAACCTTTTCACGTCTGCATTTCCTGGAACCTTCTCTCTCGGGCCTTTGGCTTGCCTTCCTGGCAGCCTACCCAGGGCACCTTGGTCATGCAGTCTTCCTGCAGATGCTGCCACTAGCATCTAGCCCTTTGGTGGTCTTCAGCAGAGCCAAAGGCCAGTCCCCTTCCTACATTGCACTCATTCAGAGCAGGCTTCTGGCACCCTGGAGCAAGTTCCCGGACATGTCACTACAAGTGTCAGGGATCCTCTTTCCTCTGGACCCCCGCCAGAACAGTCTCCAGATACCTTACCTCCAACAAGCCACCATGTTACCACAAAACACTCAGGCAAGAAGGCCCATGCCTGGGGAGAACCCTCCATCTCATGTAATATGTACACAGTTGTCTTTGTTGGTGTTTAATGTGGAGGATTAGGTGCAGCCAAAAGACATTTAACTGTAGACAGCGTGCCAAGACGGAATGAAATACGAGAGCTGCATCCAACTTTTGGCCAGAAGTTTCCCAGCCTCGTGGAACAGTATCGTAGCAGGAGTCAGGTCGATGAGAAAGCGGGCAGGGGGAAGGGCGGTCTCTCGTCAGAGGTCGACAGGATGGGAAAGAAACAGTGCTGTTTGTATTTCGCGCTGAAGGTTTTCTCAAAAGTTTTTCACTGGGAAAGATGGTTTCTTTGAATTTTCATAAGCTTGACACTTAAAAACGGGCCTGTGATGGTATCAACCCGTACCTCCTCCTTGTTGATCCTGGGTGAGGGGTTGGACGCTGCGTTTCTTAAGACTCGTTGCTCTGGAAAATCAGTGTCCGCAAAGTTCAGTCAGGTGCGTGAACCTGACATCCCAGAAAGCTCAGTGTCCACTCAAGAGCTCATTTTGACCCCCACGATAAAAAAATAAGACTGTTTTCTTTGTTCATTCATCAGGGCCAAAGAAGAAAGAGCTCAGTTGTAAACACCATGTGTCTTAAGATCCATCATGGTGGCAGGGTGTGATGGCGCACACCTGTAATCGCAGTACTTGGGAGACTGAGTCAGGAGGATTGCAGGTTCAAGACCAGCCTTGGTGACTTAAAAAGTTTCTCAGCAACTTAATGAGACTGCTTAAAAAAAATTAAAAAGGGCTGGGGCTTAGGGGGCAAATTGGATGTAGAATGTGCCTGGGTACAATCCCCAGTACCCTTCCCTAAAGGCATGATGGCACGGAGGACTTCAGGGAGGGTGCTTCTACCTTGGTCTTTTCTTTTCCACTCCATGGTGCAGGAGTGAGGACTTGCTTCTCAGGTGAGGACAGCAATAGCGTTCTCATCTATCCCTCCCAGTTGTGACAGCTGGAGGCGCCCTGGGACAACTGCACTCTGCCCTGTGCCTCCTCCTGCAGAGCAGATCTACACATTGGCAGTCGGCCATTTTTGTCTGGAAAATGAATCGCAAAATCTAGAGTCTTTTGGTCTTGAGTGATAGCCGTTTAAAAATACCTTCACCTTCTAATGAGGTTGGAACAGAAGGCGGCAGCAGGTGGAGGTTAGTATAGAACGTTCAGTTCTGTGAACATGGAGACCAAAATGGAAAAGGTTTCTTTCTTAGCCTGTCCATAAAGGCAATGATCCTATAAAATAAGTACTTCTTTGAGGAACAGTTTTGTTGAATTGAGATGCATCCCGTTGTGAAATATTTGCCTCTGGGCGTTTTTCTTTCCATTTTAAATGTTCTCAAGTTTCACCCTTATGCATGGCTGAGATCTCTTCATGGCAATTTGGAGATTTCTTCCAATTCATGGAGATTTCTTTTCTATCTTCTTAGGTCATCGGAATAATGGAGTCACTACTAGGTAGAGTGCTTTTGCCAAAGGGATACTGCAACAGATACCTTCTGTGTTCTCTGGATGTTCTGGAGACAGTTCCATTTCCTCTGGATTCTTTCTTTGCAGAAGAGCTTGGCAAAGAAGGTTCCTTCTGTGTGGGATTATCCTCTCATTCTCTGTTCCCAAGAGTTTTCAAGCCTAAAGGAACCCTATATTATTTTTTTGAGTGTAAAGAGGTAATTAGTGGACCTAATTTTATTTCCATCTGTAGATTATCAGGCCTAGAAACCAACTATTGCAATATGTACGTGGAGATTAAATTCAACTTATTTCTAAGCATTGAATAGAGCCCAAACATTTTTCATCTGCTCAATGATTGCTTAATAATCACTCTTAAATACCTTGACATGTGTCTATTAATAGGAAAAATTGTAAGGAAGCGTCACTGTAATTGATGTTTAATAAAGCACGTGGCATTGTTTATGTTTAAAATAAAGCATTTAAAGCTTTTGTATAGGTGAAAATATAAAACAAAACAAAACTAATAAGTGGCGGATTGTGAGCCAAGCATAACTTTGCCCATTCTCATTCCTCGGACCTGGGCTTGGCTACTTGCTCACCCGTCCACCACCCTGTGACTTTGGCCAAGTGTCTCTAGTGTGACGATGGGATTTCTCACACGAGTAGTTAGTTGGTCTGCACTTAAATGAAATAACACGAAAACCACCTGGCACTTGAAATTCAGTTAATGCAAATTATTATTACACCTACTCTTATTTCATCCAGGCTGGGGTCTTCCCCCCCCTCCCTGTTTATTGGGGGTGACTAGCTTGGCAAAAGTGCTATGCAAACTCGCGTATCATGTAGTGAAATTTGGCAGAATGTGGAAGCGATTAATTAACTGCCACCCCCTCACGGGCCATATTCAAGCTCAATGAAAATAGCAAGTGCGTAATATCTGATAACATTTGGCGGAGAAGGGAGAGACAAAAGAAGTGAAGGATGAGAGAAAGAGATGCAGAAAAAGCTAATTTTAGAGTGTTCCCAGCGCAAAAGACGGTTTCCCAGCCTTATATTATCGGCATCGGCTTGGCTGCCTAAGCCCCTGAAATTACTAGGTTACTAATGTTCATTCCTTTTCTCACCTTGGCGAGTCAGACCGAGCTGTACTCTTAACAGTTCAGTAGCCAGATTGGAATGCTTGGGATGCACGCATAAACTCTTTATGTGAAACTGATTGTACTTAATTGGGCAATGCCAAATCATGGAGGAAAATTTACTAGTGACCCTGTCTCCTTCAAAACTCTCAGAGTCATTGGAAATGAGCCTAATATCCTTCTTTTTTGGACCTCGCAGCAACTGATCTGGCAGAATTTGATATATACTTTAGATTTGTTTTTAGTGAGTGTATTTTTTTTTTTCAATGGGAAAGTTTCCCTTTTCCATCCTTATTGATGGGCTCCCAAATATTATTTGGAAACTGACATGCACTGCATGCCAGTATTTTTACGTATCTTGACAGACCACCTCAGAAGCTATGGATGATCTCTCTTAGTTAACCCTGAGGGCAAAACTAACCTGGCCCAACAGCAGTTTACTAAATGATCTTTCTTTGTGATGATCTTGAACAAGACGTGGTTTCATTTTAATCTCAGTATCCTTGTTTTTCTTGTGACCTAACTCATGTGGTCGAAGGGAAAACTCTCCGAAATTTTTGTTTCCTCAGAAATAAGACTGTTGGAACGCACAGGCTCCTGCACGGTGGTTTGAATTTCAGTCATTGCCAAGTGCTTTGTGTAGTTTGCACATCAATGGAAAATAAAACCAGAGAAAAGCAGCTTTGCGGCACAGTCTCTTAGAGGCATCTAAATAGTTAATGAGATTTTGCCCCTTACCCTGGCGAGTTTCATTTGGTTCTGAAATAAAAATTTACGGCTGTTCTCTCAGCTGAGCTGATACTAGTTGAAGAGTGGAATTGAGTTCACACCTGCTCTAGCATAAAAAGAAGCCTCTCTGTGGCTCCTGTGAAACACTCGCAGCGCAGAAGAAGAGCGAGCGCTCAGGTTCTTCGGGATTGCCACTCCCCAGCGATGTCTCTGGCAAAAGCTCCAGGGGGTGTGCTCCTTGGCTGAAGCTGTCCATGGCTGGGTCCCCTCCCCAAGTTCTCCAGGTCTCTCAAGGTGGAATGTGGCTGTCGAAATGCAGCTTGTTTGCAGAGACAGCAGGCCCACATTAACACCATACAGTGTGCATATGGGGAAATCTTTGCATTAGCTAGGCCATTTAGCCGTTCAGGACATGGTCCGTTAGTCAGGAAGCGTACAATGGCTTTTCTGAGAGCTCTAGTTAAGGGGCAGGATGTGTAAAGGAGTGTACGCTTAAGCAGATAATTAATAATTAGTGTAGGCTTGTAAGGCTGTAATAGAATATATAAATTTCAGCGCCAGTTAAAGTTTTATCAGAGCAGATCACCTTTCCTTACTATAAGGGAATACACGTCCCCATTGAAAAAGAAAACTCTTCCTGTGCACGTGAAGCATCTCTATGGCTAAGCAGGGACTGATGTGTACATCAAATACTATTTTCTTTGGTCATTGTGATCAAGAAACATGATTTAGTGCTCAGGTTTAAACAGCATCCTTATTACTGTTGTGTATGGGTCTGACCACAGATGGAAAACACTGCTTAGAAAAAATAGATTTGGGCGCACTCTAATATTTGGAGACCATTTATATTTATTAACATGTCAAAGAAGTCACCTCCACTTTCATGACTTCCCCACAACACAAGGGGGGGGGTGTTCATTTTATAAATTCATCAAAAGAAGACATTTAGAGTGAGAGCCTTTGCTTGTGGCCAAGCTGGAAGGGATAGACATGATAAAACACAACTCCCAAGTTCGGTTTTGGGCTTGGCTGTATCGCGAACAGCTTTTGCACTTCCTGGCTTAGCTGTCTTGATTTTCAGACGGAGAGGAAGTGCTCCTTGACAGCAGCGACATGAAGGGCAAATTGTATATTTGTGAAAGTCGAGCAAATGATCTTTCTGCTATTGAAGTTTCATGGGCTGATCAATAAGTAGAATGAATGTGTTACCAGCCTCTCTGTAATCATATGGCCCTTGGTATTTTTTATTTTTCTTTAAAAAAATCTCTAAATTTTATTTCTACTAGAAGCCAGCCACAATGACAAACTTTAACACACAAGTTAGCCTTCAGTTCATGCATCCATCCATTCAACACGGACTTGGGGAAAACTTGTGATACCAACTAGTCCATGATGCCTTTTTTTGCCTTTACCTTAACCCAAATTCTAAGGAAGGAATCATAATCTCAGCACTTGGGAGGCTGAGACAGGAGGATTGCGATTCACGGACAGCCTCAGCTACGTAGTGAGGCCCTCTGCAACTTAGTGAGACCCTGTTTCAAACTAAAGAATAAAAAATAGGGCTGGGGTGTGGCTTGGAGATAGGATGACCCTGGGCTCCATCTCCAGTACAGAGAGAGAGAGAGAAAGAGCAAGAGAAAGCGAAAGAAAGAGAGGGGGGGGAGGGGTGTAGAGGGAATGCGTGTGTGCAGAAATCAATTATTAATTTATAATATTAATCAATAATCAATATATAATTATTAATAAGGAAATAATCAACATGTACCTGGAGAGCTGTTGCATGACCTGCTAATCCGCTAGCAGCTTCCTCAGAGTAAGAATACACTTTTGGAGGACTCAGTGTGTGCTGGCCACTTTGATCACTTTACTTCTATCATATTGTTTACTTCTGATCTTAAACATCCCGGCTGGCCATTGGCATTCCCATTCTACAGAGGCGGCTGCTGAGGATCCTGGAGGATCAGATCATTGACACGGTGTTGTGCAGCCAATGAGTGGCAGATCCCAGATTTGAGGCTAGATCTGCTAAAGTCCAAAGCCTTTGTCCCTGCCCACTCCTGCAGTGTCTGGAGTATAGATAATATAGGAAGAATTCCTGGGAGGGCAGTGACAGTTCAACCCATATTTTGCTACAACTACTTGGAGACCTGATAATAGTCGCTGAGTCAAATAAAGATTGTTATTTTAAGCCGGGCGTGGTGGCGCGTGCTTGTAATCCCGGTACTGGGGAGGCTGAGACGGGAGGATCCGGGTTCGTGGCCAGCCTCAGCTACTTAGCGAGCCCCCCCCACCCTGCAACTTACTGAAATCCTGTTTCCAAATAAAGAATAAAAAATTGGGCTGGGGGTATAGTTCAGAGGTAGAATGCCCCTTTGCTAAATCCTCAGCACCACAGAATAAACAAATAAAAAAGAGGAAGTTGGAACTGTCCAGGTTAAGAGGTAAATTGCCCTGTTGGTAGGAATGCTTTTGCAGAGATGTGGGAGCCAGAGGCTATCTCAGGAAGCCAGAATTCCAGAAGTTAATTCTGAAAGAGTCAAGGTGATTTTCACAGGGGAAAGGGTAACAGTTGGAAGTAGAATGAAATCTTTCTTAGCTCCAGAAAAATGAAGGGTGTCTTATATGATAGGTAGAAGAAGCTGGGTCTTCCATAAAGTGTGTGGTCTTCAGTAGCGGAACACCATCATTTAATTTATGGGCTAGGACAACCATTGAAGCCACTGTGAAGAGGAAGCGATTTGAGAGTTAGGAGGTAAGTCAGAAGGTGAGGAAGGCCATTCCAAGGTGAAATTAGGAGAGGATCAACTTCATTCACACAATGGGGATGAAGAGGAAGATCCGGACTTGAGTGCTAGGAGACTGATGGCAGTGATTGGACTTGCTTACTGATGGATGGAAGCAGGGATATTCCTGGCTTCTTGCTGGTCTGGCCTGGCTACCTGCTGGATGGCAGAGCCATTCATTAAGATATAAAATATGGGTAAAGGAGGTTATGGAGCATTAAGAGATTAAGATGGTAATTCAGTTTTGGACATAATGAAATATTTTTAAATGTTCACAGGTAGAAAAGTTGTGGTTCGGGGCTGGGCTAGCAGATTTGGCATGGAATACCCTGTATTTATTAGTGAAATCATTGGAATGAGTAAGTTACCCAGAGAGAGAAAAGTGAGACTAATAATTAATCATTTTGTTTTCTAGAGATTTCAAATAGAAAAAAAAAGTGTCTATTTTTTTCCCTTACAAATATGATATCTTCAAGAAAGGTGGCTAATTCTTGCTTAATCAATAATTGCTTAAAATTTAAGTTTAATCATTCATCACTAATATAATGTTTTAAATTCCTTCTTCTCTTTTTCTCCAAACCCCTTTGTTAGGATAGAATGAAACACTTGTTTCAGAGCATAAATTTAGCAATCATAATCATACATTTTTACAAATGGCATGGAATGTAAACACCCTTCTTATGCATTTATTTATTTATTTATTTATTTATTTATTTATTTATTTATTTGTGGTACTGGGGTTTCTGGAAACCCTTCTACCTCCGGGCTACACTCCCAGACCTATTTTTTATATTTTTATTTGGAAACAGGGTCTCTTAAGCCAGTGCGGCTGGCTTCGAACCTGCATGATCCTCCTGTCTCCGCCTCCCAGGCGCGGGGATTGCAAGCGTGCGGCACCACGCCCGGCTTCTTATGCTTTTTTGTGACTTACTTATATCAGGTTCACTTCTGGCATAGGAATCCTGATTAGATAAACCCATAGCAAAGTTGTTGGGATGTTCATGGCATTGCTATTATGGCTGGCTGGCTGGATGGGTGGATGGATGGACAGACAAATGGATGAGTCCCTACAGGTACTCATTTCTCTCCTTGGCCACTCTGTGCATTGGGAAAGCCACTACTCACCAGACAATTTGTTCCATTTTGACAGCTCTAGTTTTCAGAAACTTCTCAGTTCTGTAGCTCTTAGCCTGAGGTACTAATTTTATTTCTCTGAGCTATTTAGTATTGTGTATTATCTCTTTTTCCACCCATTTTTGCGAATAAAGGTTCCCCCCCTTTTTTAAGGTATTGGAAAACATTCAGCTTACTAGATCATGGCTTAACCACATTCTTGTTCACTACCCTCTGTATGCATTGGTCTCTTCCCCTTTCGAGGTGGTAGGTCCAGGACCTACCCTAATATTCCAGATATTCACTCATTTGACTGGATGTCTTCTCATTGTTACCATTCATGGGGTCCAAGATTACATGTACACATTTGTGTTTTAGCACTGACTTACAACTGAGCCTAGAGCTTATTAGAATCATTTAGTTTTTTAACATTAAATTGCTTTACAACTGACTAGAGCTTCATTTGCCTGGCGTCCTTATCCGATTCCTTCCTTTGAGTTTGGTGTGCAGGTGTGCAATTGGTCCCTCATTTCACTCTGTTGATGCAGGAAGCGGGGTGGTGGGATGCTTAGCAGTGTGCACACCTGGATTGAAACCGCCTTACTACCTGGGGAATTTTGTCTACTTTTTCTGAGCCATATTTTCTCCTCTGTATGCTGAAGATAATTATAAAATCCCATGGCTGGATTGTCAGGTGAAACCAAAGAGGTGACACATGTATAATGCGTGTGGAGTCCATAGACCATTAGGAATGTGCAGGTATGTCTGTCATTACTGTTGCTGGGGCTGTGGGAGTTTATGGGGACTAGTTCATTCCTGTCAATAGTTTATTCTTTGGAAAGAGAGGTGAAGACAAATGGCTCTACTATGACCAATGGAAGAAGCAAATGTAGTTCTGTGATTTACCAAACTTACTGTGCAAGAGATAGGATACAGTGATGAATATTTTCCGTGACTGGTAATTAACTGGCTACCTTATTGGTCCTTATGAAAAATAATTAAAAGTAACAGTAACGATAATGGAAATCTTAAAATTGCCTGGACAAAATCCCTGTGTGTTCCTTCACTTACACCTACTGTTAAGAGGGAAATTTACAAGGGGAGCCTGATGTTAAATTATAGATGGTAAAGGTTATATATAAAATTTTTGACTTTATGTTAACAATAAATACGTAACCATTTCTTTTCCAAAGGGTTTGTCAGGGGAATGCCTTTAAATATTACAACTATGGAAATTATACTCATGACAGATTTTCAGAAACATAGTTTTTATGGCAAGCAAGATTCTTGGAGAGTAGTGCGTGAGCCACCAGGGGACTTTTAAGATCAGAGTTCCATTGCAAAGGTATACCAGATAGCTATGCACACTGGAAGGGAAGAAACAAATTAGTATCCAACAGCCAACTTTGAAACCAAAGATTGGGAGACCTCATACAAGGTCTAGGTTGGCCAGAACCAAGGTAGCTCAGCCTGACTTATTTTCAGGCGACAAGTAACAGGAACAACAACAAGTAGCTTCCAGTTATAGACAAACCACTGTACAAGCTGTTCTTTAGCTTCCTCTGTCGGGAGTTGCATATGAGAAGTACGAGTGGTATAGGTGAGAGGCTAACCCACCAAGGCTGGACATAGCAGTGTATGTAATTGCCGTAGCCTGGCTACAGCCTAGAGTTTTAAAGGGGGTACAGACTTTCATGCTCACAGCACATGCTGTAACATGAGAACGGTTTTTAAGCATATTTGTGAAAACACTAAAGACCTTCTGTGTATCTCGACTTTATTCTGGTCATTTGCTTATATATGTTTTTTTTTTTTAAATCTGATACCATCCAAAAAAAGGAAGCCAGCCATTTTGAGGTTTTAGATTTAATTTTACCTAATCGTTCATAAGAGGTGCTTTATTAGGAAGCATTTCAGGTTTTCTTTGTATGAAAAAAATATCATTCTGACTCCATGTGTGTTAATTTTTTGCTTTGATATAGTTCTATGTCTCAGAAGAACTGAGACTCATGGCCGATAATCCTCAGAGATTGATGGGCTATAGAATTTCTTCAACCTCTAACATTTTCCAGACCAAAGTCAGGTTGTTGTTGTTGTTGTTGTTGTTGTTATTATTATTATTATTATTATTATTATTATTATTATGTTTGTGGGTGAACACATTAAGATCTTTAAAATAAAACTTCTTTTCTTTCATTTTATTTTTCTGTAGCAAAAAAAAAAAAGCTTGCCTTATTTTTTGTACAACTGCCTTGTTTTAAAAATCAAATTGGAGACCAAGTTGATTCTGCCTGCAGAGCAAAGCTATCTGCCTTTTTAGAAAATCTGGATGGTTAAATTGGAAGCACGTTCTGCACATGGTTTAGCAGTTAGTAGCCTGGAAAATGACCCAATAGCCAAGATAGTTTTTTTTAATCTTCATTGTAAGTGCTTGTTTAAAGTTTAAGCCTGTAATTGACTATTTTGCACATTGTTCATTGTTAATTCTTTTCAGGCTATTATAGTTTTGTAAATACATTGCCTGCTAAGTTGTGTCAGTGGAGGAACATTAGTGCTATAAGAAAATCCAGTTAAATGTGGTGTTTAAAAGCATTACCAATTAGCTCATGGGACTGGATCGCCATGATTTCTTAGTGATCCTAGGAAAGTCACTTTCTATTTGTGCAAATTTCCACTCATTTAAAATGGATAGGACGATGCTCTTTTTGGATAAAAGGGCAGGCAGCGCATAAACCCACACTATGCTGTGTTCTGCTGAGGAGTTTCTACTGATTGGCGGCTGTGTTTTCTAGTGTTGTTATTCAGCCCTTAAGTCTGTTCCACATCGTGGAAGCAAAAATCCCTCTCTTTTGTGCTCTTATTTATTAGGTGGGAGCTTCCAGATAGCTGAAGTTGCTCTCTTATATCGATTAGACTGGAGAAATCATTCTTAGTACACATGCCATATGTAGTTTACTATATTTTGGTGGATGCTATAAGCACTGATCAGAAAAATAGAGGTGCATCCTGGCATTAAGACTGTAACTCTTTGATTTTGAATCTTTAATTTTCTTTAATGTAGAAGAGAGGGACATCATTTGATATCACAGGCAAAAGCTCATACTGGCTAATAATTGAAGGTTACCAGAACTGCAGTGTGAAAGGCATTAAATTCTGCCCATCAGGTAGAAAGGACCACTAGAATATGGACATAATCATGGGACATAATGGGATGAATAAATATGATTTACCCGTATATGGTGAAGAAAGAAAAATAATGATCGTGAATGTACTGAATGTAGCTTAAGCTATTTATCATCATGTACAAGTGGAAACTTACATAAAACCCCTCTTGATTAAGTTTTATCTGAAACAAAGGATATGATTGGAAGCGTGGAATGGGAGCGTATTTTAAGAGCATGATGATAATCCCGCTAGAGGCTTTAGCAAGTGTGTGGTCAAACTAGACAAGGGAAAGAAAGAGGTAGGAAGCTTCATTTGGTTATGCAAATTTAGGACTCATGCGAGAGTTTGGACCTGCTGGTTGTTGGACTAGATTTGGTCATCGGATGATGCTTTCCATAGCAAATACTATCGGAGCCAGTGATTGAAATACTGGAAACGGCAGGATGTGTGGGCAGAACTGCAGCCATTCTGTCCTTTGAAACAAAACGTAATAGTGACTCCTTGGTGGTTAGACCCTATAATGCAGAATGCGGGGGGAGCGATAAAAGAATGAAGGAAAAGACACCCAGAGAGGGCACAGAAATGTGTAGCAGAGATAAATTAGGTACACAGATATCGAAAAGTTAGGCTGCCTAGGAATAAGCACATGGCGACACATGCTTGTAATCCCAGTGCTTGGGAAGTTGACAGAGGGTTGATGCCAGCCTTAGCAATTTACAGAGGCCCTCAGCAGCTTAGTGAGACCCTGTTTCCAACTTTTTTTTTTTTAAACGGGACTAGGGCTATGGCTCAGAGGTAGAATGAATGCCCCTGGGTTCAATCCCCAGTACCAGTAAACAAACAACAGACAAACAAACACACCAGAAGAGAATTCCAACTGTCAGACTCACTGGATTAGAAACTAAAGAGCACAGAGCAATTGTTTCTCAAGAAGGAGGCCCAGTTGGCATCGGTTGGTACAGAGAAGGAGACTGGGATGAGTACGGGAAGATGTTAAGGACAGGAGAAAAGAGCCCAAACTCAGGAGTGAAAACCAGATCACCTAGGAGATCATGATAAATAATCAAGAGCTGTCTCTCAAAGAACTTAAAGAATGGAAGAGCCAAAAAGTGGCTTGTCAAGTTGCAGAGATATCGAAAAAGATAATTTATTGACAGATCATGGAGACACTGCTAAAAAATAAATAAATGAATTTTTCACTTCAGTGTTCACAGAGGAGGACAGGGTACAGATGCCAGAAACGGCCATAAATTTCCCAGGGGAGATAGGAGAAATACAAAGAAATCAGGATCATGTGAAACAGGTGACCAAGGGCTGAGGAAAAAAACAAGTAAAACCCAAAAACTTGGTAGTAATCACCCAAAAATCTTCTAGAAGTTAGAAGAATGAAGAAGCAGCCAGAAAAAAGGAGGGAAAAAAAGTAAAGCTGTTTCTTAGATTGGTTGAATATGTGTTTGTGGGTTCATTTTTATTTAGTTAGTTAGACTAGCTCCTTCAAGATTTGTCTTTAAAAGAAATAAGCTACTGGGCCTGGTGGTGCATGCCTGTTATCTTAATACTTGGGAGGTGACAGAGGAGGATTGCAGCTTCTTTTGAGACAGCGAGACTATTTCAAATTAAAAGAGGGGGGTTGAGTGTATAGCTCAGAGGTAGAATACCCTTATATTCAATCCTCAATACAAAAACATAAAAGAAACAAGTTAGTGTATACACACATACACACACACACACGTAACATATATCCAACATATAAACATATATATAACAAATATATTTTCATATATAAAAGAATATATACTACTCTGTCTACATGTATATTTCATTGATAGATTATATCTATCTATACATATATTTATTTATTTTTGGTGGCACTGGGGTACCTGGAAACACTTCTACCTCCGGGCTACACTACCAGACCTATTTTATACTTTTTATTTGGAAACAGGGTCTCTTAAGCCAGTGCGATCCTCCTGTCTCCGCCTCCCAAGCGCGGGGATTACAAGTGTGTGCCACCACGCCTTGCTTATATCTATATATATTTAGAAAGACCTTTGAAATAACCAAGACTTTCCCCTCACCCCTATATTCAGTCTTTTAGAGTTACCATACTGTACCTACTGCTTAATACTTGTTAAATATTTATTAAGTCTTATTTTTGTTTTCAGGATATTCATGGATTCATTGATTGGTCAGAATTTATTTGATGAATGTGTGTGTGTGTGTGTGTGTGTGTGTGTGTGTGTGTGTGTGTGTGTTACTAGGGATTAAATTCAGGACCTCCTGTATGATAGGCAGGTGCTATCACTGGGCTCCATCCTGAGACTCCTAGTGCCAGGCAGGGTGCTACATCTTAGAATACTGGGCTGCAAAATACAGACAGATCTTAAGATTGTTTTTGAAGTTACCTACCTGCAAATGCTATATATCTACCGAGAAAACAGAAGGCAAAGCTGGGCAGAAAATACTAGAAAGGAGCTTTGTAGATCTTGGCCTATACTTACTTTGACTGTCACTTTATCATGCAGTTAGAGCTCTGATATAGAAGCATATCTGATGAATGCCATTTTCCTGCACCAGCCCATGATCCCTGGATTCTGTAAGGAATATGACCATATCCTACAGTTCTGCAACCTTGCGGTACATCTGTCTCCCTTGGGGCCTCACTCAAACAGTGCAGATGCCCGGGCCCCATCTGCAGAAATTGTCTATTTGGAAGTGTTGGCCAGAATTTAGGCACCTATAATTTCAATCTAGACCTAAACATCGCTTCAAAGAATTTTCATTTTAGTTTTCAAAACTGTTGATTTTTTCAAACTAAGTACTTGTTTTGAAATCCTTCTCTTTCTTTTTCACCCAGTGAGTTATCACCCACTTAGCACCTAATTATTTACTATCAAGATTTTTTTTTTGCCATAAATTAGTAACTTTTTAAGGTAAAAAAGTGTATTTAATATGTTAAGAAATTATGCACATTGCTACTGAGAGAAAATGGAGGGTGAAATTATTTCTTTTTTATTTGAATTCCCCATCATATCGATACATGTAATCTCATGGCTTCTGTAACAGTGATGTGAATGACAGGCTTTAATTGGGAAAGATTCATTCACAATTAAAACACAGTATATATGTGATCTGAATCATTTTTCCTGCATTGAGGGGAGAAATGTTAACAGAATTTTGCTAATTTAGAGGAAAGGTGAGCCAAATCAGAGGAAAGTTAACTATAAATATTTTAAAATGAGCATCTATTCATTATTCTTTGTAATCTACAGCTAAGACTGAAACACCAAAGAAGAAAGCTTTGCTTTGTGCAGAACAGGAAATAGTTAAATACAGATGCTAGTAAATGAGTCCTTAAGCTGGTCATAGGCAAGTATGTTGTTTTTCAAATACTTGGGGGATTTCGTTATATTTTCTAACATTATTTTTGCTATTCCCCTAATTCTCCTTTTACACAATAAAAAATTTTAAATGTTGGCTGGACATGTTGGCGCACGCTTATAATCCCTGCGCTTGGGAGGCTGAGACAGGAGGATCACACAGGTTTGAAGCCAGCCGTGTGCGCTGGCTTAGGAGACCCTGTTTCCAAATAAAAAAGAAAATGTAAAAATAGGTCTGGGAGTGTAGTCCAGAGGTAGAAGGGCTTCCAGGAACCCCAGTACCACCACCAAAAAAAAAAAAAAAAGATTTCACATGCCTGCGCCAGCTGTGGTGACACACACCTGTAATACCAGTAATTGGGAGGCTGACACAGAAAGATTACAGGTTCAGGGACAGCCTGAGCAATGTAGTGAGGCTCTCTAGCAAGACCCTGTTTAGAATCAAAAAGTGTAAAGCTGGGGATGTAGCTAAGAGGTAGCATGCCTCTGGGTTCATCCCTGGTACTACCCCCTACACACACACACACACACACACACACACACACACACACACACAGGATTTCACATATCTTGTATTTTACTTCTTGTATGTTTCTATTGGAGTTTATATGTTTGACTTAATAAAATTAAAATACAGAGACAAGCCAGGTGTGGTGGCGCACAATTGTAATCCCAGCATTTCGGAGACAGACAGGAGAATCACAGTTGGCAGCCAGCCTCAGCTACTTATTGAGGCCCTTTGCAACTCAGTGAGACCCTGTTTCAAAATAAAGAATAAAAAACCGGGCTTGGGGTGTCGCTTGATGCCCCTGAGATCTATCACCAGGACTACAAAAAGGACAATAAAAATGCAGAGACAAAAAAATCAGCGATCGACTCCCGTACATTTTTAATACGTGGCCCAAAGAGAAAGCAAATATGGAATTTAGGTATTTAGATTACTTGTTTTCACACACCCTTGTATATTCTATTTTGTCATCAAAATTTTTATAGTCTGCTTCAATTCAAAATTTCTTGGAAGTTGGAAGTGTAACTATAGAGAGCATCACAACTCTTAATCTATAAGGTAGTTAAACAATTAATCATGTAAAGTTATTTCTGAGGATGTTAATAACCATTTTTTTAACCCATAAACTTTCTCCCCCTAATCCTGACATCTTAATTGGTGAAGTATTCGAAGGCATATTCTACTTTTTTTTTTTTTTTTTTGGTGATACTGGGGTTCCTGGAAGCCCTTCTACCTCCGGGCTACACTCCCAGACCTATTTTTGTATTTTTACTTGGAAACAGGGTCTCTTAAGCCAGCGCGGCTGGCTTCGAACCTGTGCGATCCTCCGGTCTCCGCCTCCCAAGCGCAGGGATTACAAGTGTGCGCCACCACGCCCGGCGGCATATTCTACTCTTAATGGTCTAAGAATACCCTTAACTTGTGAAATAGCTCAACAACATCTTGCTTGATGAGATTTTAAATTACATTGTGAGCTTATTTGGCTTTAACGATACTGATTAGTATTAATTTATCTGGATAGATAGATAAATGGGTATGCATATATAGATACTCACATATATGCATATATATGTGGAAGAATATATGTGCAGAAAGCATATATACATATGTATATAGACTTACTTATTTCACATATTAGTGTTCAGTTTTTAAGTCATTCATTAATTCCCTCCCTCAAATACTGAGCTGCTGCTTTGTGTTAAATACTTGCACAGCCTGGTGCTGGGACTACAGAGATACACCCTTTATTACTATATCCTTGGAGTTACTGTCTGTCTGCTGGAAGACACAGGAAGTAGTAAGCAGGCCAAGAGAAATAAGAGGCTCCTATGGGAGCCCCAAGCAGGGTGTGACATAGCACAGAGGAAGTTGGGAAGTTGACATTGAAGTTCAGATCTGAAGGATCTCAGGGAGACAGCCAGGCAAAAGGACACATGGGACGAGGCGTGCTCCATCCAGGCCCTGGGAGCCGCAGCTGCAGAAGCTGGAAGTAAGAGAAAGGACTGTGCTTTTCCTTCCTAGCACCGGGAGAGGAAGGGCGCAAGGAAGGGCTCTGCGTTCCAGGAGAGCCAGCTGGTGAAGGAGTGTCCAAGCCATGTCCAGCATTTGTCCCTCATTCAGAAGTATGCCCTCAGCACTGACTGTGTGTCCACCACTTGGGGTGCACCAGGAAGCAAGGCAGGAATAGGGCCTGCCCTCCTGGAGTCTTATTCAGGTGGGATAGACAAATGATAAACATGTTGCTAGTGTTTTGACAGTGGGCCAGAAGCGTGTGTAGCCCAAATGATTTCAGACTTGGCATTCCTCAATATCATTGAGCCAAACCAAAGACCATTTAATGACAATAATTTTGCAATCATTTCCAGCCCTGAGATGATGACTGCAGATAGACTTGCTGAGAAGTTGACGTATTAACAAGGAAAGATGGAGGCCACCTGTACCTTTTATTTATTGATCACTCGCCCTGTAGCAGGCGTGGAGATAAACAGCAAGCATATCATATTTGAGGGAAGGTCCTGAAATTTCATTCAAGTTCACCATACCAATACCTCTTAGAAGCATAGAGCCCATCTGTCATGTTAGGTGAGGGTATTTGTGAGGTGATCAGGATGGAAGGTGTGTCCTGTATTCTTTTGTTTACAACACACTTGCCGGAACCAAAATCCATCTTTGGATCATTTAAAAAATATCATTAAACAGGAAAAATCTCAGGTAGCTAACATGCAAACAGATCAACATAGTGATTAAAACTAGACATTCACTCATCACCCAAGATTAGTTATTATAAATAAGCAATTTAATGAGCACTTTTGGTGGAATTAATAAAGACCAAAGAGGCTATGAGAAGTCAGTGTGTAGACGGAGAAATACAGCTGAGCCTGGTAACTCAAGAGAAGAGTTTTCTGAACTCACCCTGTAGTAAGAGTTGCATGAAACTATTCCACATGTGAGTAGTATTTGAAAAAAATTATCGCACCCTACTAAACTTGGCCTGATTTGTTTTGTTTTCCTTAAAATAGAAGTTACAAGCGGGCAGGAATTACACCTATACAGGTTTGCCTGTAAAGCCCTGGGACACTACTCTAGGGTAATAGCTGAAGAAGAAATGACTGTCCATGTTGGGCACGTGGAAAACTGGGCATGTTAGGGACACAGAGAAAGGTGCACAGGGAAGAAGTCGTGAAGCCAAGGAGGCTTGCTTAGAACTAAAATATAAGAGCAAAAGTGACAAGCCTTGGGAATTGCCAAGCATAATGCCCATCCCCCCAGTCGAGAACGTGTGTTGCTTCTTGCGTAGATGTCGCTGTCGGCCTCACACATGGATGGGTTGGGAAAGTTATCTCATCCCAGGACTCAGTGTGCATCACTAATGGCATGTGTTTTCAAAACAGTCCCGATCACGGCCCAGTTTATTTTTTATTTGGAAACACGATCTTGCTAAGTTGCTGAGGGCCTCGGTAAATTGCAGAGGCTGACCTTGAACCTGCGACTTACCTATCTCGGCCTCCCATGTACTGGGATTACAGGCATACGCCACCATGCATGGCTCTGCATGTTTTATTATGCAGAGCAACCTTTTTCTAGAAGCATTTATTGTCCTCACTTTACCCAAAAAGAAAGTGATGGAAAGAAAGGTAAAAATAATTCTGGTGGAGGATCGTGGTTAGTGATATTTGTGAGATTTGGACACATTTCTACCAGACTCTGAAGCATGTGGTTTTCACCAACAGACTTTATTTCCCTGGACAATGCAGGCAGTATAAGACATGATTATATTAAAAAAAAAACAAGGCTTAAGGTACAATATAAATGGAGGTGTACTTCTCTCTTTTGGTTCTCTCTCTCTCTCCCTTTTCCATTTTAGGCATTTCAGCAAACTGAAAAATATAAATATTATAAGAGTAATGATATTATTACAACAGTAATGCTAATTTTTAAAAAGATTTCACATGAAAGGGCTGGGGACGTAGCTCAGTGGTAGAGCACTTTCCTAGTATGCGTAAAACCCCGTGTTTGATCTCCAGCACTGCAAAAAGAAAAGAAAAAGACCTTCCAAGAATGATTAAGGTCCCCAAATTCAAGGTAAACATTGTCACTGTTAGTCTTTGATCAGGGATAGCGAGGCTGCTGAGTGCAGGACCATGGCTTCATGAATGGAAATGTGGGCATCTGGTAAGGACTTGTATTTTCCACATACACTACTGGTCTGGAATTAGACTCCTCTGAAATTCAGGTTGGTGTTCCCAAGCAGTTTATAGTCTCCGACAAATTCAAGCAACGTAGTCTGAAAACACTTAGGAATGATTTTGAGAATCAGAATTAAAGTAGAATCAGTGGTACATGTTCTCCACAGAAAAGAGTGGGTGGAATAGTGGATTTTCCCAATAAATTGCTTATCGAGTTTGTTTACTTCTTGGGAGATCTTACTACTTCTGTGCTCACTCAGATATGAGTTTGCACCCTGGCTCCACCACGTAAACTCCATGGTTTTGTGTGTGTGTGTGGGGGGGAGGGGTAGGGAAAGCAAGGCCAGCTCACCAGGTTATATAGAACACAGTGCCTAGCCTGAGGCTTGACACACAGCCTGTCTTCACTGGATCTCAGTTTTCTTCATCTCTTTTGCTACATACCTGGTTTAAGCCAGGCGTGGTGGCACACGCTTGTAATCCCCGTGCTTGGGAGGCAGAGACAGGAGGATCAAGCAGGTTCGAAGCCAGCCATGCTTTGAGACTCTGTTTCCAAATAAAAATGTAAAAATAGGTATGGGAGTGTAGCCCAGAGGTAGAAGGGCTTCCAGAAACCCCAGTACCACCAAAAAATAAAATAAAATAAAATAAAAAATACCTGGTTTAAATAAAAGGAAAAATAAATAAGAATCTCTGAGCCGGGCTTGGTGGTGCACGCTTGTAATCCCAGCACTGGGGAATCTGAGACAGGAGGATCACGGGTCTCGGACAGACTCAGCTACGTAGTGAGGCCCTTTGCAACTCAGTGAGACCCCTTTTTTGTGGTACTGGAGTTCCTGGAAGCCCTTCTACCTCCGGGCTACACTCCCAGACCTACTTTTTATATTTTTATTTGGAAACAGGGTCTCTTAAGCCAGCACGGCTGGCTTCGAACCTGCGCGATCCTGTCTCCACCTCCTAAGCACGGGGATTACAAGCATGCGCCACCACGCCCGGCAGGGAGACCCTTTCTCAAAATAAAGAATAAACTAAAACAGGGCTGGTGGTGTAGCTTGGAGGTAGAGTGCCTTTGGGTTCCACCTTCAGGACTGCAAAAATAAATAAATAAAAATAAATAAATAAATAGGAATCTCTGTTCAAGCATTCCACAGGAGGGTTATCATTTGTAATTGCAGAAAGCGTGAATTTCCAAAATTTCCAAATGAGGTTTTCTGTTGTCTTTCCCAGTGGACTTCCAGACCTGCCTTTCTGTAAACTCTGTGTGTGTGTGTGTGGGGGGGGGGTGCTGGGGATGGAACCCTGGGGAATTCTACCACTGAGCTACACCCTATTTTTTTAAATTCTTTATTTTGAAACAGGGTTTTACTGAGTTGCAAAGGGCCTCACTAAGTAGCTGAGGTTGTCCAAAAACCCAGAACCTCCTGACTCAGCCTCCCAAATGATGGGATTAGAAGCGTGCACTAACATGCCTGGCTTCTGTAAACTATTTCCTGTGTTACCCCAGTTGCTGTATCTTTGAGTGATGACACCTCGACTTTAGTTGTCCCACTGTCTGTGAGTGATTTTTGAATTTCTCTTTATGACCCAGTAAAATTTATGGAAACCAACGAATCATTGAGTCTTAGGAGACCCCATTGGTACCTCCAGTCTAACAACATATTTCTTTAGGCTGCAGGTGAAGAGGACCTGGGTCCAACTCATCTTTTTCTCTTACCATCTCTCACCACAGTCTTCTTGGCTCCAGGTTTTCACTCTTCTTTTAGATCTAAGACCCTAAAAAATGGGGCAAGCGGCTCAGTGAAGAAAAGGAGGAGGAAAGAAAGAGGTATTAAAGTGAAGTAGAAGATTTTCCAGAATCTGAAGAGATCTCACCTTCTCAAATAATGTTGTTAGATTTGAGATAGTTGATCCTACAATAGCTCCAGCTAAACCACAGCTGACGTCTTTATCCCCCACATCTTGGAACACAATGGATCCTGCTTCCTTCTTTCCATAGCCTGCTTTATTTGCATTTCCAGTTCATGAACTTCCCCAGTACTCTTTCTGTTTTCTTTCATCTTCTCTTTTTTTTTGTTCCTGCCGACTCCTCTTCTCCTTTGATTAAAAATGTGCAAGTGGATCTTCTGTGCTGTGGTGCGGGTTGTCAACGTGTGGGTTCATAGATCACTTCAGGTTTCTTGGGGTGATGTGAAGGTTGGGACCCAAGTCACACCTGTGAGTCAGCACCCCCAGACACTGCTGTCATCTAGCAGCCTTCCCAGAACTACTTGAGTGGAAGAGGAACACGGCTTCTATGAAGCTTTTCTAGCCCAACACACACACACACACACACACACACACACACACACACTCTCTTTCTCCTCCTTCCTTCCTTCCTTCCCTCCCTCCCTTCCTCTTTCTTTTTGGTACTGGGAATTGAATACAGGAACATTCTACCTAGACCCCTAGTCCTTTTTATATTTTATTTTGAAGCAGGGTCTCACTAAAGCTGTTGAGGGCATTGCTAAGTTGCTGAGGTTGTCCTTGAATCTGTGATCTTCCTATGTCAGCCTCTCAAGTACTCAGATTATAGGAATGCACCACCATGCCTGTTTTAGCCCGAATTTTTGGTCTCTTTGAATCCTGCCTTCCCCCCAATCCACGATATTAGCAAGGAGACTTCTTCTTCTGTCTTTCCCCTACTCTTTTCTTAGCTGATCTTCTTGTCTTTTTAAGTTCAGGCGTGGGAGGTACTTGGAATTTGGTGGTAAGAGTTGGGCTTGGCTGGGCGTGGTGGCACATTTGGAGGCCGAGACTGGAGGATCGTGGTAGACAGCCTCAGCTACTTAGTGAGGCTTTTTGCAACACAGTGAGACCCTGTTTCAAAATAAAGAATAATAAAAAAAAATAGGCCTGGGGTGTATCTCGGAGGTAGAATGCCCCTGGATTCCATCCCCAATACTGCAAAAAGAACCAAAAAACAAAAAACAAAAAAAGAGTTGGGCTTGATGTCCATCTTCAATGCTTAGTACTTGTGTGATGCTGGACCACTAATTTCTCCTCAGGAGGTTGTGTACCTTGGAGGTATATGTGGCTACCAAGAAGCCATGTTTGAATCAGGAGCCCCAAGACAGTTATTTGTACTCTAAACTCTGCTCTCTCCCAGTTTACTGGTAGAAAAATTGGAAAGGGAAAAAATTGGAAATTGCCAGGTGGTAGCCTCTGGATGACAGCCAGAAGGTGAAGCGCCTTTTCCCTACTCTGTCTCCCCATATTCGCAAGTCCTTTCCTGTACCACGCCAGGGTCAGTTTGGCATAGCAGCTACCAAAAGGGAGAGATTCTCTCCAGTGAGCCAAGACACACAACAGGGTCTGTCTGCGATCTATAGCGATAAGAGCGTCTGGTTCACTTTTCTTTCACCAGAAAAAATATATTTTTCTCTGACAGCTGGAGACATCAGAGGCCTAACACCGTCGATCCAGGATATGAGTATTCTACTATTAGTATTATATAAAATATGCCATTTAACAATTAAGGTCAACATGTCTAGCTTCCTCTGTCTGGGAACCCCTAGCCACCCACTTGCAGAGAGCGGAATTCCAGCCACAGAGGACTTTACCAAGGAGACAGGCAGCCATTACCTGCCTGTGATCAGCTAAGCAAGCCAAGCTTTAATAGTCTGTGATAGATTATGTCAAGATGGAAACAGTGGTGTCTTCAGGTTTTGGTGGTAGGAGGCAAATCACCTGGATTCGGGATGACTTACTGATGGAGCCAGGCAAATACGTGGAATTTTCCAGAGTCATCACAGAAAAGCTGGAAGTCTCTTCTTGAGAGCAGTGTGAATGTCTCATGTCACCTGCTATGAAGGAAGGGAACCTGTTTTGTCCTAAGCCAGGTTTGAAGCACAGTTTTTCAAAATGGGAGAAAAATGTGGCAGACTTAGAGCTTATATGTAGACCCCGTAAAGAAAGCTGTTGAGGAGAAGACTGAAATTTGTGGTCCTACTTTTGTTTGTGTTCTGGGTCTCCAATCAGACAGATTTAGCAAAATGAGATCGTTTCTCTGTGGCCAACCCTGCTATGAATTCCTTCTACTTATATGCCTTTTGTGGGCCTCGTAAGCATTTTTTTTAATACTCTAAAAATATTTACTGGTTTAAAATTTTGCACTGTAGCTTTCCATTGATACAATATATTTAATACATTTGTGTTTCAGTTTTTAAGTTTCTACTTGAAATTTGTTTTCTGTAACATTTCTTCCTTATTTTTGTCCATTTTCACCTACTAAAATGGTGTTATATATTCCTTTTCTTCCCCAAAGTTGATATGTCATTGACTTACCAAAGTATGTCTCTGTTATGAATCAAGAGACTCATAGTGTAATAATCCCTTATAGGTTATAAGGTTCAAACTATGACACAAGATTGTTTTCTGAAACCAGACATTATTCATTTTCTTAATTTCAGCCAGGCACTCTGAAATCTATGTCTGTGATAAAATGGAGGTAATTTCTCTTAGCCTCCCTACTCTTAAAAATGAAGAAGACTGAGGCTCATGGTATTTTTTCAGTAGCAAAACACTGGCCTAACATGAACTAGGTTCTAGGTTTGATTCCCAGAACTGCAAAAAAAAAAAAAATCATTTAAAAAATTAAAACCACTTAAAAATAAAAAATAATATCTATTTCAGAACATTATAATGAAGGTTAAGTGAGATGTATGTGTCTCTTTGGCTTCAACCTCCGAGTGGTCACGGTTGACACTTTCAGAGAGCTTCATTGGTGGAGTTATGGAGGAAGAAGTCTCCACTTGCGTTCTCTAGAACTGAGTTATTTATTTATTTATTTTTCCTGGCTTAGCAAAGTCTTCGTTTCATATGCTGCGTCTGTGAAATTATACCTTGTACAATCAGCCTTAACACCATTGGTTCTCCCCATTCTTTAATCTATCCATCCACCTATCCACCCACCCATCTACCCACTGTGGAACAGTGATTGATTTACCAACTTCATGCCACGTGCCAGGAACTGTTTAGATTAAGAATACAGCAGTGAATGCAAGATACTTCTGCGTGAAACTTTCATTACAATGAACACAGATGATAGAGTAAATGAATGAATGAATAAATAAGCGAATAAATAAATACAGACTCTGAGTGCCCTCCATGGCTTATTGAACAAACAGCCACATGATGTAGATGTTACAACTCGTCTTATTTTGTTGATGCAAAAGTGAAGGCACTAAGGTAGTAATTTCCCAGGGTCCTAAGTTAATTAGAAATAGATCTAGTATTCAAATGTGGGCAGTTTGACCTCCGAAGCAGTGTTGTCAATCAGTCTACAATTCGAAGAGTTTTGTGCGGGGTGAGTCATTGTTACTACCAACACCATTAGGGTGGCTGTTCCTCAAAAAAGCCTAGGAATTGTTTCTCCAATTCAGACGAGGAAGCCATCAGTCACATACTATATTCTTAGCCCAGTGCTTTACCTGCACATACTGCCTTTTTTTTTAAAGGGAGGGGCCATGGAAGGGAAGACAGGAAGAGTGAAAGGGTGAAGAAATAGAGATGTATGGAGGAGGTAGATGTAGGGAAATATTAAACTTGTTCAGTGTGTGTATGTGTGTCGGTGGATTGAACCCAGGGACATTCCACCTCTATTTAATTTAATTTTTAAAATTTGAAACAATGCCTCACTAAGTTGTGGAGGGCCTCTCTAAGTTGCGCCGGCTGGCTATGAACCTACAATCCTCCTGTCTCAGCCTCCCAAGTACTGGGATTATAAGTTTGCGCCACGATATCCACTACAATTCGTGGGTTTTGATACTGGCAAGCTGCCTGTTTTTTTCAAGTCTTCCCTCCATCTTTATCTTCTCAAGTGGGTATGTCCATAGATATATTTTCATGCAAAATAATAATATTTTATTCATTGATCAGCAAAAAAAAAAAAATTCTAGAGCTGGGATTCCCTAGGTACTATAAAAGAAAAAGGCTCTACTTTGGCAAGAATATTATTACTGGCATTTATATTATGAGGACATTGGCTGGGACATACAGCGGGAGAAGCTTTGTTTACCAACAGCTAAAGCTTCGAGGCGTGTGCATGTACATTTGTGCATATGTACGTGTGTGTCTGTGTAACATATATAGGAGCACATGTTTATTTTGTAAAATGCTGGTAATATTGAATTTTCTTTGCATATACTTTTGGAGAAGAGGATCTGGGAAGGGAAAGTTTTTATACTTGTACACAGGGCTGCTCTAATATCAAGCACCATATTTAAGCATCACAAATATACACTAAGCAAGGGCCAGATGCACAAGGAATTTAAGCAGAGTTTTTCTAAATGGCAAATAATTAGAGGGGAACAGATGCCTATAGGCAGCAAAGGGTGAAATGAGGTACCAGGAATTTTAAAAGGGAGATGGAAATGCACACATAGACTGCGGTTAGTCTCAAGGATGTTTAAGCCTCCAGGGGCTTCTCACCTAACTTCTCCGATTTTGTGTGTTTTGACTTAAATTTTCGTTCTCTCTTTACCTATATTCCCCAAAGAAATAGATCATGCTAATCATGCAAGTGGAACAGATTTTCTTTCGAGCCTCAGTTTTGGAAAACTCCGCGGTCGCATCCCTTTCTTCTCCCTCCCCAGGGTCTTGTCCTTTCACAGGACTGCCAGGAGATGACATTTCACGACAGTGTGACTCCCCACTTATTTATTATTTATACCCCCGTCTTCTTCCAAAAGGGGTTTTAGGTCGCCTACCAATAACGGATGCATATCAATGTGATTTTTTTGTGTGTATTTTGGTCTCGACGTGTATTTTAGGATGCACGTGTCCCTCCTTTGGAACAACTGTCCTGTAAAACGGGTTGTGTCCAACTCGGAGCCATTCTGAGTGGTCTTGATGTGGGAAAGGAAAGAGATCTCTAAGAATAAAGCAGAGATGAACGTTAGGCATTCCCCATCCTTCTGTAGAGTGGTAGTTTAAACAGCAGGGGCACCGAGCAGAGCAATTCAGCCACCCAGCAACGCAGCGCTGCAGCACCTGATCATTGTACTTCAGGTTTAAGATTTACCTGTTGTGCTCATTGTAACAAAAGAAATGAACTCTCTGTAATTATAGGGGAAGGGGGAGGAGAGCATGTTTTAGTTCCTTTGATCTTGAGCTAGAATAGGCTCTGCTTTTGGAAATTTAATTTGAAAGAATCCAATGTACACATCTGCTTTTTGCACTGCAATTTCTATTGAGCTTGAAAATAGAAATTTATTAATGCAAATGCGT